>NW_015549644.1:122363-151911 GCF_001515605.1 Sinocyclocheilus anshuiensis
CTAGAGAAGGCAATGAGTGTTATCACTATGTCGGAGACACGCTAGCTTTCCCAAGGCCCAAGGCAGAAGAGTGGTTACAATCATCCGGGTTTAAATCGCGCTCAAATTGATTTGATTTTGATGCAATATGCAATATGAAGCTCGCAGGCGGCTATGGTAAGGGGTGTGACATTTCCCAGTATGGATGCGTTGAAGATTGAGGAGATGGAGAAGATGTTGAAAGAGGCACAACTGGAGAAAGCTCGACTCATAGAGTCCAGAGTAAGTCATAATATCAGTATACAATCGATACAGTAACCATATTCAGCTTTTTTGCCTCCCAGCCTTGTCTAATAACATCTGCCCTCTTTTGGCTGCAGGAACGAGAGACTCAGACCCGTAAACTCATGCTAGAGGAGGAGAGAAGAAGAAGAGAGGAGGCGGAGAAGAGACTGCAGGAGGAGACGATACATAGACAGCAGCTGATAGAGAAGGAGGTGAAGATGAGGGCCAGAAACTTCTCTCAGGTGAGGAGTCGCAGATCTGTGCCGAAAGTCCATAGTGATTCTACTAGGACTGTCAATTTAATGGATTCATTTTGTACAAATATTTATGGGTTATGGTTCTTAAAGATGTACTCTTTGTATTCATGTAGGTTTCGTATGGTTATGAATTTTTTTATACCCTTTTAAAGAAAAGCTTTAAGCTTTTAAATTACAGTTTAATTTTATTCAAACATTTTTTTTTATTTAATTACATAGTCATTAGTCATTAGTTTTTTATTTAATTAGAAATTTAATTTTAATCATTTTCATTAGGAATTTAATTTAAACCTTGAAATATAGAAATATTTATTTTACCTTGATATATTATACAGTTGCGATCACAAGTTTGCACATGCTTTGTAGAACCTTTGCTTTGTAATATCGTCACACGCTTGAGGTATCCGGCCAATCACAACGCACCGGATAGCTGGCCAATCAGAGCACACCTCGCTTTTCAGACCGGTGAGCTTTGTAAAAATCGACGCGTTTCAGAAAGGCGGGGGGCATAGAGGAGAAACAATAATGTACAGTATGTGGAAAATAATTAGTTTTTTTTTTACCTTAAACCGCATAAACACATTTCATTACACCAAATACACAAAATAATGTTCTTTTTAGCAACATCATATGACCCCTTTAATGTCTGCATTTACATCTACAAGATGTATTTTTTCGATTTGTATTTTTTAGTTCATCTGCAATATGTCTCTAAGACGTTTCCTATCAGATGTTAAATAGATGTTTTGAAGATGTTTATGATTTAGAATGTATGTAAATCTGCTTTTTCTAAGACATTTATCAGATGTTTCTACAGATGTTTCCTCAATCAAGATCAAGTGCTCGGTTTTATGTTCTTACATAAATTAGGTTGTTGGTTTTTATGCCAAAAAATAATGTAAAATTATGGTATTCTGAAAAGATTTATGGAACCAGAAATATGACAAAACTATTTGAATTTGAATCGTGTAAATCTGAATTATAGTGTGAATTAACAAAACTAAATATTATGTGGCATTTTATAGTTAATTTTTTTTTTTTTTATATATATAGTTTAGTTTAATTACATTGAATAGTTTAATTATATTTGTGCACACATACCAGACATAGGTCAAAACATTGACAAATTTGGCTGAATTATAAAAGCCAGAGGGGGTACTAAATAAAGAGCCATTTGGGAGCCGAAAGAGCCGGTTCTTTTTGCTGAGCTGAGCCAAATGATCCGGATCCCTAAAAAGAGCTGGAATTCCCATCACTTTTACAATCTGAACTGTCAATAAAATTATCATGTCAAATAGTCATCATGAGGATCTGGTTTTTTTTTTTCTGTTTCTGCATGTTGGTTATACCACTTAATTGATTTGGCCGCCAAAAGTTTTTCAGACATTAATAAGCAGTAAAGTATTTTTTTTAATGATAAATAATAATAAATGATACAAACTACTTAAGGTTTTATTATGAATAATTTCATGAATTTAATGATCCTTTTTTTTTTATTATGTTATCAAGACACTTGTATCACTCTGACATTTGTGAATATATATATATTCACAATATGAGAGGTGTTGTAATAATGTAAAATATGTGAAAAATAATGTGTTTTTCGAACAACCTAGTATGAGAGCCTGTTCTAGTACACCCCCAAAACAAAATCAAGACTTTGTAAAAGAGCATAATAGGGCCCCTTTAACCACATGTTGTTGATTTCCAGGCCCGCCCGATGACCCGATACCTGCCCATTCGCAAAGAGGAGTTTGACCTCCATTCCCACATCGAGTCTTCAGGTCACAGCGTGGACACGTGCTACCACGTGATTCTCACCGAAAAGATGTGCAAGGGCTATCTTGTCAAGATGGGAGGAAAGATCAAATCCTGGAAGAAGCGCTGGTTCGTCTTTGATCGCCTTAAAAGGACTTTTTCCTACTACGCCGGTATGTGTACCGCAGCATCGCCTTCCAACATCCTCCTTACTGTGCACTATGCTAATGCCGCTCCGCAAACGTGTCGTTATGCTTTCGTCGCCCTGAGGTTGGGGAAAGAAACGAGGGCAGAACAAAGAGTGGATTGTGGGTGAATCAAGCAGTGGGGGGATACGGATAATTAGTAATTCTTAAGCTCACAGTGGCTGCCATGATTTCCGATAGCCTCGGGTTAGCTAGGGGCATACAAATAACCAGAAGCCTGTCCTCATGCTATCTGATGGTGATGAAATCTGCCGCAATGCTGAGGAAATCGTGCTCATCACCCAGCCGTGGCGCTCGGCAAGGCGTGAGCTCTCACTCTTTATTTCTACGCGGACTGAAAATGAAGGGGTTGCACCGCAGTAACAAGGTCACATCGGTGCTTACCAGATCATTATTCTCCAGGGGAGTGGGGGCTTATTTGTTTTTGAAACCATCGCTGTGCAAAACATGTTAATCAGTAGTTTTGTCTTGTTTTCCAGTAAAAAAAACTTGGAAATGCCTGTTTTCGGGGAACATATTCGAGTTAATTCGTCTTATGATGTTTTCAAACAAAAACATTGCAATAAAATACTTACTAAAAGAACGATTTTTCGCAGGGTGACATCTCTGTTTCTCCCATCCGCAGATAAGCATGAGAGCAAATTGAAGGGCGTCATCTACTTCCAGGCTATCGAGGAGGTTTACTATGATCACCTGCGCAGTGCCACAAAGGTACGAGCCCCTATCGGATAAAAACCCCTCGTATAAGCACAGCTCACATCTCCCGATGTTTTTCTGCTCTGCACTCCTGTTGCACCATTTCATTTGATCTTTTTCTGTTAGCTTCTTTCTTCTCTTTTGTCTCTTATGCTGTAACTCTGCTGTCAATATTCCCCACACTTCTTTTGCTTCATTCTTTTGCTTTGCCAACTGTTTTCACAGAAAGGATTTTTCAATCTGAATTTGACAAACATACGTATCGCTCTTCACCACTATCACCCTATCCTGCATGTTTGCTTAGAGGAAATTGCTCTAATCCGTGCATTTTTCACACACTTACTCCCTTGTGACTTATTAACATACCTCGTCTTGTATTGTTTTGAATAACTGGACTACTTGCACCTTCAGTGGATATTTTTTTGTGCAGTTACTGAGGATGAGAGTATAATGTAATTGACCTGTATGCGTTTCCCTTAAGTGTTTCTTTACTACTCCCACCTGTGGTGAGATACTAAGTGTGTGTATAACGTAATAGCCCCACAGAAGCAGTTGTGTGGTGTATTATACGCCATCAGGTTCATGCTGTATAATGTAATAGGTTAACAGGAAGCTGTAACATAATTTACTCCTTGACAGTGTCAGAATCATTTGAAGAGATTTGTTTGCCCATTGCATGAATGGAGTGCTCTTCAACAATGAGTGTTTTGGTGAGGAGAACTAATTATCACATTTTAACAAGCACCTCCTGCTCAACAACTGTATTCAAATTAGAGGTGCTAATAATTAATACTTTGTTATTAATTAAATGGCATGACTTTCGATTAATCCACTTTAGCTCAAGAGAATTCGGTAATCATCTGGGAAATGTGCAAACTGTGTGCACGCTGTTGCTTGTGCTGCATGCGACGTAGGAGCTTATAAAACATGTTCAAAGTAATCGTGCACATTTACAATAATAGTGTGTTAAAGTATAATGTGAGAACAAGCTGAGTTAAGTAGACTTATCAACATTTAAAAAAGAGGATAAAACATTTCCTATCTTTTTTTTTTAATTGTTGACATCAAAGTAATAAGAATAAACATGCTGACCACAGTGTGATAAATTATTGAATACCGACAGCATGAAGCCATTAATTTCAATAGATATTTAGAAATATCTACAACATTACAAAAAACATCAATTTTACTACATCAAACATTAACTTAAGTTCAAAATCCGATCTAAAATATTATATGAAACATATGTGTATATAAGGTCTGAAATATTACATGAACCACATAATAAAATTTGTGCATTATCCATACATGTTGTTATGATTATTAATACTTTTCAAATTAGCAAATTATATTAAACTATACCAATTGGATTCATACTAAATATATGCATTAAAGTACTTATAATAATAGCACATTTCTTATATTTATTTATTAGCATATTATTACATGTATTTATTATTATATTCATTAGGATCCATAGTTTAAATATCTAATGTATAATTTATTTTTTTAATTATTATTATTATATTTAGCATAATCACTTTAAATGTAGTTTGACTAGTTGACTGTAGTTATTAAATATTTGCATTATAAAGTATAAACATAAATAAAACCAATATATTATAAGATTAGAAATAAGACTATTTTAACTTTATTATAATGTCTTGCAAATTATATGATTCACATAATAAATTGTACAGGCAAAATAATTTTAACCGCAGTAGCCATACACATTATTAATAATGCTTGGAAAATTATGAAACTATATTAAATTAAAATATACCAGTTGGATTCATTTTAAATTTAAATGCATTGAAATACAGAACAAAAAAAGCAGTGCATTTCTTATGTTTATTTATTTCTTTAAATTATATCTATTTGTATAGTGGTTTTAATTGTAGTTGAAATAGTGCATGTGGTATTTGGCGTCCTACACGTGTGATTAATTCATTGCATTTCAATGAAAATCAATTTGTAAAAATTCCTGAAAACTGACATCCCCTAATGGCTAAATATGAGATAATGCATATGCCTCAATAACTGAGTAGTAGAGAGACTCCATACGTGGCACCCTCACTGATCTGAGTGTGTCTTTTTGATCGCAGAGCCCCAACCCCTCCCTGACCTTCTGCGTGAAGACCCACGACAGACTGTATTACATGGTGGCCCCGTCCGCAGAGGCCATGAGGATATGGATGGATGTGATAGTGACAGGAGCCGAGGGCTACACGCAGTTCATGAACTGAGACAAAACCCACTATACGGAATGATACGGAAACCATTCGGCAGGGAGACTTCAAATGACCCAGACCTGTTATTCCCAACGAGAGGAAAAAATTATTTTGTTACTTCCTTTTTTTCTTCTTCTCGACTTTCCTGAAGATGTTATATATTCACTCAGATGCACAGACAGATATCCACCAGAGGCTTTCCACGTCTGCCTGGATTGAAAAAGGGAGAAGACGAAAAGACCCGGTGAACCAAACCTGCAGGTGGTGGCTCACTCACCATCAACGAAAATGCCTTTTTGCCATCAGATATTTTTCAGTTGCAGTTTAGTTTATGTTGTCTGGATGCGCAGAAACATGACTTTCCTTTGTAAAGTTTGTCCCTCGATTTGTCTTTTCAAACGTAATGGGAAAAATGACAAATGCCATCAAGCCATTCTGGAATAGTATTGCACTGCATACTTGATGGGATTGACTGACACGGAATGACTAGAGGATATAAATGAACTGCAGTACATTTAAATTATGTTTTAAATTAAATGGATCATTACATTCACATTTAAAGATCCGATATCACAGAAACAAAGACTTAATTCACCAAAGCTCACCTACCAGCTCAGGAGTCTATATTTATTGTAGAGGGACATCAGCGACTCCTGTCCAACTTTATCCCACTGTGTCTCTGTGTTGCCAGCTCATTCTTTTAGATTCAGAACCACAAATGCATGCACACACACACACACACCACATACAACAGTAGAGTCTATTTGCCAAGTCCTGACAACTTGATCTTGTGATTCGACTCCCTAGGGAGGCAGCCATCACCTATCACTGCCAGCCTACGAGAGTTTGGAATTATTGCCACAAACAAGAGAAAAAGAAACAACATCATAATCATGCAGTGCCTTGATAATGACCCATATTTGTCACTTTTAGCATCTGAAATATTACACTAGTGAAAAATACTGTAGCTGGAATCACAGTTAAGGTGCGGCCACATTAATGAAATTTTGAGAGTAAAAAAAGTCGATTGTCAATTGTATAGTGATGTATGAAGCACAGCTCACACAGAAGTCACGTTCAAAACAAGCAAGTTTTCCGGCTTTCAATGCAGCGAATTTGAATCGGTTTAGAAATCTGCTTTGGAAATTCTTTTGTCATCATTGAAATTCCAGATTGCATGGATGCCTATTGAAATTCGCCTGGATTTCACCTGCGAAAATTCACAGAACAACAGTAAATTAGTGCAAATTTTGTGAAAATTACACAGGCAAAAAAAAATCATTTCAATTGTCTACTGTCAATAGTGTAGCGGTGTTGCTCAGCATGGTGAATTCACTTAGCCGACTTGAATCAGTTTCGAAATCTGCATTGGGAAACCTCTCGCCATCATGCGAAATTCCCAATTACACTGATGCCTATTGAAATTCGCCTGCCAAAATTCATTGACCAACAGTAAATTAGTGAAAAGTTTGTGAAAATTGCGTAGGCTGTCAATAGTATAGTGATGCATGAAGTACAGCTCACACAGAAGCCAAACCAGGAAGCATTATGTTGGTTGAATTCATGTGACCATCTGAACCCGTGGCGAAAACTGAATGAGAAATCTTTCATTGTCATGCTAAATTCCCAAATACATGGGTGCCTATTGGAAATGACTGGATTTTGTCTGCAAACATTTGCTAAACATCAGTAAATTAGCGAAAATTGGCAAAAAATGGGCAAAAGTTCTAAAGGCAAAAGAGGTCAAATGTTTACTGTATATAGTATAGCGATGCATCAAGCACAGCTCGCAACTGAAGTCTTTTTTTAAACCAAGCAGCTTTATGTTGGCTGAACTCACATGACCAGCTGAACCTGTTGTGAAATCTGGGCAGGGAAATCTTTCGCCGTCACACGAAATTCCAGAACATGTGGATTCCTATCGAAGTGACTGGATTTCGCCTGCAAAAATTCACAGAGCAACAATAAATGTGACCGCACCTTTATTCCATGTGATACATAGTGGGTTTTACTGTTCTAAGAGATTGTGAACAGACACATACTGTAATTTAAAAAAAAACATGACCTATTTAAATCAGTCCGATACTGCTTTAATACAATTTAAGAAGCTATTCAAAGGGTTTAGTAGCTGTTCAAGTTTTATTGATGTTTTACAGGCCTTGTGTTAATTTGGGGAAAACTAAATGTTTATTTATGCTACGACACAGTTAAAAATGACCAACGTGTTCTGCTTTCTCCCGAAACCAAACTGTATGTTCAAATGAAATCTACAGAGAATTTAAATCAACACGAATAATTAGTCGTCATTATACGTGCAAGATGTCTCGAGTACTATCACAGAACTAGGTGAAAACAGTGTTGTAAAATGTTGAACATAAATACACTCACGGTTTTCCTTATTCATGGTGTTTTTGTGTTTATTTGCCTAATTATAATCCATGCTAACACATAAACATGGACTTGCGGAAAAGACTGTAGCTCAGAGGTCACAACTAAACTCGGACTTCAGATGTAAAAGGGCAAGTAACCCTCACTGCTGTAATTAACACTGCAACGCAAGCAGAAGTCTTGCATCATAGCTACTACTGTGTTGTTTTCATGACACCAGACAAGAGAGCAGCATGCTAAATTAAAAACCTACTGCTAAGAAGGGCTACGATAAGGTTGACCCAAGAAAGTTTGGAGACCAAGTTTGTTTTGGTTGGACAACACCCTAGTTAAACAGTTTCATAAATTAAGCTTGAAATAAATCACTTAAAGCCATATTTTAGAAGTACAATATGCTGCTAGCAGTGTGTGAAAATACTCAGTATTTTCATAGTTAAAATATTGCATACTCTTTGAGGGTGTTTACACAAAGTTCAGTTGTCTTGGTTCTTTTCAGGGTCTGCAGGTTTTATGAAAGTAAATGCAAATGTCTACATTTTCTGAAATCTGAGCAAAATGACATAAGTCTTGTTTTCTGAGAACAAACATCCAATGGGCTCAGAAAAATGAACAGTTCAAAGGGAAAAAGAGTTTTAATGCATTTCAGATATTTATTCTTGTTTTAAGCATAAACTCATTTGATTCTATTCCAGTTCTCAGAAAACATCTCAAGTAAATGTATTTTAATTTAAGGATGTTTAGATATTTGTATTGGAAAATATGCACTAATTTTTTTTTCCAGTGCATGCAACATTTAATGACTTTATAAATGTAAGACTTTCTGCTCCGATTTAAGACCTTGGAAAAAAAAAAAGTTGTTTTTGCGCACGTTTAACAAAATGCATGTTTTCTCACTGTTATATTTTGTCTTGGAATTTATGATCATTTTAACGCTAGATATTAGGTGAAAACTGCCTTTCAAATAGTGGTTATTACTAAATACGGAGCAATTTGCTGTATGGTAGCCCTAAAAACTATTTTAAAGACATATTTTCACTTGGAATTTCTAATCATTTCAACACTAAATACGGGAAAACTGCCTTTCAAATAATGGTTATCACTAAATATACAGCTGAAAGGCAGCCCTAAAAAATCTCTTTAACTTCTCAGTTTGAATTCTAGTAAGTTGAGCAATATGTAGGCAATACATTGAACTGTTTGGGGTGTACTGTTCACTTTAGTCTCTCTGAAGTCAGTTGTTTGCTGATGCAATTTGTTGAGATCATTTACTGAAATTATTTGGTAATTCCTGGAACGCTGTGAAACTGACACACCGCTTTAGTGGGCAGCAGTAGGAGAATATTCTCAATTAGCATTCTAACATGATATTACTGAAGTTAACAGGCGTTTTAAAAGATGAATTCTTTTTGCTAAGCAGAGATATCAAGCATCTGAGTGGTTTGGAAACAGTTTTTGACTGTGCTACTTTTAAACACTCAAGGGGGGAACAGTATACAGATATTATTGGGTGTTACAACAGCAAACAAAAAGTCTGAAAGCAGCTTTCATGTGTTGGCGATAAAATGTTGTTTAAAACTTCAGTTACTGAACCAGTAGAAGAGTTGAATCTGTCCACACCAACATATCAGTTCTACTTCTACTAAAATATCAAGTGCTTTGAAATGTGATGTTTTGGATTACAGACAGGAAAACTGACTATACTATTGTAAACATCTGCAATTGGCAAATGCGTGCATTTTTTACAAAATACATAATTGGGTTGGGAAAGGTTTCAAACTTGAAATTAGGATTTAATATTTGACTAATATGCAATAATATTAGGTATAGCTTATTCTTTTAAGATCCATACATTTGCGTATGTACAGTAATAATAAATCTAGATAAATAATAACAGGACACAAATGTTTCTGATGCAGCAATGGTTTATTAAACAAATAGTTTAATAGCAACTAAAGTGCAGAATTTTTTTATTTAAGAAAACAGTAAGGTTTTACAAGTAAGTGATAGAAAACAGAAAAAGTGTCAGTATTAAATCTGTTTCGCCATATATTCCAGTGTACAGTTCTTCAGACGTTAGCACTTCAGATCATCGCCTGAAAAACAATGTCAATCAACCTTTTATCAAGCAACATAACATATATCTATTTATATCATAATATAACATTCATACCTGTCCTTTATACATCATTCTAAAATGCTGATTTGGTGCTCAAGAAAAAAAAATCTCATTATTATCAATGTTTTTTTTCAAGATTCTTTTATGAATAGAACGTTCACAAGAGCATTTTTAATATAACATGTAAATGTCTTTATGGATTTGGGAATTCAAATTTGAGAGTACAATTATTAAAATCTATAATGGCGTTTTAGATCAAATTGACAATTACTGTACTTACAGTAGTGTTTATGCACATGGGGAGGTGTAGTCAATCACAGACAGTTCACCTGGAGGAATAGAAACACAACCTAGGTTTTTTTGTGCACAACACTGTTGAGCTCGTCTCAATAAAATGAAAATGCATTATGGAAAGATTAAATACAGGCTCGTAAATCACAATTATGCAACCTTTATATCATGATGTCACTAAGATTTATCAAAAATTAAATTCTTAAACGTTAAAATGGAAATAGGTTTTCCCATTTTTTGTTATGATTTATTTATTATATTTTGCTGGGTTTATAATAAAAACCCTATATCGTATTTTCTTTCAGACTTTTCAGAGTGCACAGTGATGAAGAAACACATACTGATCTTGTAGTAGTCATAGACGATCACTACAGCTGGTTTCAGGTTCTGCACCTGTACTTCCTGCATGAGCTGCAGGCTGATGGACTTCACCTGATTCTTTTTCAACTGGAATAGAAAGAAAGTTATTACATTATGATTACGGAGAGACTTATTTTCTATAGGGTATGAATGTGTTAAAGGAATAGTTCACCCAAAAATGAAAATTAGCTTAAAAATTAGTCACTCTTGTGCTATCCAAGATGTAGATGAGTTTGTTCTTTCATAGGAACAGTTTTGGGGAAATGTAGCATTACTTCACTTGCTCATCAATGGATCCTCTGTGGTGAATGGGTGCCGTCAGAATGTGGATCCAAACAGTGATAAAAACATCACAGTAATCCACATAACTTTAGTCCATCAATGTCTTGTGAAGTAAAAAGCTTATTGTTTGTAATAAATTCATCAAGACATTTTTAACTTTTGCTTCTGGCTAAAATACACAAATCAAGAACTATTTAAAAGTGAAAAAAGTTCTAAACAAATATGTCATTGGATTTTAATGTGAGAGGACAACAGGGGGTGGATTTTTTTCATTAGAGGAAGTGTTATATATATTATTATATATATTATGGATTATGGACTCAAATTTTGGCCAGAAGAGACCATTTAAAGTTATGGTTTGATGCATTTGTTTCTTACAAACATGCACCTTTTCACTTCACAAGACATTAATTGATGGACTGGAGTCATGTGGATTACTTATGGATTATTGTGATGTTTTTATCAGCTGTTTGGACTCTCATTCTGACGGCACCCATTCACTGCAGAGGATCCATTGGTGAGCAAGTGATGTAATGCTACATTTCTCTAAATCTGTTCCGATGAAGAAACAAACTCATCTACATCTTGGTTGGCTGGAGAGTGAGTACATTTTAAGTCAAATTTCATTTTTCAGCTTCTTGTTTAAGTAAACCAGGTCAGTTTTATTGTCAGAATATCAGTGACCCGTCCCAAAAATAAGTTGAACCCCTCAAGGTATTTGAATAAAACAAAATAAATCTGAATAAAACATTTACACTATCCAAATAGAAAATGACACGATCCTCATCCAGATCCACACGTTTGATGGTGGGGTCTTCCCTCAGCTGTGGAGACAGAGGAGCGAGTGAGAACGAATCAAACGCTGGCTACACAACTTGAGATCAAAAGAGGACCAGAGCCCTTCAAGTGTCACTCACAGCCTGCAGAGACGTCTCATCCGGCTTAAACCCAGACAGGAACCTGACGTTAATGATCACCATGTTGGTCTCCATTCGTGTGCCGTCATACCTGTCACACAATTGCTCCAACAATCACAAACAGGTTCACAACCACACATTGTTCTCTATGTAGTCTGACAGACAACAAAGAGTCTATTAGGCCATAAAATAGGTTGAATCTTTATTCATTCTTTCTTTATAAAGTCAAGTGGGTATGTTACTAATTCATTTAGCAATATCATTGCAAGTAGAATTTGTTACAGCTGTCTGCAGGACTTATCGACATACATTTTTATGTAAATTTTTATAGACATTATACATATACATATATATATATATATATATTATGGTTTATATACCATTCAAAGTTTTTTTTAATAATTTAATCAAAAATACAGCAAAATCAGTAATGATTAGTACAATGTTTTATATTTGATTTAAATGCAATTTATTCCAGTGTTGGCAAAGCTGAATTTTCAGCATCATTACTCCAGTCTTCAGTGTCACATGATCCTTCAGAAATCATTCTAATATGCTGATTCGAAGCTCAAGAAATATTTCTTATTAATATTTATGTTGAAAACTGTTGTGCTTCTTAATATTTTTGTCGAAACTGTGATACTTTTTTCAGGATTCTGTGATGAATAGAAAGTTCCAAAGAACAGCATTTATTTGAAATATATATTTTTTGTAACATTTATAATGTCTTTACTGTGATTTTTGAGCAATGCATTAATTTCTTTAAAATAAAGTCTTATTGACCCCGAATCTTTGAACAATAGTATATATATTTAATATTTATTATTATGTTTTTTTAAACATCAAATTAAAAATTGATCCTTTTTGCTAGTTTGTAGTTTAAATGACTAGTTACATTTTTTTTAGCTTGTTTGATCACTTTTTTGAATGGAAAAGAGCTTTGTGAAGATTATTTAAAAATATCTATTTTTTTTTGTTTCACAGGAAAGACAAAGTCATACAGGTTTGAAAGGACGTGACAGTGACTAAATGACAGAATTTTCAGTTTGGGGAGAACTTTTCTTTTAAATAATGGCAGCATGTATAGTAAGTATTTAAATGAATGACAAATTATCTAACAAATTAAATTTGTGCAAAAAAAAAAGTCACGTGTTGAAAGTATTATATACATAAAAGCTGTTTCCATGACTGAAGACAGTAATGGTATTTTTTTTTAACAGAGGTGTGGCTCACCTTACAGTGGTGGTTAGTGTAAAAGCTGGGATCCTTGTGTTGTTGCAAACCCCAGTATTTGTATTGATTTTGAAGGCCAAGGAGTCTGGAGGAGGGGGGATATTGTAGTGCAAGGCAAACTGAGAGACAAAAAACAGAATGATGTCAAAGACGAGGTGATTTATATCACTTTTATACATTTAAGTAGTCATCGTGCAGTATACTCATCCTTATGTAATTCCAAATCCGTATGACTTCCTTCTGTGATCCATGGAAGAAAGAAAGTCATACAGGTTTGGCATGACATAAGGGTGAGTAAATAATGAAAACTTTAATTTCTAGATGAACTATTCATTGGATGTGCATCAAAAGAGGCAGCGCACAGACCTGCACAAACACACAGCCTTTGCCTTCTGCCCTCAGCTTGTATGTGCCAGTAGCTTCCTGCAGCTGTTTCTCCTGGTAAAGCAGCCGGTTGTTCCGGTTCACGGTGAACTGGTTCTTCTGGCCTGAGGGCGAGGTCACGGTTACGGTAATGGATCCTTCTGGATTGTAGGTGGCAGCACTGTACTTAGCGAGGGCCTGGAGCGCTACTACAGTATCCTGTTCACAGAAAGAGGGAGCGACACCACTGTACAGTCAATAATGATAAAACGCATTATAAAGACCAAGAGGGGTCTAAAAAAGCTGCATGAGATAAATAACATTACCTGTGTAGAGGAGAAGCCTCCATATGCGTTCTGCTGATTGCTTAGCCAGTGCACTATGCCAGCAGAGTAGTTCAGTCCAAATCCAGGCAGTGTGGGTCCCGAGAGCAGTGCCAACAACACGTAGGCACTCATCTCTACCTCCAGAGAGCCCGTCGGTTGCGCATTATTAGCCAGAGTCCAATATCGTCCGACACCTGAAATAACCAGTGCAAGAAAACTTGAACATTGAAGGATGGTGATTGTGTTTTTTATTAAAAGCAGCGAGATGATCTAGATCAGGGGTTTTCAAACTGGGGTCCAGGGAAATTGGTATTAGGGGTTCAATCTCAGAAAAAAAGGTACAAAAGCTGTCACTGGGGCGGTACCTTTTCAAAAGGCACGCCTTTGTACCTAATAGTCCATATTGGTACCTTAAAGATACATACAAGTACCTAAAGTGTACATATTAGTACCTAAAAGGTACAAAAGTGTACCTTTTGAAAAGGTACCGCCGCAGTGACAGCTTTTGTACCTTTTTTTCTGAGAGTATACACAAAAAAATAATAATTATAACAAAAAAAAACTTCAAAAACATCAACAAAAAGAGTTTAAAACAAAGGTAACGTATCTAATTTGATTTACAGTCAGATTTGTTTTTTTAAGAAATATTTTTATATTTCTTATATTTTTTTTCTGGGTTTTCGCCTCTGCAGCACAATAACTATACAGTAGTTTATGCCTTATTGTCTTTCTTTTTAGGGAGTTTTTTTTTTTTTTTTTAAGCGTTACTACGGAGTTCCACACATGACATGCAGACAAAAAAAACAAGATGTTATGGCTGCGAATTAAGAATTAATTTCCTCGGTTTAGATAAATTGTGTCCACAATATAACTAAATTATAACATGGGAACTAATTAGTACGATGTGACCACAATTTAACTAAAACGAGGGAACAAATTAATAAAATGTGGCCAAATGTGGTATGTTATGGGAACAAATTCTTAAATCATGGGCACAATATCTATTTTTTCTTCAGCTGACATGTGTGGGGCTCCGTACTATAGAAATACATTCTGATTTAAATTTAAAATTGAATTAATTGAAGTAAATTATTTAATTAAAAGCCAATTATTTCATTTGGCAAACACAAAATATAAAGGTCTTTATGAATAAAGATAAAAGATTGGAGCCTTTCTATTTAATATATGTGACCCTGGACCACAAAACCAGTCACAATGGTCACATCATCACAAAAAATAAGTTTTGATATATTTACAGTAGGAAATTTACAAAATATCTTCATGGAACATGATCTTTACTTAATATCCTAATGATTTTTGGCATAAAAGAAAAATCAATAATTTTGACCTATACAATGTATTTTTGGCTATTGCTACAAATATACCCCAGCGACTTAAGACTGGTTTTGTGGTCCAAGGTCACATATATTAATGTAATGTATATGAATGAAAAATATATAAATCTTTTTGGAAAATATTAATTTTGCACATCCTTAAAGATGAGTATTTTAGAATCGTTATTTGTTTTATTTAATCTAAAGCTTAATGGTACCATCTCTCCTGGCCTGATTGTCCAGGTTGGAGAGGAGGTTCTGTCTCATCTGTTCATCTCCAGCAAGAGTGAATGTGTAGGACAGCAAGGCGGTCACATAAGTGTTGGTAATGTCACTGGAAGATTCCCTCAGACATGTAAGGCTTCTCTCCACCACGGGATCCTTACAGAGCACACAAGAGACTTAATGAGTGTTTGCTTCCTTCATTAGTCACATTATCTATATTGAGTTATCCGTGACCATCTCTTAGGAGCCATAAAGAGGGTTTTACTCACAGTTCTCTGGACGCCTAACTCCAGCAGTGCAGCAGTGATGTATGCAGAGAGAGTGACTTCATTGCTGACGCCACCCTGCGAGAGGAAAAGCATCATCAAAGATCCTTCCAACCCTCAGCACTTCAATCTCCTCAATTTATTGACATCTAACAGACATTTTCAGAGTGTGAAATCCAGAACCACCAGACTCTCCGTTTTCCTCTTCATAAATGACTCTGATCCATTAGCTCTCCCTGCAATCATCTCCTCATCCCACTCAACGCTGTGACAGCTTCACATCTCATCTAACTTTTCTACCATTTACATTACCATTACATACCATTTAAATTTTAACATTTCTATTTTCTAAAACTGTTTTTGCTATTTATTTTTCTATTTTAAATGTAAAAATGTGTAATTTTTAAAGAATACATATATAGTGTCTTTTAATAATACACATCACTAAAAAAATTTATTTATGCTTAATGTTTAAATTATTTTGCCAATGAGATAAATTCATTTTAAGATATGGTCTCTAAAAAACATGTCATATTATCCTATGTAACCTTGCATAATCTTGTTTCTATTTTAACTGGAAAATAAATCAAAATATCTATTTATTTTATTTCAATATTATTTTATTTCAATAAAAGAACACTAGGGAAAGAACAATAATATGAAAGCACAGAGGAGCATGAGCTCACTATAGTCCTAAATAATTAAGAAGTAGTCTATCTGTGAAATTTATGGATATTCTTCACCTGCCTCCTGCTACCTGTCTTGTTGTTCAAAACATGGTTATACAATAAGCCCTTCTGCACACAGCAAACGTAAAGCCCTGCAGATACCAATGTTCAGTTCACGTCAGCTGTCAACACCTATCAAGTGAAACCTTGAGGGAGGGGGGTATGTTATTAGCTGGCCAAAATATCCCTGCTGAAAAAGAACAGCTAATTTGCCTGGTTTCAGCTGGTTTAGCTGGCCTCCCAGCCGGGTCAATCCGGTCTTCCATCCTTAAAGGGCTAGTTCACCCAAAAATTCTGTCATTAATTACTCACCCTCGTGTTGTTCCAAACCCATAAGACCGTCGTTCATCTTCGGAACACAATTTAAGATATTTTTGATGAAATCCGAGGGCTCTCTGACCCTCCCATAGACAGCAAGGAAAAGTACCACGATGATCGACAAAGTAGTCCGTGTGACATCAGTGGTTCAACTGTAAAGTTACGAAGCTACGAGAATATTTTTTTGCGCAAAGAAAACAAAAATAACGACTTTATTCCACATTTTCGTCTCTACTGACGTCATCACGCCGGATCTGGGTCAGCGCCGCCACACACTCGCGTCATGATACTGTTGTGAACGCGCGTCCACAAGTGACGCAGTAGAGACAAAAATGTGGAATAAAGTCGTTGTTTTTGTTTTCTTTGCGCAAAAAAGTATTCTCGTAGCGTCGTATCTTTACAGTTGAACAACTGATGTCACACGGACTACTTTGTCGATCATCTTGGTACTTTTCTGGACCTTGAACGTGGTAGTTACCTTGCTGTCTATGGGAGGGTCAGAGAGCCCTCAGATTTCATCAAAACTATCTTAAATTGTGTTCCGAAGATGAACGAAGGTCTTACGGGTTTCGAACAACACGAGGGTAAGTAATTAATGACAGAATTTTCATTTTTGGGTGAACTAACTCTTTAAAGCTTCCATCCTTGACAATACTGGTCAAAAGTTTGAAAAATTAAGATTTTTTTTGTTTTTGAAAGAAGACTCTTTTGCGCACCAAGGCTGCACTTATTTAATCAATAATACAGTAAAAAAAAAAAAAAGTAATTATGTGCAATATCATTACAATTTAAAATAACTGTTTTTATCAAAAGAGACTTTTAAAAACATCTTATTCCAAACTTTTGACCAGAAGTGTAGACCACAGTAAACCAGCTGGGACCTTAGGCTGGTTTCAATTTTTTTTTTTTTCAGCAGCAGATAAAGGACCCGAGCATGACTCTCCTGTTCTCACCATCATTTCAGTGTGGATGAGCCTCCCAACAGAGGCGAAGCAGCCATTATCCAGTTGCTGTCGCTCCAGCCATTCCTTTGCCTGATCGATGTTATCCTGATCTATAAATATATACTGCCTTGCCCCACCAAAACTCTTCATCACAAACGCAGTTAGCCTGAGGAAACAAAAGGAATTGCTGTCAAATACCCATAATTTGGTAACTCTGCCTTAATAGTTTTCAGGTTGTTTCCTTGTGCAAAGTCCATGACTAGGTTTTCCCCATTCCGAAAACAGCTTCTTACCAGAAAGCTGTTAAATTCACATATGGGAAGCCAGAATCCACACAGTAGCCCTAAGCTAAGTATCTGTACCAGACTCACCAGGTGTTACCAGAAGGATCACTGCTGCCAAAAGCACTGTAAGATCCGTCATAATGCTTGTATGTCAGCTCTCTCTGATAGCCTGCAACACGAGATGGTAAAAAGATTGATATGCTTGATGATATGCAACATGAAAAAAAAAAAAGCTTGAAAAAATTACTAATTGTCTGTAAATTGATTAGACATTTTCTTATTAAAAAAACATGCAAACATTAATTTTATAACCAGTATTTTTGCTTTTATTTAAATATTTAAATGTATTTGTATTTATAAATATTTTTTACTCTATCTTCTATTTCATAATGGTTTTCCTCACCGCTCTCCAGGAAGTTTATGGCTCGGTCTTTAATCCAAGGAGTGAGTTGCCCGGTGCTCTCCAGGTATTGAAGAATGTAGATATTGGGGGCAAAAAGCAGCATGTTTTGCTCTCCACAGCCATACGGCATAGCCAACAGATCACCGATGTTCCTCAGAGCACGACCCATCAGATCACCTACGGACCAAAGAGCCATATAAGCATCAGTATGATTAAATAAAACTGAAAACTACCCAATGAGAGCAATTCTACTGATTACAGAGTATTTAAAATATAAATATTTAATATAGAGATATACTTATATTATAGAGAAATCAATGTACATTATGTACATATGCCAGCATGTCTTTAGGCTCACCCAGAACAGTGACAAAGCTTTTGGCAGAATCCTTGACAAACACTTTGGGTAGAGTGAGAGAGACTGATGTTTCCTCTGGACGGTCTAATGGAATAGAGAAAAAAAACGTCAGGTTTAAAAACGTTTACTTTACTTCAGACAATCATTTTCTCCATTTCTTGTGAAAACTACACAGGGTTTAAAAGATGAAATTGGGAAACTTTTGTTGAAGCCATTTTGAAATGTTGAGTTTTTTAACATTTCAATCATGACAACTCTCGGAAGATTTTAGCATGGTGATGGATATGACAATGTTAATGTATTTGGTCTTGGCGGAATAGATCTGCTACACTGCTGCTGAATTGCTGCTGCTGTTGGTTATTGCTGTAGTTGTAGATTATTGCTGCTGCTGCAAGCAAGTACAGGAACTTGCTACTGCCAATGCATATGGCGATACGGTGCCGTGAGTATTTAAGACATACTGCTGCTGCACAAATTGCATATAAAATAACCCGTAGCAGATCTATAAAGGTGGAGCTGGGGAAGGTGGAGGGTTTCAGAGAAACTCTGAAAGCGCGCTGCAGGAATCTCAAGTGAATGCTAGCCAGCCATATAAATGCAAGGCAGTAAGCTCATTGGCTGCATATGCAGCATGAACCAATCAGCTTGTGCCAAGTCGTTTAACTCTCTGAATATCATCAGTTACGTTAACAACCCGTCGCCTGCTCCATCTAGAGTTTCATGACTGAACTATATATTTATCCAATGCAATAAAAACTTGCATCATTGACTTCCACTGTGAGTGCATTACTGTAAAAATTAATTTTTGCTTATTTTAACAAACTGAAGCTCAAAATTATTATCTGTGGCATGTGGTAACTGACAGCATGTTACAGCGGTTAACTTCTATTAAAGCCGGAATAATTCAAATTTAAATTATTCTTTTAATAGACAACACAACACACTGTAATGCCACTAACCTGTTAAGCAGATGAGTTCATTCTGAGTGATTGACTGCTTAGTTCCCTCTGCCTGAGAAATATATGGGTAATAACAGTTTCAATTGTATTTTTAAAGCAAAACAAAAAAAGCAAATAGATAGATAGATAGATAGATAGATAGATAGAATTATAAACTCTTAAATTATAATAAAAATATATGCATTCATATATTCATTTCATAAACTTAGTAGTATGTGCTTTAAAACACTGTTAACTAATTTTAAGACTCAAAACAATACAGAAATAGCTATTGAAATATGAAATATTATAATTTAATAGCTATATTAAATGGCTTTAGAATAATGTGTTTTTTCTTTAGAATAATGTGCACTGTTTCAACACATTATGACTAGAAATATGTACCGTATTGACCCGAATATAAGACGATGTTTTTTTCTTGGAAATACATCTGAAAAAACGCGGTCGTCTTATATTTTTCCAAAAGGTACATCTGGAAAAAGGGGGGTCGTCTTATATTCGGGCCAATACGGTATTAATAAAATAAATTTAGTACATTTTTATTTCCTGTTGACTTGTTAGCATGTTGATGTTGAAGAGTGAATGTTGAAAAGTCACATGGTTTCAGAAAGCTCACATACAGTAAAGGCACGTACCTCCACCAGAACGCTGTGCATCACAGTATCAGTTCTGCCCCTGTCCGGCAAAGTCACCACTTCATTGCCACACAGTTCTCGGCTCTGCACCGCCTCAGCGCGGACTGTAAAGTTCACCTTTCCTGTAAAACACACACACACACCAGTGACAGTGGTTGCAGAAGAAAGTTAAGTTACAGAAGTAACAAAGTACCCCTGGGACCGGTAATAGTAAACAAATCTGTGACAGTCAAGGCAGGACGTGGTAAAAGGATAGTTCACCCGAAAAGAAAATTCTGTCATCTTTTACTCACCTCCATGTCTTTCCATGTTTGGTTACCAACATTCTTCAAAATATCTTTTGTATCAGCAGAAGAAAGAAATTCATACAGGTTTGGAACAACATGAGGGCGAGTAAATGATGACAGAATTTTCATTTTTGGATGAATGGACTTTTAAGACATTCCTATTATAATTGTAATACCGTGTCCTGGTACAAACATGATCAAACATAAAATAAGCTTTTCCATTTAGGGAATCAAATTGAAATAAAAAAATCAAATGTATGTTTGTTTTTGCTCATATAGAAGTCAAAGTCTCTGGCTTACCCAGTACAGATGGTGTAATAATCCACTGGAAGGTTTTGCTCTCTTCAGAGCAAACACACTGAGTGTATGTGCAGCCTCTACACGGCTGAGCTGTGAACTGCGGTGAGTCTGCCAGCGTGACCTTCACCTTTATTAAAAGAGAGAGGTTTGCACAGTGGCAGCCTACAGGAAAAATGCTTTTACTACAAACACTTCAGGACAAACAAGTAAACACATTAAGGGGGCTTACCATGATACATTTGGGGAGGTAATTGAATACAGAAGCTTTAAGAGTGAATGTCTCCTCACGGATAAGAGAGTAGGGGAGGGTGAGGCTCACAAAGAAGGGCTTGAAAGCAGTGAGATCAGTCTTGGGGGCCACTCCAAACCCGACAGGGGATGTGCAGAAAGCCCCTGCTGCCCATTTAGTGATGGTGTCCGGGACAATCTTCGCGACATCCACAGATCCTGATCTCCTGGTGAAAGAAAAAATATGAATTTTGTATTTTAGAAAGTTTTCAAAATATTAAAAAGCACCGAAGCAGTTGTTACATTTTTTTTTCCAATATTCAAATTTTTTTTTTTCTGCATAATTAAAAAGGACTGTAATGTATACAGTATATACAGTAGTGCCATGATGCAAGATACATACCCCACAGGTATAAGATCCCATATCCAGGTTTCTGGAAAGAATTTGCGGATCTTCTTAGCAGGTTTTGACACTTCTGAAGCAAACCCTATCTCTGGCCCATCAAAGTCTCTGCGCAAACCATCGTCCACAGCAGCTGTTTGAATTAATAGTTTGTAAATACAATCATATAAAAAAGGGCATTTCCAAATCCTAAAAAAATCAAGTTACTTACCTTCCTTAAACATTGTCTCATAATAACGACAAACAACAGGTGCTTTCACATCAGAGTTGGTAGTGATTCTGATTCCAACTCCCTAGGAAAAAGCAAGTGTTACAGTATGTTACTGTGTGTAAGATGAATAGTGTACAGTGAGACTCAGATGACACTGGAGGACCTCTGAAATAAGAAATGGGACATGTTGTGTATCTTACTCTAAAGATGTTGTAGACATCATTTTTGTTGTCGTAGTAAGGGTAAAACATGCGGGAGCGCTTGCGCCTCGCAGGTTCAGCAAAAGGGACTATCTCCCAGGGATGTCGGCAGGGGTTAGACTCCCACTCCTCAACGTTGTATGGGTAACCTGACGAAATCTGGACTGGTAACATTCGAAGGACCTGTAGAGTAATAACACATATTGAACCATAGCAGTGACAAGACAATTACCTAATAATCACAAAAAAAAAAAAATTAATTGCTATAAGTGTCCATAATAAATAAATAAATAATATAAAAATCTACTTTATTACACATGTTCCAGAAATGTACTTTTTGTATTTATATGTTTTATGTGGTTAAAAAACATTTATATAATTTTCAAAAAAATGTTTCAATTTAATGATTCTAAAAATGTCATGTAGTGTATCCACCAAGTACAAATTCCGTTTTTACAAATATTAATAAGCAGTGAAGCAATATTTTTGTTAAAATATTTTTTAAATATTAAAATATTGTAAAAATATTTTTTAACAAATAAAAATATTTCTAATGTCATGTGGTTTACCCAAGTAAAAATTCAAAACATATTTTCCCGACACCACATGAGTTTTGTCTTTAAAATATTAATAAGCAGTGAAGCATTGTTTAATTTTTTTTCAAATAATAAAATGTTGCATTATTTATTTCTATTATTATTTCTATTATTTCTAAAAAAAATAAATACATGTTGAAGTTTTTTTTTTTTTCAATTTTGTTTAAATATTTTTTTTAATATTGTTAAAATATTGAATGATATAAAAGATTATGTTAACCTACTTCTTAAAAGTTTCTTATTAGAAATTATATTCTTTTAATGAGGCTTTTTCTTCAATATTGGGACAGTTGTATCACTCACATTTTTTACTTCACACTCTGACATTTTTACTTCATTTTTTACTCCCAAAAAATTATCAAAATAAATTTTAATTGAGAAATTAAAAACATGCTTATTATGAAAGAAGTGTATTTGACTCATTTTTGAAAATTAATCAAATTTGATATATATAGTGCCACGTCCCTGACCCATATCTTTAAATAAAGATGATCAACTAGTTATAGTTGTAATGTGCATTATGGTTTAACATACAGAGGCTGCATCCAGCTCGGCCTCTGGTCTCAACAACAGCACACTCTGATCAATGGCCCGCACGGAGCACAAGGAGCCAGGGCTGGCTTTCAGGTTAAGAGATGTCCTCTCTCCAGGTAGTGCGGTGGGAGACGAGAACTTTAAGGACACCTGTAAAAGCACAGGCACGCTCTCATCACACATTAATGATAAATAAATACAAAATGAAAAAAAAATGAAAAAAAAAAACACATAAAAGCTTGAAGGCCACATTGAGTTCTAAAATGAGATTTCATGTGGGATTTTCTGACCTTGTTTGGCAAACATTCTTCAGTGGGGAAGTTCATACTGTCTGCTACAGCTTCTCCATTGGGAAGAACTGTGTAAACCACCACCTGAGCGTATGGAGTCAGAGCTGACGTGCTCTTCAGTGAGAATGTCAGTTCTCCTTTGTTTTCTTTTATGAAAGAGAGACAGCATTTGTGGAAACAAAAAGGTGCATGCTGAAGCACAATGTACAAAGACCATATAAATATTCTTAGACAATAAGACAACAAAGTGATTGCTAATGTAAAAGAGCTGTGTACCTCTCCCGGTGTTCACACTCACAGACAAACGACCATTTTGAGCCATGCTGCCTCTGGACAAGACCTGGAGTGCAGGTAGATAATTACAATTTATGTAATTCTATGTTCTACAGCTTCACTAGCATTGTGATTTTTTTTCATCATATTTTCTCTTTTGTGATAATAGCTACAAGATTTAGGAAACCTTCAAGAACAATTCCGTTTTCTCAACCAAAAAAGGTAGGAAACCACAAATATTACAATTCTGTCCAGTCCTGCTAACTATTTTCATATTATGGCAGCAATAAATGGTCAATATTAAAAGTCTGGACTATTTTGTCTAAATAAACTTAAAAAAAAAAAAAGAAGTTATATTATAACATTATAATATACAGTACAGTATGAAAAACTGATCTTAATTTTGAGATTTGCTTAAAATTACTTTTAACAATGCTATTTCATTTTTAGTGTTTTTAAAATCAAATGTAAGAGGGCATTCATCTAAATGTAACAATTGGGAAAATCAGCATATACAATTATATTTATAAGTTATACATAATATAAGGTTCCAATATAAACCTACACAGATAATCAAATAAATGTTTAATATTGGTTAAAAACTAATATGGTGCTGGTATATCATGCTTCCTTAAAAAAAAAAAAAGGTCAAAGAGCTTGTTGAGCATTAAAACAAATGACCAAGCAATTGATGGACAAATAAAAAAGAGTGTCAGTGTTAAACATACAATGTAGAAGAAATCCAAGGTTTTCTGGCCTGTTCTGAGTGCACTGCCCTGGATGATGTAACTGGCCATCACTGTTGCATCACTGTTACAGCTGAGCTTCTCTGGAGCCTTCGTCAACATCAGGAAACTTTTGCTTTTGGAGTGAAACGGTCTTACGTAGTGATAGCCTGATGGATAATATCTAAAAGCCTCAAAATCAGTCCGTTCTACACCTCCCTTATGATGGACCTAATAAAAAAAAGTTTGAAAATCTATACCCGAATTATATACATAAACATCATGTTAGAAAACAAAAACACCTCTAACCTGTAATTGCACAGGTTTTTCTGACCAATCCGAAGTGTTGAAGGAGAAGTGAGCAGTACCATTGATGTCTGTCGTCAGTGTCACATTGATACTTTTATCATCATAATGTACATATACAATCACTGGCTCATTTTTCATTGGTCTGGACTGGGAATTAGTGACCACAAACTGTAAAAAAAAAAAAAAAAAGACAAAATTATTAGCTCACAAACAAAAGTAACACTTCCTGTACACAATATGGCTATGCTAACAGCTAAATAGGTTGTTTATTAATGCTGCATTGTACAAAGTCGGACAAAAATAACAGTTATGGTACAGTTATGAACTTTTTATAAAGATGGTTATAAAAACACATGTGTACTGTAGAGTTGCTTTGGAAGCATTTGCTCAATAATTAGTAGCAAAGCTAATGACTTCAAGCTAGCTGTTACCTTTCCTTTAAAGGCCATGCCAGGCCTGTATGTATCTGGTGTGTCCTCAAAGTTAACAGAGACGTAATCACTGGTAAACTGAGCTGAGGTAGAACCCTGCATAGTTATCCCTGGAGGAACAAAAGACCATGTTTCATTACTCTATTTTGGAGAATAAAAATGGACAACAGCCGTTTGTTCTACACTCTCACCTGTTCCAGACTCTTCCACATTACAATTCACTTGCAAAGACCCTCCTGAAGTCAAGCCAAATTCTGTCATATTTATCACCCGAGACCCACAGCCAGTCTTATCAGTCTGAATGAATAAGAATGAAAGGAAAATGATTATTTGGACTTCTTAAATATGTTGCAATAGGGACCCTTGTGAAAAAGTACACTTTGGCATACATGTCATTTTAAAGGAGTACTTATTACAGAAATATATAAATGTACTTTATATAACCCTAATTCCAAAAAGCTGGGATGCTGTGTAAAAAGTAAATAAAAAAATTCTGTTTTTACTTACATTTTACACAGCGTCCCAACTTATTTGGAATTAGAGTTGTAAGATACACTTAAGTGCAAACTGAATGTAATGTTTTCGGACACTTGTGCATGTTAATTGCAATTAAATGAAATGATGAATGTTTTATAGTTTAAATTATTATTTTTAAATTATTTTTACCCACTAAGTAGGACTGAAGTACATCTTAATTACTTCTATTGTCTCTGAAATATGGTTTAAGACTTTAACCTTTACTTTAACATTTTAACTTGAAGTGTACTGCCGAAAACACTGACCAGCATTATGGAAGTTGCCTAAAATATATACACTTTAGGTGTAATATTGAATAATACAATACAGTAATATCAGCTCATTGCTATTTCTTGTAATTGGGACCTTATGATATTTAAAGATGTTTAAGAGGATAAATGCTAATTAGTACAGTGCTTTTAGGATTACAAGCCCAAAAGGTAACAGTTTTGTGTGTGCAGAGGGTAACGCACCGTCATTGAATATTTCTTGCATACGTTATCCATGTCAGGTAAAGGTCTCCGCCAATAATAACCATAGCTCTGGCTACACACTTCAGCATTCACAGACCCCAGCACAGGCTTGCCATAAGTGTACCTAAAGAGAGTGAAAAAAGCACCTCATTTATCTGCAAAGAAATGATTATTTGTAAAAAAAAAAATTCTTACTTTGCACAAACTTTCAGAGTGACCTCTTTGTCCTGGGTGGTTATAATGGTTGGAAAATCGATGTTCACTTCATATTTTGGCAGAACTAAAAGATGCATGTGGAAAAAAAATACTTTAAAAAATTGTACACTTTAAAAGCTGATCAGTATTGGACTGGCAAAAGTTGAATCCTGGTTCTGACCATATTCTTTCATTTCAAAGCCATGTGATATTTGTTGGTTCTTATCATCCCAAGCAGTGATCGTGTAGTAACCCTGAGAGGCTTCTGGAGACATGGAGTGGGACAGATCCAAAATACCAATCCTTGTGGTCCGATTCAACCACTGACCAATGCGATTTGAATAAGGGTCCTAAACAAGAGTGGCACATAATGAAAAAGCCTAGAGTGGAATCAACCTGCATTTAAGTAAAGTAACAAACAATGAACAGATCATGGCTGCTTGAAGGATTTTACCCGGAGTTCTACAGTTCGAAACTGCAAAAGAAAGACAGAAGAAAATCATTTCAGTTAGGTCAAAAGAACAATAATATATTTATATATGAAATAATTTTCACATAAATTCAATTCAATTTACCACTTGATTGTGAGGCAAGAAATTGGAATCCAGAGACACAATGCGAAATTTAACTGGTGAAGAGAGATTTCCAGAAAGAATATTTACACATAAAGTATGCAATACAGAAAGACTCACAGGCTCATATTAATAAGAACAAATGAGTACTGACAACTTAAACTATTTTGGAATAATTTACAAAGAGAAGTATTACTTGTTTGTCCAGGCTTGTAGATAGGCTTGTCTGATTGGATGAAAAGAAGATTTTGGGGGGGATTTATGAGGATCTTAGTGATTTTGTTCAGGGATGTTTTGGCCCCTTGGATTGCAACATCGACGGATGCCACAGACTCTACAGTGACTACAGGGACCTGGAAAATACAAATCAAGAAAATATTGAGCGTATAAATCCACTTACAGACTGCAGACTATAGGTTTGAAAGCAACATCAAGACTACAGTGTGATCGCTGTACAATTCAGTAGTGGAAAATATATGCAAGATGAATGATAAATGTAAGTTTTAGGGTTTTACTTGCAAATTAATATGTCTTATTATGGAAAGGCCCTTTAACCTTAATGGCACGTTATACATTTTGTGCACACATGTATAGGAAAGAGCTATGCGACAGTATATTGAGTACACTGACCTTAAAAGGAACACATTTGTAGAAATCATTTTTAATGAAGCCCTGTTGTAGAATGGTCAGATCGAGATTGTTAGTCCTCAAAGTCACCACTATAGAAAGTGTCTCTTTGGGCTCATGGATATGCACACAGAGAGTCTCTGTGTTGCCACCCACCGCCTGGGATGTGACTGTCACCAGGTAAATGCTGAAAGAAGACAAAACACATTCAGAGACTTGCATAAACCATCCAATGACAATAAAATGGTTTTAAAAGCATAAGTTTAGTGTTGCATGAGGCTAGGGTTGTTTTGGGTTAATACACAGTTGAGGAAGTGACTTGTAATTTATATGAATGTGTCTGGAATCTTCACTAGACTGCAGGGACCGCTGAACAGTTCAGTAGTGAAACATATATGCAAGATGAATGATAAATGCAAGTTTTAGGGTTTTACTAGCACGTTAACTGTATTTTAACCTCTTTAACCTTAATGTAAATTTATAAGTGTTGTACAGACATGATGTAGGAAAGGGCCATGACCTCCATAGCATTACAAGATACACCACTGTACTGTACTGTACTGTACTGTAAGTACAGTCGATTTACCCTCTATTCTGTTACGCTATACTGAGTATACTGACCTTAAAAGGGACACATTTGTAGAAATCCTTTTTAATTGAGCCCTGTTGTAGAATGGTCAGATTGCGATTGTCAGTCCTCAAAGTTACCACTATAGAAAGCGGTTCTTTGGGTTCGTGGATCTGTGCACACAGAGTCTCTGTCTTGCCACCCACCACCTGGGAAGTGACTGTCACCAGGTATATGCTAAAAGAAGACAAAACACAAAGAAATACATTTAGACTTGCATAAACCATACAATGACAATAAAATGCTTTTAAAAGCATAAGCTTAGTGTTGCATGAGCCTGGGGTTGTTTTGGGTGAATGCACAGTTGAGGAAGTGACTCTGAATTTCTGTAACTGTGCCTGGAACGTTCATTGGGTGTCTTTAGGGATGGCTGCACTTGTAGTGTAAAAAAAAAAAAACCTTGTGTAAGTGGTTGGTGCAGTATAAATGTGACACTATTATCTATTATGAATTACCTCAGAATTAAAAAGAAAAACATATTATATTTAACCAGACAATACATATAGTGTTGCATTACAATATAATTTAAACAAATATAATAATAACATTTATATTTTACTTTTTGACTACTGGTCAAATGTTTGGAATAATTATGATTTTTAATGTTTTTGAAAGAAGTCTGCAAGTCACAAAGGCTGCATTTATTTGATCAATTTATTTGATCATTTATTTAATGATTACTGTAAAAAGAGTAATATTGTGAAATAATATTACAATTTAAAATGTAAAAAGTGTTTATTTGAATATATTTAAAAATGTAATTTATTCCAGTGATGCAAAGCTGAATATTTAGCATCATTACTCTAGTCTTCAGTGTCACATGATCCTTCAGAAATCATTCTAATATGCGGCTGCTGCTCAATTTGTATCCATTATTATTGGTGCTCAATTATTAAAAATAGTTCCCTTTCAGTCGGTCACTCCCGACGTCACGTCGGATGACCGACGAATTGGGATCTCGCTTAGAGAGACCAATCTACTTCGAGTGTAAACTAAACGAGCCAATGCACATTGGCATGCGATTATTGCATCCAGCTGCTGCTGATCACAGCGTGAGTATAAGTAGGCAGCAGATGCAGCGCATATTCAGCTTTTCGCGTCGGAGCCTAGCGGTTCTATCGTTCTGCTCCTGACCTTCTACGTAGAGAAGTAAAAACTACAGTCAAGCACGTAGGGCTCTCGTGGGCTCTCGTGCTGGTGGTACAGCGATTCAGCGGTGGTGGTTTCCCGTGTCAAGTGGGTTGCACACAACAGGCTGCACTACCCCTGTGTGTGTTGCAGACGGCCATCTCCCCTGTGCGCTTCAGCACACTAAAAGAGCAATATCCATTCTAAAAGAGCTTCACGGGTGGAACGTCTTTTTAAAGACGCGTCAGGAGTGCCCCTGGAGCAGGTCTCCAGGCATGCTGTGGTTTGCACGGATGCCTCAACCACCGGCTGGGGGGCCACGTACAATGGGCTTGCAGTGTCAGGGGTTTGGACGGGGCCCCAACTGCACTGGCACTTCAACTGCCTCGAGTTGCTGGCAGTTCACCTTGCCCTGAGCCATCTCAAAGGGCGCTTACGAGGCAAGCATGTACTAGTCCGCACGGACAACACAGCGACCGT
>NW_015549644.1:152116-160115 GCF_001515605.1 Sinocyclocheilus anshuiensis
CAGCACCCGTGGCGACGGGACGTGACGTCTCCGTTCCCTCCTTCAGGGAACGAGGGTTCCCATACGTAACCGAGACGTTCTTATTATCAAAGTTCAAGAAAGATTTTACTATTGAATATTTTTGTGAAAAAAACATGATGAATAGAAAGTTCAAAAGAACAGCATTTATTGGAAATAGAGTCTTCTGTAACATAACAAATTACACTTTTGATAAAGTTAATGTGTCATTGCTGAACAGAAGTATTAATTGCTTAAAAAGAAAGCGGCAAATCAGCATATTAGAATGATTTCTGAAGGATCATGTTACTAAAGGTAAAGCCTTGTAATTTATTGGGCAGTCCCAGAATTCCCTGCACAAACCTTGACATTTGATTCTATTCTGTATTTTCAGTTATTAGTTTAGCATTATTTAGCTTTATGTGTGATACTGATGGTGTTATGTGTTTGTATGGGTAACACTGTGTTGTCGTTATTGAGTTGTTGGATAGGCCAATATTGCTTTAACTCAGATGTAATAGCTAAAATGGCATATTTTAATATTCTTTAATGTACGGTCACAAAAACGCTCCTCGTAATGCTTGCAACATCAACACTGTGTCTCTCTTACAGTACGTTTTTACCGTAAATCTAAAAATAAAATGTTTACAGTGTGTTGCGTGTGAGAACACAAAAGTGCAGTTGTCCTAAACTTTTCATCAGTGTCTATTGAAGTTGTGGAAGACATTCGTCTGGTCCTCGACCTGCGCACCTTCTTGTTATCTTGTATTTGTGAAGATAATAATCATAAGGGTTCTTACGGATCGGTGGCTCCACTTGTGATCGACCATTGCAGCTGCAGCAGCAGCAGCAGCGGCGGCAGTAGCGACAGCAGCATCCTGTGCAGTTAGTCCAGCACATGCGCAGAGAACTCGCCCACTGATCCGATCACACAAGTGCGCACTTTTATACACCTCTGCCTCCTCCCTGTCCTACCACACCCAGGGAAGGAAAGTTGAGCAACTGGTATGAAGAGTGGGATAATTAGGGATCGATTTCCTCTTGTGTTGTGTAACAAGTAAGTGGACAGTGGTTTACTGAAGTCACTTTTTTTCCACTTTTTTCCACTTTTTTGTTGTTTGCAAAGATTACTTTGACAAACAAGCTGTTTTAATCACTCAAGTTATGACACTTTAATTTTATGCATTGCAAACAATAAAATAAAAGCAAACAATAAAATAAAATAAAAGTAAATTTAATTAAATTAAATAAACAAAGATCACATTAAAAGTCCTAGAAAATGTTAATATGAAGTGAAATAATAATAATAAAAAATAAGTAAATAAAATAAATGAAGGTCACGTTAAAAGTCATGGAAACCTTTTTCTTTTTTTAATCAGGCAGTGATTTATTTAAATGTATTTTAACCCTTGTTCCTCAAACAACTTAAATTATTAAAATCCACAGTAAAAAATATTGTTATACTTTAAAAACTATGGTAAACTTGAAAAAGTAAAATAACAATAATAATAATAATAATAATAATAATAATAATAATAATAACAAAAACATTTAATTAAACTAAAAAAATCAAATAAATTACACAGCACTATACAATACAAGCATGAAATGAAATGAAATGAAATTAAGGTCACATTGAAAGACTTAGAATCCTTAATCAGGCAGTCATGATTTATTTCAGTGACTTAACCCTTGTTCTTAAATTAAAATACATTATAAAAATATTGTTATACTTGAAAGCTATTATAAACTTTAAACAAGTAAATATGTAAATAAATAAATAAATAAGTGAGGGTTTGAAAAAGATGTAAGGACATGTTCTCTTTATCTACATATATGTATATTATAATATAATAATCAAAATATTATTTAACATTTGCATTCCATCCAGAAATAATTAAATGTTTAGTATAATTTGTAGATTAAAAATAAAAGTGCATACAGTAAATGAATAATGCAGACATTACAGCATTTGCATAAAATGACTTATAATCACTTTCAGTGGTTGACCGTTAAAGGTGTGACATAACATTTGACATGCACTGCAGAAAAAAACAAACTGCTAGGCTATATCATGGGACAGAATATCAAACCATTAAAAATGTGCATGAGATCTGCAGAAATGTGCTAAATTATTCCGTTTGAAATTGCTGTTTTTGAATGTTTATCAAGAGCCCTAAAGCCAAGTTCTGAAAAAGATTGAGACTGTGTTATGCATGGACAAAGACACATGTCATTTAGTATGTTTGAGAGGGTGTGGGTTCTCACAGGTGTATTTGGAATAATCTAGGATAGGGTGAGGAAAGCTTTTTTAACGACACTACACCTCCAACTTGGTGATTCAATAACGGACTGGATAATTAGTGAGGTGTATTTCTTCCCACTTCCTGCTAAACGGGTTATAAATATTTTTATTTCTTTATTTTAGAGATTGTTTATGTAATCTGGAAACTTTGGTGTACTGATCTTGCTGCTGTTTTTCGTTGATGACCATGCCAAGGACAGTGCCCTCTCTATTAGTCTCAAGCTTATGTGTGTCAGCAACCAAAATGCAAACAAGTGGGAATAAATTCAGCTGTACTCCCAGTTTCTGAAAGGTGACGCACACCGATCATTTCACAACAAGGAGCAGCTTTCCAAGCAAGTACCACCCACTGGTTAAATAAAACATGTTTTGTGGAGGCAAAAAAATAAGTCTATCAATTAGTATAGATCAAAATTTTGTAATGTCTTATTTCATGTATAATATTTCATGTGAACTATTGTTTTTATTGCTCATTTACTGTAATGATACAGAACAGACAAGACAAAATGGGGCAACACAGATTAATACAAAACTTGTTGTGAGATCATAAACACCAAACTCTTGTTCTTCATATCTGGCACAACTTTTGATCTCATACCGTGAGATTTGACCTCTTAATCTTGACCGCACACACATATTGATGAGGATTCACATTCTTATCAAGTCCTTGTTTGAATAATCTAAGCAAATCTGTTCATTGTAAACAAAATGCAAATTTAAATAAGGACTATACAAATAAAAATACAGAAAAATACACAGGCTTATAATGCATACAATATTTCAGAATTCACAGATGCAGTTTTAGGTCATTTAATTACAGAATGTTTGGTGGCTTTGGTATTTTCAAATGTTGTTAAATTTTAAATTTGTTTTGTAACCGTTGCATCACCAAGAATCAGCTGTGCCATGGCTCCCTTACTAGAGATTTGAACTGGACTGTCAAATACAATAACATGAACTTTTTTTTCATGCAAACCTTGGGTTATTCTTCAAAAAAATGTTCTATTATTATTTTCTAAATGTATTTAGTATATTCATAAATTTTGCTCACTGGTTGCAACTTTGCTTGTCTAGAAATAATCAGTGAAATAAACAATCAGACATTACATTGAAGATTACAGAGTAGTTTGTGTTAACATTTAGCAGAATTAAAAAATAAATAAATAAAATTAAAAAAAAGACTCAACGACTTAACCCTTGTGCTGTGTTGAAAATCTTTCACCTAATTTGATGTTCTCAGTCAAAAATAACCAGGCTTTTAAAAATGTAAATCTCTCATTATGAATAATTTTGGCAATTTAATTTATTAATTTAAAAACTGGGGTGCATAAGCTCAGGTTAATGAGGCCTATAATCAATCAGTTCCAAAAAGAAATACAAAACCTGTGCTAATTGAAAGAAAAAAAAAAAAAAAAAAAAGATTAAACCAATGTGATAACTGTCACACTTTAGCCTATTGCGCGGAGCGAGGAGAACAGGAGTACACAAACAACAATAGTCTTTTAAGTCAGAATATCCAGGAAGTAACACTTGGCAGCTGGGAACACAGGGGTTGACGTTCAATCTCCGACAAAAACCAACTGAAAGGACTAGGGTTTTTAAACACTGGGTGATTGGGAAAACACAGGTGCAAGGAATGACTAATTAAAAGGGAACACGGCACACCTGGGGAGGGAAAACACAACACAATGAGTCCAGGGGCGTGACATTACTCCCTCCTCCCGGAAGGTGCGGGGAACATGGGGGGGGCATGGGTGGGAACTAGGGAGGAGGCTCAGGAGGAGGACGGACACCCGGGCGGGGGCCGGCAGACAGATTCCAGGGAGGAGATGATGGAGGGAGAAGCCAGGGAGGAGACAGGAGGGACCCGGAGCAGGAAGAGCACAGCAGGACCCAGGCCACAGTCATAACAGCGGCCCACGGTGGAGCCGACGGAGGGAGGAGCCAGGAATGGCCACCGACTCCAGGGGGCCGACAAACGGCGGCGGAGGAGCCCGAGGTGGAGACGGAGAGCCAACGAGCCAGGGGGATGCCAAGGATCCGGGGGGCCAGGGTGGAGCCGAGGGCTCTGGCGACCAAGGCGGAGGCGGAGATCCAGAGATCCGCTGCGGAGCCGGAGCGACTGAGGACCAAGGTGGAGCTGACGGGAGGAAGGAGCCCAACGGAGCCGGTAGGACAGAGCGACGAGGCGCAGCCAGAGGAGAGGAGGAGCCGAGGTGGAGCCACTGGGTCTACGGGCCGAGGCAAAGTCCGGGCCTCGGAGGCGGAGGTGAAGGAGACTCCGACCACAGCGACGCTGGAGGATGGCAGTCCCGCGGGGCTCGCCCCACAATGATGGTGGGCTGAGGGCGAGCAGAGGGACTTGGTGGGCTGGGCTCTGGGTCTGGAGTGGATCCGGCAAGATCCTCCACCGGGCAGATGGTGAGTGGCGACCCGTTTCTCACCAGAGTCCACTCCACGAAGAGGACAATCTTCGGACGACAGTGCTCTGCACTCGGTGTTCAGGCTTGCGTCATAGAAAGAGCAGGGCGCGTCGTCCGGATAGCTGGTGATGTTAGCGACCAATAGGAACAGTTTGGTATGGTCCTCGAGAGCTTTGTCTCCCTGCTCCAGCAGGAGGAGGAGGAATTCGGGGCGAGTGAAGGGATCCATGGGAAAACACTACGGAAACAAAAAAACTGAGTAAAACCCGGAAACAAAACGAAGGGTAGACAAACGGAGGTAATTGTATTGGTCGGAGATTCTGTCACACTTTAGCCTACAGAGCGGAGCGAGGAACGAGGAGAACAGGAGTACACGAACAACAATAGTCTTCTAATTCAGAATAGAAGTAACACTTGGCAGCTGGGAACACAGGAAACACAGGGGTTGACGTTCAATCTCCAACAAAAACCAGCTGAAAGGACTAGGGTTTTTAAACACTGGGTGATTGGGAAAACACAGGTGCAAGGAATGACTAATTAAAGGGAACACGGCACACCTGGGGAGGGAAAACACAACACAATGAGTCCAGGGGCGTGACAATAACATTAACTAGCATTTTTTTTTTTTTATAATTTTTGGGTCAGAATGATTAGAACACAACATGAGATTAACTCAGGTCTGTTTAATGTACAAAATTAAGAAATGTTTTTTATCATATGAGTGTTTATTAATATTTTTTATTCAATATATTCAGTATTCTGACCATGTGCATCAAAGAAAAAAAAAATATTATTTTCTTCAAGATTCCACAGAAAGCCTCTACAATAAAGGTATAAATCAAGCACTCTCTGTCAATTGTAAACAAGTCAAATGTGAAACAATGTGTAAATTTAAAATTCAAATACCATTTTTTATAAACTTCCATTTCAACGTTCATTTCAAACAACATACATTTTTCTGATGGTTTTGAAGGAAAGCTCATTTGCTTAAGCTTAAGAGCACACGGAGAAAGGGTGTGGTATTTAGACGTTCTGAATAGATTCTTGAGGATTCAGCAAATAACAGTGGTGGACAGTAATGAAGTAGTTTTACTTCGTTACTGTACTTATTTTTCAAGTATCTGTACTTTACCTTTACTGGATTATTTTGAGTAACTTTTGCATTGGTTATTTTGGGAAAATCCCAGGTATTTTGAGCAGTAGGGTTATAAAAAAATATATGCTAATATAAAATTAAATAATAAAAGTAGCCTATATAAAACTGCGGTACTTTTTACTTAAGTACATAAAAAATCAAGTACTTTTGTACTTTCACTCGAGTAAAATTGAAAACTGAGTACTTTTACTGGAGTATAAATATTTTATTATACGGATCTGTACTTTTACTGAAGTACTACTTGATTTGTGTACTTCGTCCACCACTGGCAAATAATGCGCACTGGAAAACAAGCAGTGCAGTGCTGAAGCAGAGTACTTCATATAGATCTCACACCTGTCAGCTGTCATCTGTTGAAAAGTGACAACAAAGAGCTGTCAAACACACTCCTACCTCACCTTTGCTTTTCAGGTTACATGCCTGAGCACTGTCAAAGAACAGTGACAATCCCTCTACCTTTGCTGCATGTTTGAGATGCCCCCAATGGCAGGGCATGTTGTCACACCATATGATGCAAGTTGTCAGTGAAACCTGCCATTAAAAATCTATAAGAGCAAAATTTGCACAGTAAAAAAAAAAAAAGTAAAAACAATTCATGAAACAGAAACAACCATAAAACAATTAACAAAACTCAAAGCAGAAATGTAAAAGAAAACATAAATACACTAAAGGTGAAGTAAGATTTTTTTTTTCATATATATATTTTTGAGAAAAGACACTTATGCTTACCAAAGTTGCATTCATTTGATCACAAATACAGTAAAAACAACAATATGATTACAATATAAAATAACTTATATTTGAATATATTTTAAAATGTAATATATTCCTATGATGACAAAGATGATGATTTTTTATTTATTTTTTTGCAGCCATTACTCCGGTCTTCAGTGTCACCTGATATTTCAGAAATCATTCTAATATGCTAATTTGCTGCTCAAGAAAGATTTATTATTATTATCAATATTGAATACAACTTCATACTTTTTGCAAAAAACACGATACATTTTTCATAATTATTCAAGTTCAACAACTTTTATTTGAAATGGAAATCTTTTGTATCAGTGTAAAAGTGTCTTTACTGTCACTTTAGATACATTTAATCCCTGCTGAATTAAGTATTAATTTCATTTAAAAATCATACTGACCCCAACATACAGTATATATACAGTCATGGCCAAGTTTTGGCAGTGACATACATTTTGTGCTTTGCAAAGTTTGCTGCTTAAGCTGTTGTGGTGTTCATTCACATTGTTTCTAGATTATTGTGTAGAGTGATCAGATGCATTTTAAATAATTGCTAAAAGCTTCATTGGCCAAAAAAACTTTTCACAAAAAAAACAAACAAATTTCACTGTTTTTTGATCCTGACACAAAATGACCAGCTAACATTAATTGACTAATCATATCAGCAGCACATGTGAAAGTGTGAATGAGTAGTCAGGTTAATCACTATCATACTAAATAGACTGTAAGAGCAGACTGATTGCTATAAAAGGAGGGAAGAAGCGCTTCCAATCATTGTGTTCTTGTTAGCAATGGTTACCTCCAAAGAAACAAGTGCAGTCATCAATGCTTTGCAAAATGGCCTCACAATCAAGGAAATTGCTACAGAGAATATTGCACCTGAAAGAACCATTTACCGGATCATCAGCAACCAAGGGAGTGGCCTCTCTCATAATTCTGCCCAAAACGTCCTGCAAGAGCGATTCATGAGCAGTCTGGTGATGATCCGTGCATTTTCCAGCATGATGGAGCACCATGTCACAAAGCAAGAGTGATAAAAAAGTGGCTCGAAGATCATTACACTGAAATTTTGGATCTGTGGCCAGGCAACTCCCCGGATCTCAATCCCATAGAGAACCCGTGGTCAGTCCTCAAAAGGCGAGAGAACAAGCAGAAGCCCACAAATTGTGATCAATTCCGAGAACTAATAAGGCAAGAACGGATCACCATCAATCAGGATTTGGCCCAGAAGCTAATATCCAGCATGCCTGAGTGAATTGCAGAAGTTATGAAGAACAAGGGTCAACACTGTAAATATTGACTCATTATATATATATTTTTGCCAATAAAAGCCTTTAAAACTTATGATATGCTTATCATTGTTTTTCAGTA
>NW_015549644.1:160578-171450 GCF_001515605.1 Sinocyclocheilus anshuiensis
ATGAGTCCTGTGTTGTGCCAACAGTGAAGCATCCTGAGACCATCCATGTGTGGGGTTGCTTTTCAACCAAGGGATTGGGCTCTCTCATAATTCTGCCCAAAGACACTGCCATGGATAAAGAATGGTATCAAAACTTCCTGCTAGAGTGACTTCTTCCAACGATCCATGAGCAATTTGGTGATGATCCGTGCATTTTCCAGCATGATGGAGCACCATGTCACAAAGCAAGAGTGATAAAAAAGTGGCTCGAAGATCATTACACTGAAATTTTGGATCTGTGGCCAGGCAACTCCCCGGATCTCAATCCCATAGAGAACCCGTGGTCAGTCCTCAAAAGGCGAGAGAACAAGCAGAAGCCCACAAATTGTGATCAATTCCGAGAACTAATAAGGCAAGAACGGATCACCATCAATCAGGATTTGGCCCAGAAGCTAATATCCAGCATGCCTGAGTGAATTGCAGAAGTTATGAAGAACAAGGGTCAACACTGTAAATATTGACTCATTATATATATATTTTTGCCAATAAAAGCCTTTAAAACTTATGATATGCTTATCATTGTTTTTCAGTATACCATAGAAACATGTGGAAAAAGAATCTACAAATACTGAAGCGGCAAACTTTGCAAAACACAAAATTTATGTCACTGCCAAAATTTTGGCCATGACTGTACATTTAAAATGCATTTAAAATAAATGTGACAACTTGCCCCAAACTGACATCCTTGTCCAGAAAACACAGTTCAGCCCTTCAGTTAAATGTCCCTTCATTCTATGTCTACATGACACCTGTCTGAATGTGTGCTAGATATCCAGCAGCTACAGAATAAATATGATGATAGTCTAATTTTAGTTTGGAGGGCAGAGTTCACCCCCACACACAAAATGTAAGACATCTTTGAACGGAATGTTTGAAACCAGCATACAAAATCACAGCTAGAGCAACACATACATTTGTGTACTTGGACTTTTGACTGGAAACCCTGTTGTTCCTGAGAAACAGTCTTTGTGACAACTTCTCAGTGTGACAACTAGCCCCGGTCTCCCTTATACAGAGGTGGACGTGTGGTGCAAATCAGAACAAGCTAATGAGTGTTTTTACAGCAAATGTCTTGACTTTTTTCTCTCTTTTGCAAACAATGGTCTTAAAGATGAAACCTCATTATACATGTCCAATGCATAAACGGATCAGGACAAATGTGGCAACAAAGTTTCAACTCGGGCAACATTCCAGCAGGTCTGATGCAACAGGGCTGCAACAAGAGTTGCATCTCCATAGTGTAATATAGTGTCCTTCCTCGTCGCATGTGGTTAAATAGTGCTTTATAAGGGTATCTGTGCTTAGATTTGTGCCTCGATATACACCCAGTCTGGTTTTGGCAATCTGGACCCACTTTAATAATCATTAGAATTTACTTATCGATTACATTTCAAAAGGAAATACATTTCTAAAACGCGAATGCAGTGAACTTTAATCGAGATCAAGCGGGACATCAAAGAGTTTTGCTGACTGATATTTGGACTCGAGGCTGAAGTTCGGATTGAACTCGAGCCGTTAGTTTGGACTTTGCGCTGAGGGGCGCGGCGGCGGATGGATACGAGCTCATGTGATGCGGTTACTGTTTGGTTTGACGTGATACTCTGTTCTCCAAAACTTTTGAACGCTTTATCGTGTAACCGATCAGTCTCGACGTCAAATGAAGAAGAGTGAGACAATGTTCTACTAAATTGAAAACGTGAGCTCCTCCATTGCGATTTACTGCGCTCACAGAAGCACTTCAGACCGGACCACCTCAGCACGATGGAGTAAGTGTCAACTTCCATTCAGACTTTTATATGAGCTGCAACTTCCTGTAACAGTGTGTATCTCAGTTTAACTAGTTTTCAGAGTTTCTGAACTACAAGAAACCCCTGCAGAAATGTATAGAGATGGGGTTTAATCATGACGTTTTGTTATAGCTTTGTTTGAAATTGCACTTAAAATAGCTTAACTGAGTTTCTACATATTTTCTGTAGTTAACAAGCTTCTTTTTGAATAATTTAGTGTAATGCTCTATTTTTTTTATTACATTTAATTACAGTATAAACCTGCTTTTGAATTTTGAACTGTAAAAATATTTTGTAGTAAATATTTTAAGGCTTTACTTTAACCTCTGTTTCACATTTGGCACTGAACTTGACTAGAGGTATCATATAACAGAATGACAATTGAGCTCTAGCAAAAGGTCAAATTCAGATTTAAATGTTTAGATTTATTTTTTATTTAAATTATTAGAACATATTGCACTCTATCCTATCAATTCAGTCAATTTTGTTTAAAATAATTGATTTATGTTATTAATAATTTTTATGATAGTCTATGAACCTGAGTTTTTAGTAGGAAAAAAGTGCAATTCCATAAAAGGAAATGGTTTTATAAAAGGAAAAAATGTTGACACCTGGAAAGCGGGAATTAACGATTGCATTTTACTTTTTTTCAATTTTCATATAGGTTTCAGTTTTTCGCATCTCTTTCCTGTATGAGGAATTTCTTCGATTCTCATGCATTGTACGCAATTCACCATTTCAACCGAAATACAGCAAATTGTGGCGGCATAGGTTATTCCCAGGAAGACTCCCCTCATTTGCACAGCCGGCTTAAGAGCTCCCTCTTTCCTACTGGCTAACGAAGGCCAATCATAGGCGGAGGGAGGAGTCTGCACAGACGTAGGACTAAATTGGTAAGCAGTACGACACTTTTATTTTGTCCGATTGTTGGTGGGAACCGCACTGCAGCATATGTGTTAATGGCGTACAGTAAGTAAAGCAAATATTTTGGTGATCCACATCGTTTCATCTTTTTTTATTCTTTTTTTAATGCTACTTGCATATATTGTTCAATAGAAAATTATATAGATATTCATAGACCAATGATACTTTTGCGCAACCATGCATGTTGAAAATATTTCATCTGTATGTTCATATAATGCTTTTATTGAATTAATTGGATGGTTTTTCTCTACAGATTGGATGACAAAAACTTTTGACGCTTACCCAAACTCAACTTCCACGGAATCCTCTCCTGGTTCCTCTATCCCACCTTCACCTCTGGAGCATGATGTCCAAATGCCCTCCGACTTGGAGGTTATGACCACTCTTCTTAAAGAAGAACTGGCTCAACTGGAGGATTATTACCTGTATGAATCGACACCTATGAAATTGGAGAAATGGCAAAAATGTGACAAAAGCTTACAAGCTATGGCTACACAGTCATACTATCAGTTGCCCTGCGCTTCGTACAATGTAAACCAACCTGAAACAAATCCCAGGCTGGTTTCCCTGGCAACTGGAGATCTCGACCTGCGAGGCTTCTGTGGGGGCTCCATGAGCCGACCGAAAACGAAAATGTCTCGACCTGGCCCCTACAGCTACATTCGGACACACTGCAATAGCCAAAGAATATCAGCGAATGGATGTAAAGACGTCGAGGTGTTTGAGAAGGAAATGTGGACTTTCAAAGGGACTCATTCAGGTTACGCAGAGTTGGCTTTTGACCAGTGCTCTGTTGACAAATCCTACGGAAAGAGCCACGCGAGCACAAAGAAGGTTCGAGAATGTGCCATACTGTTGAAGGAAGAAGAAAAAAGTTGCTTCACGGAAGATGTGTTTTACCGAGCGGAGATGATGAGAAGTTACGATCTCGGTGGGTCCCTGGAATCCCACCACAGGCGAGAGGGCCAGAGCCATGGGATGAAGATGGTCAGCCACGACGGGATTGCGATGCCCATTTTGCAGTGCACCGAGAGCGAGAGCTGTCCACCGTATAAACAATCCGAAGTAGCCGAGTGCTACTTTCATCAGATTACTGCCAATTTAGAGCCATATCACGGCTTCATGAATGAAATCGATCAGCCAATCAGAACTGGGGCTGTTGATATCCAGAATAATGACTACTTGCACCACGATTGCCTTGGGGACCAAAGCTTTGAATGTCTGTCCGGAGACAGTGTTGGGTCCTCTTTGGAGTTGCCTGTCCAGAAACCACTACAAAGGTCACGGGAAAGTCAGTGTGTTTTTAAACCAGATGTTAAAGTAGGTTCCTTGGAGAGAAACCACGGAGAACGCAAGCAGAAGAAGAGGGATCAGAACAAGTCCGCTGCCCACAGGTACTGTACCTACTTTTTTTCCTTTTAAATCTGTGTTTTTGGTGACAAAGTGCTCAGTTAGTCCAATGAATGTGTTAGAATATTGCATGAGTTAATAAAAAAGTAAGCGTGTTTGCTTCAAACGAGCAGAAAAGCTGAACCATGTTATTTTATTCCACAAATGTTGCCTAAAAAACAATAGGTACCGTCAGCGTAAGAGGGTGGAGCTGGACTGTTTGGAGGAGGAGCTTCATGGTTTGGAAGGGCAGAACAGAGAACTTCGGGACAAAGCAGAATCTGTAGAGAGAGAGATTCAGTATGTGAAAGATCTCCTGATTGAAGTCTACAAGGCTCGCAGTCAGCGCTTAAAAGAGGATTCCAGTGCCTAAACCGTCTCTTACCAGCATTTCACTTATACCAGGCTCTGACAGCATGTTTTTATGCTCTAAATAGTTAGTACAAAAAAAACAAGAGCTCATGTATTAAAATGGTTGTTTTTCCAAAGTGAAAGCCGCATGGTTTCATGAAACTGAGAGCATAATATCTGAAGCACTGTGATGATAGCCTTGAATACATTCTAATGACCTAGCTTGGTATTTCAATTTACAGTGATATACATAATGAAAAGCTGCCCGTCAAGATTTGACTGAATTTCACATGGGACATTACATTTCTTTAACCCTACTGGTTTGTTTTTTTTGTGAACGAAATCTGTGCTACGTTTATTGAAAGATATTCTGTACAGGCTTGCTCCATTCTTTATTTATCATGAAAAATCATGCTTCAACATAATGAGAATTTGTAATAATGTAGCGACATGGTCGAAATTCTTACTATTGTAATAATGCAAATTCAGTGCAATGTAAAATGTCACCGTTTTGTTGTCTGTCTTTTTTTTGGTTTATATTTTCATGTATTTCCTTATATTTCTCCTTTATTTGTGAAATATCTCCTGTAATTATGTTTAGAATACAGGAGAAACAGCTTTTGCAGTTATAATTAAATTGCTTTAAAATATATTATACATGAAGTTTTATAGCATATTAATGACTGATTTTTTTAGCTCAGGTATGGAATGCATGTCTAATACATTGAAAAGCATGTTGGGATACAATTTATTGCATGACCCAAAATATGAAATGAATGCTTTTGTGCATTATGACAATATGTAGAATTTTTATTTTGCCCATTCATTTTGTTCTCATTAACAATGCTTTAAAATATGTGATTTTTTTGTAACATTTATAATCAGTGTATGTAATCAGTATGAGATTGTTTTTATGCAGGTTTGCGGAAAACAATCACTGTCATTTGCTACAGGACTTTAAAATTCTGAAGAATTTGAATGATTTCAACGTATTTGAATAGGTGCCCATTACTACAGTAGTATATGGTGCCTCTGAAAACAGACACGTGTAGCAAATCTGAATGCATTTATTTCTGCAGATTGTAATGTGTTTCAGAATCTACCAACACTTGATTAATAAATACAAATTATATTGTGCAGTAATTTTTATTTTTGGTTGATTGAAATGTCAATAAATGATTCTTAAATATTTTATGAATACTGTGATTAATATTTATTGTGCTTGTTTAAACACACATTACACATGTTGATAATTGTTCAGAGAAAAAGAACATTAAATGATAAAATAAAAATCTGAAAATGAAAAATTTAATTAAAAGCATTTAAAGGCAAATAGTTGATATAGATTGATGAAATTCCACAATAACTATTAGAAATCTATCGAAAATATGTTTTTTCAAGACGCAATACATTTTAGCTGTGAAACAGACTTATCTTTTATTTATTTTTACATTGCTTCTATTTGAGCATCCATTTGATATGAAAAGCTTTTGTAAGAAAGCATAATAACATGTTTGAATGTAACCTGATAAATTCACCAGTCAAGCTTTTCTTCTTAGTGTTATTGCTTTATTAATGTATATATTTATTATTATAGTTTTTCATTTTTAGTTATTATAATTTTTACATTTTCGATATACAGCTGACTTTCGTCTTTTAGCAGAATATCGACAAAAACAGAATTGCTACTCTTTTAAGAAGCTATTGATCAGTGATGGATATTATAATTATGATTTCCCCGTCAAACTTGTAGCACGTTAGTAATGTGGCTGGCTGTAATGTGTGATGTGGCCTCACGATGGCATCAAAGGAATAAATGAGTTGTACATAAAAAAGATTATTTCGAGTATGTTTTACAAGAAAATGCTATTACTATGTACTAGCAATTTTTAAGTGTAAATTATTTCTACACTATTTTTTCTACAGTAAACAGTAAATACAGTGTTTAAATATAACGCATATACATTTCTGTCTTTTCCCTCCATATTACAGGGTGATAAATCACTAATCTAATGACCTGAAAAAAGCTAATCAGGAATCAACTAGGACTCTAAACGAGAAGTCTTTAATTCAGCAGAATTCAATCTAAATCTAGTCATTTTTAATATTGTGAAATTCCATCCTTGTTTTAAAACTCTGATTTAGTGATTTTTCAGTTGATAACTCAGTTCAACTAAATTGATAAAATGCAATATTTTATATATAAAAACAATATTTTACATTAATTGCTTAAAAAAATCATTAATATGTATTAAATATATGATGATAGCTGAGACACGTTTACTGGCCCCGGGAATCACAAGATGGCCCAAAGTCATCCTGTACGCTATGAACTATAATTAAATACATTATTTATCAGTTCATAATTGGGGTGTCTTGATACCCATCCTCCCCTACATGTTTAAAGCAATCGTATTGCTAAGCCATAGTCTGTCTGGTGCATAACCATACAAAAATGAGAGAAAGCAAGCAGTACACTCGTTGCACATAATTGCAAACATTCTTATTTTTTTTGTCTTGCTTTTTAACACTGAAAATGAAAAAAAAAGTATTGTACAAGCCGTAACATGCTAGTGGAGGAATATATTCACATTATGTTTGAATAATATGTCTTTTCCCCCAAAATACATGAGTGTGTGTTAAATATTTTCAGAGCATGAAGGATTGTTTTTTTAATATCTCAAATCCTAGCCTCGTTCTTCGTTTAGTTTCAAGCACACCATTCACTAGCAATAGTGTGATTAAAATCAGCATTTTCTTTCTGGAATCCCTTTAGCAAGTGCAAGTCTTTTGGCGGATCACACCTGTCTTTATTTCCAGTGCTGGAATTTCATTCAGCTATGTAATAGGTAGTGTGTGATGTGACTTCTGAAGACACAGAGCTGGGGAATGCAGAGCAGAGAAGGATGTGCGTGAGAAGCTGAGAGGCGTTAACTTGTGGCCCTCAGGGCAAATGGCATTTCATACAGCAGTCTGTTTATCTTCCAGCTGATCATGCTTGAAGGAAAATAAGAAGCTCAGCCTGACAGCGCTGGCATTGTTTCAAAGTGTATGTGTGTTTGGCAGGGCTGGTAAAACACATGCATTTAGACACACCCCACGTGTCTTTCAATAGAAGGCTGATATTGCCTACAGTAAAAGTGATTCTTATCTATGACCGGTGGAATTTGTCAAGGGATAGTTTTCACTCTTAAAAAGAAATGTTCTTTCTTGACACCTAGTTCCATGAGGAATCTTTAACATTCATTGAATCTTTCCATTGCACAAAAGTTTCTATGTAATGGAAAAAAAGATTCTTTAGATGATTAAAATGTTCACACAAACACAAAACAGTTATTTTCTTTGGGGAACCCAAAATGGTTATTTTACAGCATCACTACAAAACCCCATTTTAGAACCCTTTTTTTTTTTTTTTTTTAAGTGTAGCCTAAAATGAATATTTTGTTATCATTTACTCTCCCTCATGTCTTTACAAATTGGTATAATTTTATGGAACGCAAAGGAGAAATTTTGAAGAATGTGCTGGTTGCTCTTTTCCAGTTAATTTCAATATTTATTAATGCATGATTAAAATCAAAGATGTATCTGTTAATATTACTCAATGAATCTAAGCTAACAATGAACAGTTGTATTTTTATTAACTAGCATGTATGAACAAATGTAAATGTAAAAAACGTACCATAACAAATGTACTGATTATTGCTAATGTTAGTTAACGCATTAACTAACAAAGAAATTAAACCTATTATAAAGTGTTACCAAAAATCATTTGTTAAATTAAATAAAACTAAACTAAATAAAAATATTAGATATTGATATAAATATTAGAAATGGTACTTTGAAATTTTAACTGAAATTAGTTAAAGCTGAAGTACTAAAATGACTAAAATTTTAAAATAAAGCTAAATAGAATAACAACAAAAAACTAATAAAAATACCAAAAGCACATAAAATAAACAAAAATGAAGATAGATCGATAGATAGATACTACAACAGTATGTAAATAATACTAAAATACCACTGCTTTTAAGCATCAAAAAGGACACAAAAGCATAACATAAGACACATAAAATCATAATTAATGTGGTCTATATCAGTGGTACTCAACTCCGGTGCTGGGGACTCACTGCTTTGTATGTCTCTTTTATATGACACACTCAGTTCAGTTCATGGAGTTCCCTCCTAACAAGCCGATCTGAATCAGGTGCATTAAATAAGGAGGACTTACAAAATGTGCAGTGGGTCCCCAGGACTGGAGTTGACAAACACTGGTTTATATATTATAATGCAAGTCACACAACAGCTTTGTATGAGGAACATGGAACATGCTGTGTCCGGATCAAGGAGTCACTTGAGAAGCCGGATTAGTCTTCTCTCATGAACTTGCTAAGTAGAGCGAGGTCGGATGTCAAGATTTACAGTGTGTAATGTTTTAAATACCAGTCTTAAAGCATCTTCTGAAGACTTGAAACATAGCACATAAGTCATACGATTAACTATTATGTTTTTTTTTTTGTCATTCTGGTAGCCCTACAATCCCTCTTTATTGTCATGAAAAGCAGCTCTGGACATTCTGTAAAATAAATCTTTAAGTTCCACAGAAGAAAAAAGATCATACAGGTTTAGAACGACATGAAAGGTGAGCAAATTAAGATTTAAATTACTATTACAAACTTGCATACATATACAACACAAACAGCAGTAGTCGAATATACCAGCTTTATTATTTTTTGTAACAAACTGCACGTCTACAACCATAGCAAGACTCTCTCTCGCCCTCTCTCTCTCTCGAACAGGGTCAAGATGAAAACAGAGCAACCAAATAATTACACTGGTATCTCATCTGTACAAACTTGCCCCATAATGCCTCTGGCACAGACCTGCGCAAGATATGACTGATGGGAAACTCATAATTTAAGTTTATGAGAACTCCTCTTCTCAGAGTAATGCAAAAATAACTCCCAATACCAATAATACAAAAATCTCTGTATACGCATAGATAAATTGCAGACGTTGCCAGAGTTTGAACAGCTTATGTTTCCACAAATCATTGACATTTTGTGACCTGATACTAAATAATATTCGACACGCCGTTTACTTTAACACAACATGCATTAGCAAGAAAAAAATAACATTCTCATTTTTATCCGGGAACTTAATACTCTTTATCCTCCATAAAACATTCCATATTAATTAAAAACAAATGAAAATGAAATTTAATTGGCATAAGAATGTCCAATACAAACTCACAAACATCCATTTACCCTAACTCTTATACAATATGAGAATTAACTGATATGAGTACACATATACAAGTACTTATAATTAAAATAAGTTTAGATAGACAACCACAAATAAACATGTTCCATCAAGTCTCTTGCAGAAAAATTACATCTATAATTTGTAATTCATACCCACTCCCCTTAACATGCTATATGTCTATTTTGTTTTTAAAGCCATATTCATGTTAACACATATTTGGGGGGGGGGGGGGGTAGAATCATTCAACTCCAGATGTCTTACAATAAAACATAAATGAAGCCCTAAATGTCATGTACATAAACCAGCCCTATTATATTTAGTATGCAAGAATACTACTGTTACTTATTACAAAAATATGCTAAATACCATGTTGTTGGAAACACCTCATAGTCCCCAATACACAAAACTAATAGGTTGTGTCTGAGAGGAAGACACTATTAAGAAGAGCTTCAATCAGGGTCACACTCATGACTCTGTATTATTTGTATAAATGGATCCTCAATATTACAAAATTGCAGCCAATATTAAGAAAGGATTATTCTCTTATTAAGAATATTTTAAAGCTTCTCACCTCAAACCCTAGCGTGTATATTTATATAATTCAAATCATCAGAGAATAAATGCTTCTTGGTTTTCATTCCACTATAGTAAATAAGATATCGATATACACTACCGTTAAAGCGTTTGGAGTCTGTTAGATTTTTTAAATGATTTCTGTGATGGCAAAGCTGAATTTTCAGCAGCCATTACTCCAGTCTTCCTTCTTTCTAAAATTTTACTGACTCCAAAGGTTTTAAACTGAGAAGAACAATTCGCTTGCAACTTTGCAAAACGGAAAATAACACCAGCTATATATATATATATAGTGGTAAATGCTACTAGTTTTAAAAGAAAATAATGGTATACTGTTGTGCAAAAGCAAAGTACAAAAACTGCTTTTTTTTGGTCAAAATTTGTCTTCTAGATTTAGTTCCATTGTTGGCACAGTTACTGTACTTTGCCATTGTACTCCAGTATATATATATAAACTATTACAGTCTCCTCAACATCAAAACTTCTTGCTCTTGGAGCAAATAGGAACTGGCATTTGACAGACTCGTAGGTCTTTTTTTTTTTTTTT
>NW_015549644.1:171560-172497 GCF_001515605.1 Sinocyclocheilus anshuiensis
ATATATACACACACACATACACACACACATACATACATACATGTAAATTTTGTCTTCAATGCCAGGTAAAATCTTGTATTCACTCAAAAACATTTACCGTCAGTTAACAGCACTGCCTGGCTTGACAGAGAAAACAACTCTTGCCAGAAGCAGCCACACATGTAGCCAAACCGCTTCTAAATCATGTTGTTTCTGGCCTGAGAAAAGAAAAACAATAATCACACATTTAGAATTACTGCCGTGAAAGAAAATGTGTGTCTACAAATGGATGTAACAGGTGAAAAACATCAGTTTAACACCATATTAAACAAGCTTTTATGCAAAACATCAGTCATCAAAATTAAACATGCCTCACGCCTTTCATTTGACTGAAAGGTTGCTTGTTCACACAGCTTGGAATCAACAGTGAACCTATATGAATCCTGAACCTATATGAAAACAAAAAACAAAAACAAAGGAGATGAAACTCCTATTCAAGTGAATCGTGTTGGGCAGCAGCATGTCCGTCTCTCATTCTCACCGGAGTGTGTAAATAGCACTCCATTTGAAGGAGGCACTCTAGCGTTTCTATCATCTGCTCCTTGCGAAGGGTGTGCAGTCTGACCCATCCTGCAGGTCCACACAGCTCCAGCTCCCGCACTGTGTGGTTAAGGGCTACTGCCGCACACTGCAGCGCGCTGAGCCCTGCAAAGAAAATACCATGAATCCATGTTCTATACACAGGGTAGAAATACACGTCTAATTAGCCATTTGGCAGATGCTTTGATCAAAAGCAAGTTGAATGTGAAAGCTTATGGATTAAGCCAGGGTCCAAAAGGAGCACAAATGTTGCATAATTTAAATAAATTCAAAGTACTGGCTATCGCGGTTTTTCATCTGACATACATAGTTGTAAGTATGTATATGTGTAATATATATATATATATATATATATATA
>NW_015549644.1:172672-186659 GCF_001515605.1 Sinocyclocheilus anshuiensis
GAAGTTTCACAGAAGCCAGCTAATGGGCAACCATTATGTATTTGCTCAGCGATACACCTCACTTTTCACCTGAACACAATCTATGGTTGCATAATACATAGCTTTACCATGGCTTGAAGACTATCCTCATCCTCCTTTTTGAAAAACAAGTTACTGCTAACTAAAACATGTGACGCTTGATTTCATTTGACTGAAAGGTTGCTTGTTCACACAGCTTGGAATCAACAGTGAACCTATATGAATCCTGAACCTATATGAAAACAAAAAACAAAAACAAAGGAGATGAAACTCCTATTCAAGTGAATCGTGTTGGGCAGCAGCATGTCCGTCTCTCATTCTCACCGGAGTGTGTAAATAGCACTCCATTTGAAGGAGGCACTCTAGCGTTTCTATCATCTGCTCCTTGCGAAGGGTGTGCAGTCTGACCCATCCTGCAGGTCCACACAGCTCCAGCTCCCGCACTGTGTGGTTAAGGGCTACTGCCGCACACTGCAGCGCGCTGAGCCCTGCAAAGAAAATACCATGAATCCATGTTCTATACACAGGGTAGAAATACACGTCTAATTAGCCATTTGGCAGATGCTTTGATCAAAAGCAAGTTGAATGTGAAAGCTTATGGATTAAGCCAGGGTCCAAAAGGAGCACAAATGTTGCATAATTTAAATAAATTCAAAGTACTGGCTATCGCGGTTTTTCATCTGACATACATAGTTGTAAGTATGTATATGTGTAATATATATATATATATATATATATATAGTTGCATCACCCTGACATTTTGGACTTTATGCTTCCAAAAAAATATCAAAATGAATATTAATTCAGAAATTACAAACATCCTTATAATAGAAGGGGTGTGTTCAAGCCACTGTATGTATGAATTGCTTTTTCATGCATTTCTGAATGAATTATTAGACAAAAAGTGTCATCATTGACCCCTATTATTTGCGTTAAGCTATCAAAATGAGTGTATGAATGCTAATAGGTATGGTGTAAGGAATGCAAACAGTTTCCTGGTTGGCAAGACATAATGGTAGCACAATAAATCTCCATTTGTTAACAGTTAAATATACTAACAATGATAAATACTTAAGTAAAGCACTTACTAATCTTAGTGTTACTTAAAATTAGCATTTACTAATACATTACTAAGTTGTATCTGTTAATATTATTTAACGGACCTGAGCTAACATGAACTAACAATGAACAGTTGTATATTATTAACTAACGTTAACAAAGATGAATGAATAAATAAATACTGTGACAAATGCATTGCTCATTGTTAATGTTAGTTCATGCATTAACTAATGTTAACTAATGGAACATTGTAAAGTGTTACCAAAATATTTCATTCTTAATTCATTGGCACAAAATGTATACTCTGCCAACAAAATTTCAACTACTAGCTCAAATCTTGAATCTCAAATCTCAAACCATTAAACCACATCACTTCGAAGTCTCTCCTTTGTAATGCAAATTCTGATTACAAAACATGGTCAAATGTGACAGCTCTTTCACAACAAGGTAATAAAACAAAAAGTGTGTGACTAGCACAGCTGGATTCTTTTCAGGTGTAGGCAGCAGGAATGCAGCCACAAAAATGGCAACTTGAGAACAATATAAAAACAACCCAGCTGATTTTTACAGAAATTAACAAAGCAATAACTGGTTACACAATGCACATTTAAATTATTAGCATAAAGTGAACTAAACTGAACATACAGTACCATTTGCATCTCTTTCCTCCAAATTAATATATACACCGTTTCTCATTAAACATTTCAGGACCTGCCAAAAAAAACAACAAAAAAAGATATTTACTGTATGAGTGAACGAGTAGAAGAGGGTTCTGTATGCTAATACTCCAGTACCACATAAATATGTTACCTCCAGGACTCGAATATATCCATTCTCTGCACTGAGATGAAGACATGTTTTCCCATATCGGTCCTTCCCATTGATATTTGCACCAAGTGACACCAAATCAACCACCATGAAGTGTTGATTCTTCTGTGCAGCAAGATGAAGGGGAGTCTGGGAAGAAAACCAGGCCCATGCAACATTTATGCGTGTTTGTCGAGTGACTGACACTCAGAGAATATGCATGTAGTTTGTCACCTTTCCCTCTGAATCTCTGATATCTAGTTTCTTCAGAGCCGCCATCCTTCTGGCAATAACATACACAAGGGATCTCTTTCCCTCCTCAACAACTCTGTGTAAAAGACTGTGGAGAGAAAATGAAAGCAGTCACTTTCCATCACATGATTTGTTCACTTTTCAATGTCATAGCTTCACTAATTGTAAACAGCTGTGTTCAATGGGTGGAGTACTATAGGTCTAATCCACTGAAAGGTAAACCCTGCTTGTCTTTTAATGTGTTTGACAACATTGCCATTTCAACTGGTGTAGTCTTTCAGGATGTTTGTTAGGTTTGTGCGTGCGGCCATTATCAGTATCCATTGTTCAAGTAATTTCATGCAAGAGGGCTTGTTTGAAGACCCTCTGTGCCATTTTTGTTGCTTCAGATTTCAACCGGGTTCCCACTAATCTCTTTTATTCTGCTCTGCTTGAGAACTTAATAATGGGGTTTGTCAAAGTTGGGAGTGGAAAACTAATGCAGCCGCTTATTGAGTGCGACTGCAACGATGGCAGACCCACTTTCATTCTTTCTGTATTTCATAAAAAGTTTCAAATGATAAAGGTGGCACTGCAAAAGTACCCTTGCAATTCTTGGTACTTGAAGATTATTTTCAGAAACTGTGTGCATTTTCTTCATTTTTAAAAATTACGGCTGCCTTTGAAAGATTACTCATTAGGATCTGCATGAAGAAACCATCTGCAATGGCTTCAGTGAGTTCTTGAAGTAAAGTAAAATAATCTTACATCCTTCCATTTTCGTCTACTGCAAGAAGCTCTTGGTCAGATATCCCTTGCAGCAGATTCTCCTCTCTTTCCAGTTGAGTCAAAAAGAAGGTCATACCACTCCATTCCTCGTGCTGAGAATGTGGCCATTGTGGACAGTTCATCTTTTGAGAGGAAACCTCCCAGACTTCTAGGTTGGGACTGGCGTTGAATGACTCTTGTGGGGAGGGCACCTGGTATTCACAGGAGTTGGCAGGAGAGCAGCTCGTTCCATATAGACCATCATACCTGTAGTTATCTGACTCATAACTGCTATATTCTTCCTGATTCCCCAAGAAAACATCGGCACCCTGGCTGTAAGTTGGGAATGGGTAGGAGCTGGACACAGAGTGGACAGGGGAGGTCTCAGACGGTACTGAGTAGCTTGGAGACAAAGGTATCTCATTCGCCTGGCCATTTGTGTTCATGAAACCCTGTGGAGATGCATCTTCAACCCAGAACTCTGAAGAGTATGAAGCTGAAGGGCTTTTGTTTGGCAATCTGTATGACTGACAGGTCTTAAGATCCTCCTCCAACACTTCTACTATAATCGCAAGCTCCTCAAGACTTTTTGTTTGATGTTTCTGTAACAGACATGAGAAATGTGTCACAACCTGTCTTTCTAATACCAAAGAAGTTACCAAACAAGGAGCTAGCTCTGCAATGGCAGAAAAAGATGTCACTCACCAGAAAACGTCTCCGGTTTCCACCCGTGTTAACTCGTTTCTTATCCCCTTTGGACCAAAAACAGTGCTAATTAGAAACACAATGAGGTTACAATGATTATGCTGATATTTTATATCTCTTAACCTTACCTTTAGATGCCTTAGAATGTTTTCCCTAAAAACAAAAAAACAACAGAGTCAGAACATGATGTGCCTGCCTTAATATGACCGTAAAAGTCTGTAAGACAAAGAATCATACCTGCAGATCTTTAGGGTCAATCCCCTTGGCTATCCGTATATTTTTGAGCATGTCCCGTACTGGCATTCTCACTCGGACTCCGAGGTATTTCTCTTCAGAAGTGGACTTGTGTTTTTTTGGTCCTAAAGGAACACAGTCCTATTAGTGTTGCAGCAGGCTAACTACGAGACTGCATCCTTCAATACTACACAATGAAAATATAAACCTTTTAATGTGTTCAATGACATACTGCAACGGGATACATGTAACGTGATCGAACAGCATGCAAACGCCAATCAAATTTCAGCCAGTAATTAATTTAAAGTAGAATTGATCATATTTATGCTCATGCTAAATCAATACAGTAAACACACTGGTACAGGTCATCACTTCCATAATGACTCCAGATTTTAGGCTTGCTTTTATGAAAATAACAGCATAAGGTGAAATTCTACCTGTAGTTCAGAAGACCAGCTTAGGAATCAACATCAAACTCTCAGCCAACAATTTGGTCAAATTTACATTTATTAAAAAAAAAAATAAAATAATAATAATAATAATAATAATAATAATATATATATATATATATACTGCCGTTCAAAATCTTAGGATCAGTAAGATTTTTAATGTTTTTTTTTAAAGAAGTCTCTTCTGTTCATCATGGCTGCATTTATTTGATCAGAAATACAGAATAAAACCAGTAATATTGTGAAATATTATTGCAATTTAAAATAATGGTTTTCTATTTTAATATACTTTAAAATATAATTTATTGCTGTGATCAAAACTGAATTTTCAGCATCATTACTCCAGTCTTTAGTGTCACATGATCCTTCAGAAATCATTCTAATATGCTGATTTAATATCAACATTGGAAACAGTTTTGCTGCTTTATATATTTTTTTGGAACCTGTGATACTTTTTTCAGGATTCTTTGATGAATAAAACGTTAAAAAAAAACAGCATTTATTCAAAATAGAAATCTTTTGTAACAATATACACTACCGTTCAAAAGTTTGGGGTTAGTAATTTTTTTCTTTCTTTTTTTTTTTTTTTAAAGAAATTAATGCTTTTATTCAGGAAGGATGCGTTCAATTGATAAAAAGTGATAAAGACTTTTTTAATTGTTAGAAAAGATTTCTATTTTAAATAAACGCTGTTCTTTTTAACTATATTCATCAAATAATCCTGAAAAAGTATCACGGGTTCCAAAAAAAAAAACTGCAAAACTGTTTCCAACATTGATAATAAATCAGTATATTAGAATGATTTCTGAAGGATTACTAAAGACTGGAGTAATGATGCTGAAAATTCAGCTTTGCATCACAGAAATAAATTATATTAGAACAGAAAAACATTATTTTAAATTATAATAATATTTTACAATATTACTGTTTTTTCTGTATTTTTGGTCAAATAAATGCCGCTGTGATGAACAGAAGAGACTTCTTTAAAACACATTAAAAATCTTACTGATCCCAAACTTTTGAACAGCAGCGTATGTATGCATGTGTATAAAACTATGAAAAATATTGTATACAGACTATCAAAATATGGTGACATCTTAAACCATCTAAGACGGATTGATGGTTTTAGCTGTTGGTCTGCTTTTAGAATGGTTTTGGTACAGACAAACCAGTTTAACACTAGCTTGGCCCGGCATAGAGACAATCCTAAACCAGATAAAACCATATTAAACCAGCTAAAACCAGCACACCAACTCAGTCTGGCTTAAACTATTTCCCCCCTAGTAGGGATATCCCAGTGATTAATCTTCTCCTGGACAGTGTTTTGGAGATATTTTGTACCCACCTGTTTGGCAGCTGTTCTTGGCTTTACTGCCCCCTGACGCTTTCTGGGTCGGTATCGGTAGATTCGGTATATTTGCATCTGAAGGAGGTTCTGCTGGCAGCGGTGACCCGCCACAGGAATAGTCGCTGTGTTTGGTGTCTTTAGGTGGCTTATGGCGCCCTGTGACCTTTACTTGACTGCTCACCATCCTGATGTCCGGTTTTAAAGCTAACTATAAAGTGCCACGCGTTCAGACTGTTATGATAACAAACGCACAATGGTCGAGGAATGGGCTGCTTACCTGCTAATCCTCATTCAACAGGTGTGTCGTGTCAGCGTCGGTTTGTTTTCATTACCTGATTTGAGGAGGCGGGACAGTCACAGCACATTAGCCTATCCGGCAGAACTCACCTGAGTTTTAACATGCGAGAACAGTGAACCCACGTGGAGCAAAGCTGTTCATCCAAGACGTGCTCTTTTATCCCGTCTAACAATAACATAAAATAAAAATACACAATCTTAATAAAAATTACAATGTTAATTTCCCTCTAAAATATCACACTAGGCTACTGCAATTATTGTTGTGAAACTATAATACAGAACATCTATTGGAAAGTCTCCACTTTATTGTAACTATAGCAATACAAGTTATTATCATATACAGGCCTGTTTTATATATAGGCCTATTGAATGGATTTATTCTGAGGCTTAATTAGCTACACCGTGTAATAATTTCTTTCGTTCTCCAGAATAGGCTGCAGAATAAGCTAATATTAAAACAATACGGTTTGAATAAACAAAACGAATCCTTAATAAAGTAGAGAAAATCATACAAGTATTGACAAACTGAATTAAGCAATTGTTTAGGAAATATTTTGACTGGTAGGTTATTATCTCTCGCCACTGTCGCCCTCTCGCGCGCCATTATTAAACTGAGGTCATACTGACATCTACCGATGACACACAAACACACACGCTCTCAAAAAACATTCCCTTGACTTTTTAGCAGTCAGTCCCTGCGATACTGTTACAATAAATCTAGCAGCCTAGCTACTGTGATCAAAGAGTTCAATACGAACAAGCTAACGTACAAGTGATTCTTTTCGTATTATTTATACGTTTTGTTTGTTTTCCTGCATGTGTCACAATAAGAGTTTAACACCATCACACAATTTAAATTATAAATAATAAATACAATTTAAATAGGAATAGATAGATAAATAAATAAATAAGCCTTCAAATAGCCTAATTCAATTCAAGTTGGTCCTGTTAGTAACAAGCAACACCAGAAAACCATAATGGCTACTGCATATTTCAGACGGTAGGTGGCCAATGACATGCAAAATATGGTAATTATGCTAATATTTATACCAGGGTTCCTCAAATCTTGCCCTGGAGGGCCAATGCGCTGCAGAGTTTAGCTCCAAGTTCAACCCTGATCAAACTCCCCTACCTATGATTTTCTAATGATCCTGAAGACATTGGTTAGCATGCTCGGGTGTGTTTGATTAGGGTTAGAGCTAAACTCTGCAGGAAAGTGGATCTCGTGGCCAGATTTGAGGATCCCTGATTTATACCATGCTTAATGGAAACCTAAAATCAGGCTATTAATTAATTATTTAAAGTCGAGACTTCCTCACGTAGCCTACTACCAACCGAGTGGAGCAGTTATCAGCACAATGTGACTGACGCGCAGATCTTTTAATGACAGCTTTTGTACCTTTTTTTCTGAGAGTGTACATTTTCATAAGAGCCGAGTGCAAGTCAGAATCAAGAGCCATGTGTAAATGGGTTCTAATGATGAGTGATGGAAAAACCTGGCCTTCAGATATTCCAAGAGATGGCATAGATTGAATCATTTAGAGCCTGATGAACTGTTAAGGAGTGAGAAATAAACAATATCAATACAAGAACATGTTAAGTTAGACTTGTTAAGACATGTTAAGTTAAATTGACTTCCCATGGCATGTTGAATGAAAACATTCTGTCAAACTATAGCCTATAAGTGCCTAAATAATATAAAATAGGCTACATTATATATCCTATGTAAACAAATAATTGTTAACTACACTATTACTTTATTGCAGCTATGTTATCAACCAACTTTGCATGTGTGGATGATAGCACAAAATACAATTTTACAAAAATAAACATATAAACAAACAAACAAAATAAATCTTATGAGCATGACCCCCGCTGTGTTTCGCTGTATTAACACTAGGTGGCAGTGCTGCACTACACTGCACGCGCCACAGCATAATCGACGTCTCACAGTTATCGTCACATTTGTCTTTTTGTTTCCAATCATGATCTAGAAATCTCTGACATCAAATAAAACTATCCAGACAGATACATTCAGTGTTAATAAATTCCACTGGGCTTCCTTAATCTTAACCAATATAAATGATGACACTGTTGCCAGTTTTATATCTTAGTTACATATTAGCCTTGAGTTTAAGGTCACAAGGCAAGGTCTTTAGAAAGAGAATTTGATATGTATTCTTTTTAATCTACTTTTCAACTACATTTTTGTTACTATTCAAAACCATGGCATTAGAGTTGACATTTTAAGCCTCTAATGACAAACATTTTACTTTTTCTTGAAGAGTTGAAAGGATCATTATGACTGATTTCAGTCGACTAAATCATTTGATTTATGCACTTTATTAATGATAGTAACAACGTTGATGCATAACATGGTCTACAAATCAATGTTGCATTAAATGGTTTTGTGCTTTGCCTGCTTTCTATCATTTTACCAGTGAACCTAATCTCTCATCTATTGTGTGAACGCATTCCTAATACTTCAAGATTTAAGCCCTGATAGGCTTTCCATAATGATGCGGGACAGATGGTCTTTTTCTTATACTTTTTACTGTCAAAAATTCCCTAGAAGTTTAGAAGTGTCTGATAAAGATAGTGGAATAAGATGGATGAGTATCAATGATCTTTGTGATATCCCTGACCACACACACACACACACACACACACACACACATATATATATATATATATATATATATATATAGGTCTACGAACAGTGACTTTGGTGTTACAATTAATCATATCTTTTCATCTTGCATACATTGTTAGTAGCACAAGCCCACACTTGCTGCATAAGTCAGAAAATACTTCAATAATTTGACCTTAATTTGACAAACTGTCATTGAGAGATGTATCAACCCATATTGCCAGAGAAGGTGTTTAAAATCAAGAATGTAACCATAAGGCCAAGATGGGAGGGAGACCAAGACTACTGAGAAACTCATTTGACCATGAATCTGAATATTCAGTGTGATCTTCTTGGACTTTAGTAATGCTGTTGCTTTATGAAAATTTCATTAGTTTTTATTAGTTCGGGTTTTATGAGAAACTCCCAACAGCTTATTAAATGTCAAGTTAGTTCTGGAACAATAACTTGAAAGTTCCTTGGAAAAACTGGACCACTCCTTTTATTGAAATGTATTGTTTAACTAAGATAAGCCTTAAAAAATCCCTGGCAACAAACCATTTGCTGTTTATTCGTAAAAGAGGAAGTATGTCACAGTTTGGGCTCATTAAAAACAGAAACTGCAAAGTGTATGTATTCCTGAAATGATTAGCTGTTTTATACCATTGTTTGTGTTAATGCTTAACCACGGTGTTGCACAGCATTCAAGGATTTAAAACAATACATCTTTGATTTAAATAACTGGTTTAGCTGAGGTTTAAAAGTGGATACAAAAGAACACTTTCTCTTCACCTAAATTCGTGATGACTAAAAGATGAAAGAAAGTAAGGAATTTCAAGACGGCATTAACACTGCTGCAAAGATCAGAAGAGGGTTATCAGATCGGCGACTCCTTCCCATGAACAAATAAATATCTACTTATCTCCATGTGCGTCTGTCACCAGAACAGGTGCAAAGATATCAGCGCAGGAGCAAGTTTCAGTGTGTCTGTTTGATATATTTCCATGTAATTGAGATCTCATTTTTATAAATGAATGATTTTATGTAATGCCTTTTTCATGAAAAAAAAAGTTACTTTTTTTTCAAAATGTTTTATTCCACAGGCTTGTTAATCATTCAAAATGCTGATTAAAGAGAGAAAGAGAAAAATCATTCTCAGAACTAATGAGTTAATTTTATGTGTAAGGAAGTGTAATGAACTGCTTAAAGGAATGGTTCATTAAAAACTGAAAATCTGCTGAAAATTCACTCACCCTCAGGCCATTCAAGATATTGATGAGTTCGTTTTTTTCATTGGACCAGATTTGGAGGACTTTTGCATTACATCACTTCCTCACCAATGGATCCTCTGCAGTGAATAGATGCCATCAGAATGAGAGTCCAAACCTCAGCAGTATTCAAAAACTGCCAGCAAATTTTCTTTTTTGGGAGAACTAATCCATTGCTATCTAATGCATATAATGTTATGAAAACTATTTGCACTAAGTTACTGTCACGGTCTCCAGCTGGAGTGCCCATGAGCTTCTCTAGAGGGCACTCCATCCTGGACCTTTGCCACTTTCACGGACTCCATTTCCCATAACCCCGCACGCCTAGGAACTGATTACATACACACCTGGTTCCAATCAGGAGGACTATTTAAGCTGCACACCCACCCACTCACAGGGCGAAGTCTTGTTCAGCTGTTAGCGGACACTTCTGAGTGTTTCCATGTTTTTGTCTTGCCTTGCCTTGCCTGTTTTTGGACCTTGGACTGTTTCCTTGTTTTTACGATTGTTTGCTGCCTGCCCTGACCTTTGCCTGTTTCGGATTACTCTTTTGCCTTGCCCTGGATATAATTGTTTGCTGGTGTTTGACGTTGCCTGTCTCGACCACGCTTTTAATAAAGCTTGCAATTGGATCTCTTTTGTCACGCCCAGTCCATTACAGAAGACTTCGCCCACCACAGATCCAGCAGCTTTATCAAACACCAGACCAACCATGGATCCAGTATGCTCAAGCCACGCCTGAGTCCCCGGCCAAGATGGCCACCACACCTGAGTCCCCGGCCAAGATGGCTACCACGCCAGTCTAGAGCCTCACCACATTACGGCTGCAATGGAAGTTTCCCCTGGGAATTATTTTTGAGGGGCCTATAGTACCCAAACTCCTGCGGATGCGGAGCTTGGTCTAGGACTCACGAGAATGATTGCCAGTATGATGGACCCACCTCTGATGTCAGTGCGAGCAGCTGGCAACCCCAGGGCTTCAGCACTGGCTGTCACAGAGGCTGTTCCTCTATCTACTCCGCTGCATGTGATGGCAGTCGCCATTTTGTGTGTCTGGGCAACACACTGCTCTCAGACCCAAGAGGCCTCTCCTGTCCACGAGTCTGCCCCAGAGGCCTCTCCTGACCATGACTCTGCCCCAGAGGCATCCACTGCAGAACCTCCAGAGGTGGCGGCTTCAGCAGCAGAATCTCCAGAAGTGGCGGCACCCTTTGAACTCACTGCCTGCCCTGTTACGGCCAAGGAGGCCGTTCATGAACTCTCTGTCTGCCCCGTAACGGCCAAGGAGGCTGTTTACGAACTCTCTGTCTTCCCTGCTACGGCCGAGGAAGCCGTTTACGAACTCTCTGCCTGTCCTGTCACAACCATGGAGGTCGACTGCGAATGTCCTGTGAAGGCCGTTGAGACCGCTGTTAACCTATCTGTGCTCTTATTTCCAGTCCAGCCTGATCCGCCGTGGTGGTTCCCTGCACCATCATTTCCACTCAAGTGGTCCTCCGTCCCATCTGCTCCGCTGTAGGGCTCTGCGATCCCATCTGCTGTGCTGTGGTGGACTTCTGCTCCGCCCGGTCCGTCTGCTCCGCCGTGGTGGTCTTCTGCCCAGCTCTGGTGGTCTACTCTGCCGGCTCTGATCTGGTGGTCTTCTGCTCCGCCTTGGCTTCCTGCTACGCCGGCTCTGACCTGGTGGTCATCTGCTCCACCGTGGGGATCTCCAGTCCCATCTGCTCTGCCCTTGTGGTCTTCAGCTCCGTCACCACCACCAGCGCTGCCGGTTCCGCCCTGGCTTCCTGCTCCACTGGCTCTGACCTGGTGGTCTTCTGCTCCGCTGGCTCCAGGTCCTCTACTGCTCCATGGTCCAGGACCTCCACTGTTCCACAGTCTGCCACTGCTCCATGGTCCAGGTCCTCCACTTTTCCACAGTCTGCCACTGCTCCATCGTCCAGGTCCTCTACTGCTCCACGGTCTGCCACTGTATGTGTGGGCGGAGTCAAAAGTAAAACTTTTTATATTGTACCATATTATATTATATTATATTAAACAATTTAACAAATATGTAAACAATTATAATCAAACAATTATATTAATTTAGTAACATAAATATATCTTAGTGTAGGCTATATCTTTAGAGATGTATAATTCATTATCTTCTTGTCGATCCACCAGTTCACATTTGTGTTTTCTGCGTAAAAATAAGGGTAGTTTTTGGCTTTGGTCTTAACAAAGAGCAGAAGGGCTTATTGAAAAATGCTAATTCGTTCTCTGCCAGCAGGTGGCGCTTTTCGCCAGAATTATAGACGTTTCCCCCGTAACCGCAGTAAACAAAGCTGTGCAGCACCTGACTTTGAAACTTGCAGCGCTCATATTTAATAAATTAAATAGCCTTTTGAAGTGTAAGCTTTATCTCATTATACATGTAAATATACATTTATTTATACATTGATCCTTGTTTCCTTCCCGCGGTACTACCTGCGCAAATAGTTATCAATAGCATCACTGGGCTATAGGTTGCCAAGTTGAGGGGATAAATGGGTTGAAATTTGTATGCGTCGATCGTGTGAGAAAGATGCGTTTCATACAAGATCTGGCAACTGGACAACCTTGGAATTTGTTGTCGTGATTATTCATAAAATGAGGTTTGGCCTATACAAATTACGGAAGTTTTACCGGAAGCGAATGTAACAAACATAGAAAATACACCCAGTGGGATTTTTTTAATAGAAAGATTAAAAATACGGGAGAAATACGGGAAAATATTTAAACGGGATGATAGCGGGATAGAATGGTAAAATACGGGAGAATCCCGGGAAAAACGGGAGGGTTGACAGGTATGTATAATTGTTTGCTGGTGTTTGACCTTGCCTGTCTCGACCACGCTTTTAAAGGGGTCATATGATGCCATTTCATTTTTTCCTTTCTCTTTGGAGTGTTACAAGCTCTTGGTGCATAAAGAAGATCTGTAAATATGCAAAGACTAAAGTCTCAAATCCAAAGAAATATTCTTTATAGAAGTTAAGAGTCAGCCACACCTACCTAAAACGGCCGGTTCTAACATGCCCCTACATATCTACGTCACGATGTGTAATGTTCTTTTTAGCAGCATCATATGACCCCTTTAATAAAGCTTGCATTTGGATCTCTTTTGTCATGCCCAGTCCGTTACAGTTACAGTGCTGTGAATTACAGCAAGGGTTTTTGCAGACTGAAGAGCTTTTTGTTTAGATTGTCAAATTTCATTAAATGATTATTGCTTGACTTTGCTTTCTTGGCAAAAAATAAATAAAAATTAAAAAAATTACGCAACAACGCTTTCTAGTGTGAACTGATTTTATGCCAAAATTAAGGGTTTAATGTGTTTTCCCAACAGGAAAAAGCAAAAATTTTAAATTAAACGAAATGAATCTTGGAAGTTTGATCTAATATCATAATTCTTCCCACAGATAAAACATGCTAATAGTGTTTCTTAACTGGCCAGCAGGGGTGCTCATACCTGCAGTGCCTTCACTTCATCCTGATGAGATGATGCTCTAGATCAGTGTTTCCCAACCTTTTTTCAGTCGCGGCACCCTTTGGAAATTTTAACAAACTTGTGGCACCCTACAAAATAAATTTTGTCACAATATTTGAATTTCTATCTTCGATATGATAATTTGAAAAGTATAGATATTCGGTACAACAGGGAAGAACTGCAGAATATAACGTCATACAGATATTTTTAATATTATTAAAAAATGGTGTCCATCAACGGTGGCAATCAGGCTAATTTCTAATGACGAGACCATTTTATATGACAGATTTTAATGTAGGATTTTATACATATGTAAACATTATTTAATTACCATTATAACTAGCTATCTCACAAATTTTTGCTCACTCAAGTGTTTTTTTTTATTTTACAGTGGGGTAATTTTGGTGCAGTAGCACGAGATAGCTTGATTTCAAACTTTGAATTGAATAAAAAATGACAAGTAAGCAGTCAGTAATAAACTAAGAACAAATATTAGAAATTAATAATGATAGCACAAATAAAAAATAACGACAGGCCTTCGAATTAAATAAATTGCTTTTTAGTTTTTCAGGTAGGTCTAACAGTAGGGTTAAGATATTTAACTTTTTTTTTTTTTACCAATTATCCAAATAATGTTTAGTCCTAGAAAGCTATTATTATCAGAACACG
>NW_015549644.1:187124-225679 GCF_001515605.1 Sinocyclocheilus anshuiensis
CTGTGAACTAATTTTCGGCAGCCGAAATTTCGGTGCATCTCTAATTATTGGCGACATCAGAAATGGATACTATATAATAGATGCTTTTTTTTTGAACATTTTAGCAATGTAAAAATATTAAAAAATGATTTTTTTACATGGCACCCCTGCTCTCGACAGACGGCACCCTGGTTGGGAAACACTGCTCTAGATCAGGGGTGTCAAATTCAATTCCTGGAGGGCCGGAGCCCTGCAGAGTTTTGTTCCAACTCTGCTCTAACACACATACCATATAGTTTTCAAATAAGCCTGAAGGACTTGATTAGTTGGATCAGTGTTGTTTAATTAGTGTTGAATCTAAACTCTTCAGGGCTCCAGCCCTCCAGGAATTAAGTTTGACACCCCTGCTCTAGATAGAGACATCACTAAGGTGCGTTTCTGTGCCTGATCAGGAGAGAGAGAACAAATGCTGTTGGTCTTACATAGAACACATCCAGCTTTGCCAGCTATAGGCCCATGTTCTGCTCTATTAATTCATCTATTGATTATTAACAAGTCATGCAGTCACCAAGTCTGTAATTTTCCCAATATGTAGCTTCACTGTTTGTTAGGGCTTGGCATCACTTCATGTAATATGGGTGATCTATGTGTACAATTGTACTTTTTTTCATGTTCTGAATAACAATCTGATCAAGACCTTTAATAACCTTTACTGACTTTTGGATTAATATGCAATGGTATGGAATTTTGATGTGTGTGATGGCAATGTACTGATTATGGCAATTTGCACTTTTTGGAGATAAACCTTGGACTTAAAAGTTAGTAAATTAATGGAAAAAAACGTGTTTTTTATGCTTGTTTAATGACCCATAAACAATTACTACACATGCACCTGTGGAATAGTCTTTAAGACACTGACAGTTTATAGATTGTAGGCAGTAACTAGGGACATTGAAGAGAGGGGGAAAAAAGACGTTGAATGTGAGAGGACATGTTTTGGTTATTGGTTCCATGAAGAACCTGCAACATCCATGGAAACTTTCCATTCCACAAAAGGTTCTTTAGATTATTTAAATATTCTTCACACTAAGAAAATGGTTATTTAAGGACTGTTCACTAAAACGTTCTTATGCCACCCTTTTGGAACCTTTATTTTTAAGAGAGCAAGAGCATTAATTTACCATTAGTTCAGAGACACATAAATAAAAATGAATGTCTACCAATGATTGACGATGTCCCAATAGTGATAAAAAGATGATTAACTTGCAGAAAGTCCAGTAAAGACAGAGAGGTCAGTGATGTCAAACTGTCTGCCAGTTCTGAGATGTTTATCCAGTTTGAAAAAGTAAGGCAGGGAAGAAAAATGGAATATAATGTCAATTAATGATATATGCCAATATACCAAACCGTTAAATATAAATATATATGCCAAAAATATATGCCAAACCGTTTTTTTAAGGATCCGATAATAGTCATTTTAGTCAAGAAATTTGTCTTATCAGCCTTTAAACACAAACAGAATGAACACGGTAGCTTTCACGATAGCTTGAGGTGTTGTTCCTTGGCATGTTGCAACCAATTGTGGTTAAAAAAAAAACCCTGCCCAACCATAACAATGAGGTATCGAGTGACATCCTGTTCACAGCAAACCCAATTTTTCATAAGTGCAATTTAATTAGACCTTCGATACGGTATTTATTGTATTGGAATGTCTTTGCGTTTAACAGAACAATCTAATATTGGTATTTCCCTGTAGAGTCATTGCTGGTGTATGTCAACAAGCTTATCATCTGATTCATTTGAGACAATAGGAATTTAGTCCGGCCGTCTCGGGCCCTGCACTCTGCTCCTGTCTTCATTCATTTGTTCAGTTCCTCTCACTCATTCACTCTCTCTTAACCCGTCCCTCCCATCCAGCCCTCATGACACTAGTGAATCTACAGTGTGGCTTTGTGGCTGCAGATGAATCTATTGACATTCTGTCTTGTCATAAAAGGCCTTTTGCTATTGTTGTATTGTGTATTAAGTCCTTAAAAGTTTTTCAGGATGCTTTTGTTACATATCTATTTAGTTGTAGCTTTTACTGCAGCTCGGGCATGTGCAACTACATGCCCCTTTTGTTTTGCAATACTAACAATATGCCATAAGAGACAGGTAATCAATGGGTCGATTTTTTTCCTCACAACAGATCATGCCTGTACTTGAGTTCAGTTGAGTTCAGTACACATAAGATGCATTTGCCAATCTGTGGGGATTAGTTTTGGGTCCCCTGCCCGTGTCCAGCATGGGGGAGGAGACACACGTGAGCCAGGAGTTGTGTTTGGTGTCTGTTTCTTCATGTATCTGTTGAATTTGTTGATAGAGTCGTGCGGGTTTGTTTGTTCAGCAGGCCCTTGCCTGCTCTGGCACTCTGAGAAGTGGCATGTACACACAAGCTGTAACCTTGCCTGGCATATATGCTAAGATTTCATTCTGGCCTGCAGGCGAAACTAAAAACTAACTTTAAAAAAAAAATAAAAAAATAACTATTTTTTATTTTCCTCAAAATAGATGAATTTAGTGGTTTAGTGGTTAATTTAGAGTGTTACCAAAGTTTGTGTTCTATTAAAATGTAATCTGCACCATTAAAATTATAATTTATGCAAAGCTTGATTTGTTGTTGGGTAATATTTAAAGACTTCTGCACTTAATAACAAATAAATAAATAAAAATGTATAAATATAAGCACAAAAATATTTCTTTTGAAAACAAAGTATAAAGCTTTGAAAGAAATTAATACTTTTATTCCGCAAGGATACATCAAATTCGTCAGTAGAGACTTTTCCAATGATAAAATATATATAAGCAATTGTGAAAAATGATGACAATCATGCCAAAATCATTGTTGACCTAAAACATATTTATTTTTGAACATCACTGCTAAAAAAATATAACTTTTTTTCCAAAACATTGCTTTATCTCATTATTTTTTCAAACCTGCATTTTCAGCACTTTACATTTGTATTTACATTTGTATTTAAGCCCATAATTAAATTTTTTTATCTATTCAAATAGAAACTTTATAACTTTATAACTTTAGAAAGTTATTTTAAATTGCAATAATATTGTTATATTCCCTGTAATATTGTGTATGTTGTATAAAATATGTGTGTGTATATATATGTATATATATATATATATATATATATATATATACACACACACATATATAATAAATTAAATACAATATATATATACATATATATATGTGTGTGTGTGTGTAAATTTACTGTATTTACTGCTAATATTCTATTTTCTATTTTGTCTATTTTAACGTTATGTATGTTGTGTATTATATATATTTTAGCAATTTTGTAAATGCTGACAATCATGCCAAAAACTTTGTTGATAATACATTTTTGAACATCACTATAAAAGATGAATTACTTCATTACTAAATCTTGCCTTGTCTCAAAACTGCATTTTCAGCCTATAGATCACTAATATGAACCCACAGCATCTTCAAAGGGAGAACCGTAACACTCGACCCCAGAGGCTGTTTTGTGGTATTTGCCCTCCTAGTAAAGCACACAGAGCAGTGCGGTGTCTCTGCAGATGAGTGTGTGACCTGACTCGCCTCTGCCCTCTTTATGCTACTCCCCAGCAATGCTCCAGGTGAAAGATGACAGAGGATAAGACTCTTTTCATCCTTCATTGTCACACTCGACACCTAAACATAAAACCTAAAGTAACTGAACTTGTACATTTGGATGTTCGAGTTGCCTGAAGCAAAGCTGTACTTGTTTAATCGCTTCCTCTTTTCTTTAAGTCACAACTTTCAAAAATAAAATAAGCTTGGTATAGTGTAAGTGATTTTAACATTGCATATTGTCTAGAACGAGGAGTTAGACAACACTTCTAAAGGTCAAGACCTTATTTCCTCATCTGATAGTCCTCAACGGCTCTAGTTTGTGCTGGTAAAAACACTTTTCCCCACAGTACTTCAGAAAACGTTTCATGTACTCAAACATTCGTAGAAAGAGGCCTAATGAAAAGTGCTTCTTTGCATTGAGCCCACACTGTAGTTTGCATTAGCGAATGCTGTCATGCATTAACCGTTGGCACTGTGTGGTATCTCATTTACGCTTTGTTTCTCAATTTAGAAGGAAGATCTGTCTTTGCACACAAGGCTGAAGTAAGTATTTTTAGCTCTTTGTCTTTTCCCTCATTAATACGCCTTTTGGAGAGGCCGTTTCAAATACTGATGAGCCGAGAACTTTGAAGACGCATCAAGAAATCTTGTACGAGTCAGCTGTATTTTTTAACTGTGCGGAGTTGAAGGGATAACATGATAAAAAATTACAAGCAGATGTATTTTGTTATTGTTATAAATAAAAAGCTGTTCCTTGTTTTTGTTGCTGAGATGTGTGATTGTTTGTGTAATAATAGAAAGAACTAAGCTGAGAAAAGGAACATGATGAGCTTCATGGCTTAAGTGGTCAATGAAGCTCAAAGTATGTGCAGGTGTTTCCTTTAAACACTAATAAATTGACTAGCGTGGCAGTTTCACATGGGTTACATCAATTCTCAGCAGTCTAATTTTGAACTCCGATTTTAACAACTGCACCCAGAAAGAAACTACATTTATTTACTGCAGTAAAGTAAATATAAATCATATCTGGAATGTAGTTAAACTGCCTCTGCTTTTTAATCATATAATGTATATTTATCAACAGAGCAAGTCATGTATGGGTGCCTATAGACACCAAGTATAAAAAGAGAAATTAGAAAAAAAAAATATTTGTTTCATAGGCGTGTATTAAAAAAGTGTTAAAATAAAATAGATTTCAGTTTGGTGATCTCCAAGATGCAAAAAAAAACTTTAATGGTGTGTTTTAGTTGTAAAATTATTGTTGATTTGCTTTTGTCCACAGTAATTCGTTTTTTCATTATTAACTTATTTGCTCCACAGCCATGCATTAAGAAAAACCGTGAAAATAAAAAATAAAATAAAATAAAATAAAAGATTTCAATATGGTGAACTCCAACATGCACAACAATTTATTGGTGTGTTTTAGGTGTAAAATTCTTGTTGATTTGTTTTTGTCCACAATACTTTGTTTTTTAATGATTAACTTATTTGTTCCACAGCCATGCATTAACAAAAACAATGAAAATAAAATAAAATAAAACAAAATATTTCAGTTTGGTGATCTCCAAGATGCAAAACAAAACAAAACAAAATAAATAAATAAATAATATAACAGATTTCAGTTTGGTGATCTAAACACTTTATGCAAAACACTTTATTGGTGTGTTTTAGTTGTAAAATTATTGTTGATCAGTAATTTTGCTCCTGCTAATCAAAAGAAATTGATTGTACAGGTGTGCCACTGGGATATGACAATTTCTTTCCAATTTATTCTCTGCTTGTTTCGTTGGATAGAGCAGTTATGTACATATACTTTGTAACTTTCATAAGATATGTTAAACTGAAACTTTTACATTGTGGTAAACTGGTGGTACTAAATGAATGTGAACTTCAGCTTCCCTTTGTGGTGACATCACTTGAAACTGCATGCTGTTGCTTTTATAAGGCAGCCCACTCATGCACCCACTGTACAATTATGAGATGATCTCGGGAAGTAAATAGAAAAGGTTTTTGACTAGATACTATAAGAGTTTAGAGTATAAGACTGTGCACATGGGAAAATGTAAGTACAATTTCCGAATATCAATACAATATTTAGATTTGCCCATTTCACGCATTATGTTGCAGTATGCAAATGTAAGATACTTATTATTTATTTACGAAATGCACTGCAAAAATCTGGTGCATCAAAAAAATATATTTTAAGACGGAGCACAAATATGCAAAACCTACCAAGCTCCTATTACATTATACAGACGGAAACCAATTGATTTTTGCTGTTGTGCCATGTTATCTGTTCTGATAAGTGGCGTGATTAATTAATAGCTTAGTGTTTGCCTTTTCATCACCAGTAGAATTCAGGCTGATATTTGCATGTTTTATGAAATTTTGTTTAGCTTTATGGTTGTACTGGTGCCTGCATTTTTTCATTACAATGCAGTATGGAATGTAGCGGTTGCTATCAAGATGGGTGACAGATACGTTAATACAGAGGCCTAGTCTTTGGCTATTTGACAGAAACTCTAAATGTTCCTTTTGGGGTCATCTATTCGAATATATTAAATATATCTTGAAGTATCAATGTGATACTGCAATGTTATATATTTAAGCATATCATATTGTATAACATTTCAGACTTGATAACGCTCTTCAATTGTTTATTTTTTTCTTTCATCGTTCATGAAAAAAGTTCCAATACTTTCTACACATTTAAATGTGATTAAATGAAATGAATTATGGTAAAGTTCTCTGACTGATGTAAAGATACTTTTGCTGATGCTTTTTATTATTATTGTATTTTTCAAATGGACCCCCAAAATAAAAACATGTTACTTGAATGTATACCAGTCACATTTCAGAAAAGTGCCTGTTTATTTTGTGCTGAAAGAGAAGGTTAAAGTTTAAAAAAAATTAAAATAAATAAAAGGATTGGGTTTGAATCAGGGTTATTATTGTTAACTAAAACTGAAACTAAAACCATTTAAAAAATGACAATACGTGAAATAAACTTAACTGAAATAAAACTCATTTAACTAAATAAAAATATTTACTAGAAATGTACTAAAAATGTACTGTATTCACTAAAACTTTAAAATTAAAATCTAAAGCTAAAATATAATTTAAAAATATTAAAGGTGACATATCATGAAAATCTGACTTTTCCAGGTTTTAAGTGCTATAATCAGGTCCCCGCTGCATCTACCAACCAAGGAAACGTGAAAAAGATTAACCCAGTAACTTTGTTTTGGGAAGCCTTTTTATGCAAGCGTCTGAGAAAACGAACGCGTCAGATTACGCTCCCTTCGTGACGTGGCAAAGGGATCTCATTATAATATTACCGCCCCTTAATCTGTAAGTTTACCCACCGCGCCGTCATTTTGATTTCGCAAGCGGGGAGACCAGAGACTTATATTACATATTGTAAAAAGGGCATAATATGTCACCTTTAAGAAAAACATTAGAGTATCTCAATGATACTAAAATAACATGGGTTACAATATGTTAGGTGGACTAACTAACTAAATAAATATGGTTCTTTTGTAATTTCACATGCACATCCGTGGGGTTTCTGGAATTTTATCCATAAACAGCAACTCAATTATAAGAATTCAGTCATGGCTGTTCCTTACATCCCACATAACTTATGAAGTGAAAGTGGATAGAAGTCAGAGGTGATGTTTGAGGTCATCATATTTATTGCCAATAAGTCCTGCTAGATAGATGGTTATTACTACTGATAGACCTCTATGGAAACATGCGTACCATTTCAGAAACCAGACATCCTGTGGAGTGGCTTAATCTTGATATGCAAAACCCTTCAATTACCCTCCTTCTGAAAGAAAAGACTTCACAGCTGCATAGCTTCCTCTTTTTCAACTTTTAAAATAATGCTGTGCTTGTATTGCACAACTGTAGATGCCTCTTTGCTCTCCCTGTAATATTTACAGTGACTGTTCATCTGTGAATGTTGAAAACTGAAAAAGAAATGCATAAATTACAAATCCCAAACTGTCCATTCTATGAGAGAACAGTGCCTTACTGAAAGGAATTTTTATTGTTTGCACAATGACAATGTAGTAGACATTTATTAAAGAAAAAATACCTGATGGTTGTTTTGTTAAGGTTATGGAGAGTTACAGGTGGTTGGTTGCCAGCCTGTTCTAACAGAGACCAATGTGTGTGGTGAATCTATGATGAATGGCACAGAACAGGTACATTACTGATTCATTATTTGGTGATTAAACATTGAGACTTTAGCCTTAAGAAGTAACAGTTGTGAGAGAATGGGGTGTGGAGAGTGTGAGAGACTTTTTACGCAAACAGCGTTTAGCAAACAGCTCAAGCGATATCAGATTTTCACATTAAAGGACCATGATGAAGTTTGTCTGACTCACAAAATGACTGAATAATGAATCACAAATCATGACTTGAGTGACTCAGTTATAAACTGACCAAATATACTTGGGGTGCAGAAATAAAACCGCTGGAGTTTCGTTGAGGATTTTTCTAATACATTTTCAACTATTTTTTGTGTTTTTAAAATAAATGATGTATGAGGACAGTTATATATCACCAAACAATCACACCTCCTTAAGCACACAGTGTGCACTGCAGGCAGCTTTCTTCAGAATTCACTGTTGGCCAGCAGCTGTGTCTGTGCAGATGCACACAACTATACATATATATCATGATGTACTGTACTGTTTTTATTGCTTCTTCATGGACATGCTGACATGAGCTTAAAGTCATAGCAACTCTGTTTAATGGAGAAGAATGTGAAAATTCTGCAGTAAAAATCCTGTTAACTGGCTCACTGAATTAGTGACTTTGTGTGCTGTGTAAAAAAAAAAAAAGGGTAACACTTTACAATAAAGTTCAATTCATTAACTTTATTTAGTGCATTAGGAATCATGACCTAACAATGCTTCTTTACTGATTAATCTAGGCAATGTTATTTTATAAACTATTGTTCATTGTTAAGTCATATTCGTTCACAATACATTAATTTAACATTAATTTAATTTAACATTTTAACTTGAAATGTATCAGTATATATAGAGATGAATGTTAACCAAATTATAAGAAAAGCTTTAAAAAGTAAGAAAAATCATTGTTCATGTTAGCTATTATACAAACAAATTGAACTTTATTGGATAGTGTAACTAGAAAAATTAAGAAAATTTTAATGTAAAATTTTATTTGAAACCACATTTTGATTTGTGATGAAAAATAACTTTCCCACATACCCTTGTGTAATGCATCACAACTGATAATATTTTATTTGCATATTGTGTTTATTTTTATTTTTGTAATATGCACACTACCTTTCAAAATTCAGGTTAAGATTTTTTTTATATATATATAAATAATAATTTTATTCAGCAAGGACATATTAAATTGATCAGAGGTGACAGGAAAGACATTTATAAAGTTTTCAATTTCAAATAAATGTTTTTCTTTTGAAAGGAATCCTGGAAAAAAAGTATCACAGTTTCCACAGAAATATTAAGCAGCACAACTGTTTTCAACATTGATAATAGTAAGAAATGTTTCCTGAGCAGCAAATCAGCAGATTAGAATGATTTCTGAAGGAACATGTGACACTGAAGACTGGAATAATAAAGCTGAAAATTCAGCTTTGCATCACAGGACTAAATTACATTTTAAATTATTATATATATATATATATATATGACAGTTATTTTAGATTGTATTATTTCACAATATTAGTGTTTTTACTGCATTTTTAATCAAATGAGTCCAGCCTTGGTGAGTGTAAGAGACTTCTTTCCAAAATATTTTTAAATTCTTACCGATCCCAAACTTTTAATTGGTTGTATACATTGGGGTGTTTATGTTACATGTCATTAAAATTAAATCAGTTATTTACTTCATTATTGTAGTGTTTTGTGTAAATATATGAGCCATGCAGACATTTATGAACTATAGTTTATGGATAAGACCTTTTTTTTTTGTCCGTCAGGTCATCCTGCAGCCTATTTTACATCTCTTTTATAACATGTTCATCGGTAGATTTTAAAGTTCAAATCAGATTCAAGTAATTTCAGTAGAATAATATATTAACATTATATAAGTTAATGATATATACTGTTATGAACTGTAAAATGTACCACCTCCCACAATGCCTGAAACACCATATTGTTTTACATTACATTTATGACAACCACAGCTGTTAGTTATTTACCATAAATGTATCAATATGGAGAGGCTTGAAACAGATCTTGGATGTTATTTTTCTGACTATGAATTATATAGCTGTCCAGAAAACAGTATTACTCATACTTTCTTGGAAACTTCACATGGAGATTATAAAATAAGAAAAGCATTCAAATTTGCTCAGGCGGTTCAACATGACAATTTTGCAGCTGTGTAGTTCTCATAAAATCTGCTACAGCCATGTAACACCATCATATGTAGCATATGAGGACACAAGCAAGTGGATATTTAATGAAAAACAGTCATTAAACGTATAGTTATATCTGACCAGCTGCTTTATTTGAATAGATTAGGAAGTGGGATTTGTATAATTATATCTGCAAATAAGCTGATTTCAGTATCACTCAGGCTTACTAGGTCCACACTATTCACCAATGGCTGAAATTGTTCAAGAAAGCAAGAGTTTGAGTGATTATTTCTTGCAGTAGCTTTGTACTTCAGATTACACAATACAAAAAAGACGAAAGGTCCAAATAAAATAGGTATCTGCTGAGTGACTGAAACTTTCAACACTTTCAGCCACACCTTGTTTAACTTGGCACCAGCAAACAAATCCGTATGTCTCAAGGGATCTTTAAGCTGGAGAGTTTTTCTCCATTTGCGCTCAAGACTACGAGTTTCTTTCTTGAGAGAATGGGTATTACTGTTGTACCATGGCGCCGTACGTTTTTCTCTAACCTTTTTCAATTTGATGGGGGCAACAGCTTCTAATGTATTAGAGAAGATAGTGCCCATGTTGCTAGTCATTTCGTCTAGTTCATGTGTATTTATGGGTACACAGAGCAGTTGAGATAAATCAGGCAGGTTATTTGTGAATCTATTTTTAGTGGCTGGAATAATAGTTCTGCCCGGACGATAACACGGAGCCATATAGTTAATATCAGTAATACGCAGCATGCACGATTATTAGGTCAGTAAACGCAAGTCCTAATGCATCAAACAGTCTTGGTTCTTCCATTGTATGGGGGGGAAAAAAACCTCTGAGACATTTCTCAAGATATCTTCTTTTACATTCTACAGAAGAAATAAACAGCAAAGGTTTGGAATGACATGAAGGTAAAGTAAATGATGGCAGAATTTTCATTTTTGGTTGAACTATCCCTTTAATTGCAATTGTTAATATGACAAATAATGGAGCCCAGGAGAAATGAAAACTCTCAAATTGGTTATAAGATTTGCAAACTATTGCAAAATATTGCATAGACATGTTGAGATGAGCTCACTTTAAAAGTCATAGCAACACTGTTTAAATGTCATTTTAATGGAAGAGAAGGTTACAATTTCACAATAAAATACTGTTAATTGGCTAACTCTAAGTTACCATACAGTGAAAAAAATGTTAACACTTTACAATACAAGACAAGAGAGAACAGTGTGTGTGTGTGTGTGTGTGTGTGTGTGTGTGTGGAATCAATCAGTCAGTCATATTTTATTTATATAGCCCTTTTCCTACCAGATCAATGCAGTTCAAAGTGCTATACAGGCAAAAAACTAGTGACTGACACTAGGTTTAAAAATAAATTAAATGAGATGCATGCGATGATGCGCAGTATATAACAGTAACACTGAAATGTTACAAAGTATAAAGTGCTGCAAATGATGTTGTTGAATGCTTCTGTTTTAGACTCAGTCATAAAGGACAGTGTTTGTTTTATTTATATGTAGTTAATACTGCTCTGAGTGCAAGAAAACATGCAAAAAAAAAGGGCCTCTAACACTAGCTTGCTCTATTCTTTTTCTATTCTATCTGTTTTCTTTTTATTTATTATATAATAAAAAAAAACTTGCTACGTGTACTGCATTAAGCTAACTGAGACTTGTTATAGCACTTGCATATCATTGCTCTCTTGTTGATTTTGATTGCTTCCATTTTCCTCATTTGTAAGTCGCTTTGGATAAAAGTGTCTGCTAAATGACTAAATGCAAATCTAAATGTACAATTCGTTAACATTATTCAGTGCATTAGGAATCATGAACTAACTATACTTCTTTACAGATTTATTAATCTAGGTTCATGTTATTTTATACTATTGGTCATTGTTAAGCATATTTGTACATAAAAAATAGATGTTCTTTTAATTTAACTTTAATGTAATGTTATTTATCTTGAAATGTTAAAAATGTACCAGTATATACAGAAATTAATGTTAAAAGATTAGTTATGAAAGAAAAGAGGACCTTGGGTTTAAAAGATGGCTGATTGTTTGCTGATTGTGTCACTTAAGAAATAGTTTACCCCAAAAATTTCTGTCGTCATTTAATCACCCTCATGTCATTTCAAACCTGTAGGACCTTCTCAAAATATCTTCTTTTACGTTCCACAGAAGAAGTAAAGTACAGGTTTGGAATGACATGAAGGTGAGTAAATGTAAAGATGACAGAACTTTCATTATGGGTGAACTATCCATTTAATTGTAGTTGTTAAAATGGCAGACACAAGTCAGGTCAGTTCATGGCACTTACTAATAATTGGCTGAATAATGGAGCCCAGGAGGACTGAAAACTCTCAAACTGATTATTGGATTGCGAAGTATTGCAAAATACTGCATGGACATGTTGAGATAAGCTCACTTTAAAAGTCTAGCAACACTGTTCAAATGTCATTTTAATGGCAGAGGTTAAAATTTCACAATAAAATCCTGCTAATCGGCTAACTCTATCTCAAATTTATTATAGGATTGTGAAATATTGCTAAATCAATGTTAGCTTGACATTACCGAGTGCAGAAAGGCAGGCTCTCCAAACTCCAAGGGGATTTTGGTTTTATATAATCCAGGTGTTTTTCCATGACAGTTAAACTATCCCCCCACACAGCCGGAGGGGTTGGGCATAGGGCCTATGCAAATCCGGTTGTGGATCTGCCAAGAGGCTTGCCTACCAACCTTCTAATTATTCTTGACAACACATAAAAACATATACACACACACACACACACACACACACACACACACACTCAACAGCCTCCTTCTCACAATTTCAATCACATAATGGGCCGAACTCTGTTAAATGCCTTTAGCAAACTGTAGAAAAGCATGAGATCTTATGAAGCCTCTTTACAGCTCTTCTAATGCCAGCCTGATTGTTTACAAATGCTCTTTAAGCTATTCTGACGACATTTGAGTTAGTAATTGCTTCCCAAGAGGCATTACATATTATGGCAATAAGTGAAACCACAGACGAGAACTAGACCTGCTCTCTGTTACTTTAGTGTTAACTAGGTTATCTGTAAGCCAGCCCCTCCATGTGCTCTCTGCAATTTCAGTCAACACCTCTCTCGGTTTGGAGATGTGTTTTTAAACAGATCGGCCATTGTTGGCTTGGGGGCCACACAGCAAACTACTTGATCCAAACTACCCGGTCTTAAACAAAAGTCCCTATCATCTGTTTAAGTGGAATTTAAGTGTAACGACTTGTCCTGACATGTAAATCATTTTACAAAGGTATCACATTGCGCTACACCTTAATTGTTTTTGATCTGTTGTGTAAAATGTAATGTATAGCCAGCTTGTCATTGTTATTGTTAAATAAACTGTGGTGAAGACAACTGGCTGCACCTTATCCTGCCAGATGTTACTACATACCTACATACATGGACATAAAATATAGATTTATTCTGAAATTATAAATTTATAATTTATAATATAATAATTATATATTATAATTTGAAATTATATAACATACTGATTAACAGATTGGTTTAAAGCATCCACTGAGTAAAACAGTCCATGTAGAAATTGGCCTAGCAAAGAGACAAACACTGCAGTAATATTATAATTTTCAACAGACTAGTTAACTAAAATATATAGCTACAATGTAACCTTTCTTCCTCTATTTTAAGTCGTCGCTCATCTCTTTTCGTCTCTTACTGGTTTGTTGCTGTTTCAATGTTTTCTTGTCTTCAATGTATTCTTGTAAACTCCTGAGTTTCTTCTATTCAAATGTGCTCACCAAAAAAGGAATACTTACATTTTAAGCTTTGTGGAACCAAGGCCATCTTTTCTAGACAATACTCACTGATATCCCAGTCCCGATTGTATGAGGTTAGACCCTTTATTGAATCCTGAGGGTAGAATACTTTCAATATTTGTCTCTATAAAGGAACAAGAAAAATGTTAATGTTTAATAACAATATGAAGTGTAAGCAGTGTACAAAATTAACCCTTTCCAAGCACGAAATGTAAACATGAATTGCCACATTTCATTCTTAACATCGAACTGTAAGAATGTCTGGCCAATGCTAAGTAACACGAGCAATTCAAAACAAAGCCATGCGAGCCGTCTACTGAAGATAACATTATTTATTATGTGTATTCTACTTGTACTTTTTAAGCAAAAACAAACAAAATTTTGATCTTGACTTAATATCTTAAATCATTTTGCTTCTTAGGTAAATGTATCTTGAGTCAAGAATATTTAGAAAATGTAATTATATGTTGTACTTTTTCTAGTTGATGGTTCCCAACAACACTCTGCCATCATACACACATGCTGGTAAGTAACATACAGTATGAACTTTCTTTTTTCATTGAGTAATGCAAATCCTTTTCATGCTTATTTTCCTCTCTGAAAGGGTCTTCTAGTTTCGTAGAAGTCAACCAGAGTTGCCTTAATGATTCATTAGTGGATGTCAGTGGGCTCTGCACAGGATGGATTGCCCAGACCACTAGCACATCTGCTCTTCAACCTCTGAGTCACTGGACTCCTCCAGACCAACACCACGACCCTGCCATCCCGTCCCACACGGATATGTACGTCCAGCCGATCTGTCCCAGTTACACTGTGGTGGGCCCTTCCCCCATGCTGACGTTACACACACCTTTCTTCACCAACCTTGCGGTGAGCCACAGACTGATGCTAAGCCACTGCTATTATTTCATGTCTGAAGATGTTAACTAGTCCCATATCTGGTTCCCTATTAGACCATGAGCACTTCCAGCTCAGCCCTGCCTCAGGTGGAGGTCCCGGACTCCTCCTTTACGTACATCCCTTGGGCTCAGCCTTTATCCACTATCTCCGGCTCCGTTGTGCAGGCCCCCTCAATGCCAGCGGCCATGTCAGCCCACCAGCTCTTCCCAGTGCCTCTGACCTTGCCAGTACTCTCACCAGAACTGGAGCCTCAGCAGGTGGAGACTCCCCCAGCCCCCGAGGGCACTCTGGCCCTTGAGAAACTGCTGGAAGAAGATGAGGGCCAAAAAGAACCCTACATCTGCAACTCCTCGCTGTTTTCAGAAGATATTTAAGATATTCGCATTAGCACTCTTTTTATGCAGCTTCTTAATATGTAGGATTTGCTAGGGTGATACAGATATTGAGCATTTAGTACAGCATTTTGGCAGCTCTTATGAAAAATGTAATTCAGAAGAAATAACAAATCTGGAAACTACTGTAAAGGGATATATACTCTTAAAAATAAAGGTTCTTTATTTCATCTGGTTCCATGAAGAACCTTTAAGAAACTCCATGGATCCTTTCCATTATACAAAACGTTCTTTAGATTTATAAAATGTTCTTTACAAAATAAATAAATAAATAAATGTATGTTAAATGAAAGGTTCTTTGGGGAACCAAAAATGGTTCTTCTGTGGAATCGCTGCAGCCCTTTTGGAACTTTTATTTTTAAGTTGAGTCAATTCAAGTTGATTTTATTTATATAGCGCTTTACACAATAGAGATTGTTTCAAAGCAGTTTCACAATATTAATCAGGAAACAGAACCAAGAGAATCTATGATGCAAACATCATCAAATATAATCCAAATTATGCTGTAAAGCAGCTCTAACAAAACAATATTGTCTTTATTCAGCTACAGTAATTTCAGTGTTGATTCAGTTCAGTTCGAAAAATGTGTAAAGTTCATCAATTATGAAACAAGTTCAATTCAGAAAAAAAGTTGGAGAAATCCCCTGTGGATGTTATCATTTTATCTACCCGTGTCCTTAACCTGCAGGCTTAGTTGTCTCTCAAGTTAACACCTTTCCTAATGAGATGTTTGAATAAGGGTCTGCTCTGCACACGCTCTACCATCAAATCTGCTTCTTTAGAACTTCTGTACATGACATATCCTGGTCAAACGGGTATGACAATAAAGCGAATGTGCTTTTGCAAGAATTTTAGTGTGTGTGATTTTGTTTGTGATGGTGGGGCTGTGTATGTGTGTGAGAATTTGACTGTTTTTCAATTGCTTCCATGTGGTTTTCATTGTTCATAAACAGTGTTTACCAAACTAAATTGTGTTTACTTTGTGTTGCCAATAATCACAATGCTTCACTAATTCAACACAGAGTCAGCAAAGATGATCAGGATCTAAGCTCAGCAAATCTTTTAAACGAACACTAATCAAACCATGAAACACCATAGAAACAGATGAAAACCAAGGAAACTGACTGAAGATGTAGGAAACTCACTAAAAACTGAGACACAGAACTGTAACATAATACAAACCCTCACTCAAACAGGATACAAACTCAAAAACCCATTACAGCATGCAGCAATAACCTTGTTTAATTGAACCCAAACACGATCCCACTGACAATAACTTAGATATGGCTTACTTATATACACATTTTCCCTCTTTTACCAATTGGAACATTCCATTTACATAAAATTAATTCTTGTCTCAATCTGTGAACAAGAGAGAGAGAAAAAAATCAGTTAATATATAATGATGCACTCTAAAAAAAGATGGTTCTTTAAAGGTTCTTTACATGCAGTAATGGTTTTATTTAGAACCATAGCATTCCGAAGAACCCTTTCATGCTGAAATGGTTCTTTGTGTTAGAGTTTAGGGTTCTTTATTCCCGCCCTTTTGTTTTTCAAATCTGTAACTGTCAAAGTATCTCATTACTGATTTTCTGGAGTTCAGAGATCCAACTACACAGACTGTCAACACACTCTCAACAGGTAAATGATTTCATTCTTAAATTTAAATACAAATTTAACTTTAAAAATGTAACTGGCTTCCAAGCAAACATGTTCTTCTCTCTCTTTTTTTTTTTTTTTTGGTCACATATAAGTGTGTGCAGCTCTGCTAAGCTGTGGAAACTTCTCTTCTCCACTAAGTAGGTAAAAACAACAGTGAATTTTAAATTCATATAGTTCGATTTTTTTAATTATTACTTGGGTTTATGTATAAACATACCCAGTCACAATAAATATCAAAACTATTCACAATAAATATTAAAACTATCCCATGACTTTATATCACTTTTTTCTTTTAAGATTGTGAAGGGCTCACATACTGTCAATTTTTGCTTTTGGCCTTCATAAACAATTGTTTTTACACAACCACATGGACACACTGTAACTCTAAACTCAATTGTGTTTTTCAGATATATCACATCACACAACCTCATCATCTGCAGAGAAAAATCGCTACTTAATCACACCAAAATGATGGACTTAAAGGCAGCATATTGATTGGATTGTGATTGTTTCACTGAAACTTGGTCATCGTCACATCTATTTGTTGTTCTTATTTTGTGTTTTATTTATTTATGAATTTATTCATGTTCAAATTTGTCAATTGTCATTCATTAATGTATTCAGCTAAATGTTGTTAAGAGCACTGATAATTTTGCATGTCAATAAAAACATAATTCACACAACATGCTGCTGTTGTGGTTATTGTTGTTGTTTTAATGTAAAACCTTAACCAAGGCTACACTCTAAGATTCCTCATTACTGATTTTCTGGAGCTCAGCCATCCAACTACACAGACTGTCAGCACACTCTCAACGGGTAAATAATTTCTTTCTTAAAATGTCTATAAATTATAACTTTCAAATGCTAATTGGTTTCCTATGTCTTTTCTCTTTTTAGTTTAAGAGAATATGTAAGTGTGACCAGCTCTATTCAGTTAAGGATACTCTCCTCTTCTTCACTAAGTAAGTAACAAAGATATTGCATTTTTGGTCCATTTTGTTAGATGGTGTTAGTAAGTTTGGTGCATTGTTGTTATTTTATATTACTAGGGTTTATGCATAAACATACCCAGCTATCCCTTGACTTTATATTACTTTTTCCTTTTAACATTGTGAAGTGCTCACATACTACTGTTGGCCTTCATAAACAATTGTTTTCACATAAACAAATGAAAGGCGACACATTGTATATCTAAACTCAATTGTGCATTTCAGATGCTGTCATATCCTGCAACCTCGTCATCTGCAGATTTGAAATCTAGCTTGTCATTTTTGAGCAAATGAGCATTTTTGGGTACACTATTGCTTTAAAGCAGGTCCATTTTACACATGTGTGCAAGCCCTTTATTTTCATTGGCATTCACATTTATGCATTCGGGAGATGCTTTTATTTATCAGTTCATGCATTCCCCGGGAATTGAACCCACAACATTGGTGTTGCTACTACTGCTGGTTATAATTATTGTTTTAATGCTAGCAAGTCATAATTTACACAATCTTGGTCATAGTTCAAATGTTTAAAGCACAAGAAATCTAGCAGCAAGACAGAAGATTTTGCAGTCATGACCCTCAGAGGTGAATGGGTGTTTTCAAACCTTAAAGAGTACTAAGAGCGAGTGAAACCAAGACGCTGAAATCTGCATTCATTTTTTTTTTTTTTTTGAGTGAACATTACCTTTGTGCACAAATTTTTGCACATGACTCCTTAGGACACCGTGCTGCCAAGATGCCTCTGCTTACCTTTAAGGTGCCGCTGAATCTGCCTAACAGGATCCAAGGGCATGTCTGCACAAATGTTAAGAGATGGAAGGAGGTACAGTACAAGGTGTGACTTTTGAGGAGAAGCAGGGAAAGTGTGCGCTGGTGGAGGACAATATTTGGCACTTAGCTGAGCAGGATGAGAAAGCAGGGAAACATGTCAAAGTTAAATACCTGCTTAAATTGCTCCAATTACAACCCATGCAGAAGTGTGCACTGGAGACTAAGCTAGATGTACTGTTTATTGTACGCACTTTCACAACCACCATATAGGGACAAAAACTTGTCATGATCATTGTCATGGGGCATAAAACTGCTTGTTTTTCTTTGTAGATTACTTGATAAATCTTTGGCAAACATTAACAGGAAATGGGATTCTCTTCATGTGCCAATTCATTCATAATTTCCAGACACAATCTTCATAGGTCAGCAGGGATCCCAGTGATACAGAATCATGCCTGATAAAACAGACATTTCCAAACTCCTCCTATCAAATGGCAGTTAGACAGTGCCAAGATCTCACATTCTTACTATTTCCTTGGGAAAACTGCAGAAAACCCAACTTTCTGGTTTTAAAGCCAGATAGAAAAAACTCTTGATGAATTATACAGTCAAAGAGCCGTGAGAAACTTCAAAGATTGCTAGTAGAACTGAAATTTATGAAAAACATGGTAATTTGATCCCCATCCGCATTTTAGGTTTCTAGAGATTTAGGTTTCTTAAAGTCTCTGCACGTATTAAATATATTCATCCATCCATACTGCAAACTGCTTGTCCTATGTAGGGTCATGGGGAATTATATTATTATATTATATTAATATATATTTCCATCAATATCTAACAATTTTTATTTATTAAATAGTGAAAATTCATGTTTGTAACTACTTCAAATCTCTTCACCCTCCTTTGATTATTACAGGTGTTGGACAGATCACATGATATCTTTCAACACTGACCTCGCCATAGACGTTAGGTGCTGCAATTTATTCTCTCTTTAAAAATTCATCATTTAGACTGCTGAATCAAATGGATGGGATCAAATACTACAGCAAACATCACAAACCTACATACGAGAGATATGAAGTGGTAAATAAACACAAACAGGTCTAGACCAAGCCATGTTGGCAAAGAGTCTATGAGAACAATTTAACACCAACTCTTGTTTGTGTATTAAATGTATTAGGAGAAAGCTGAGAGGGGCATGATACGACTTGCCCCCAGTTTCTCTAGGAACAGAGATGACTTTTACTACTACTAGTACTACAAAAAACTGGGTGACAGGCCACATAGATTGATTGGTAATTACAAAAAACCTTACAGCATTTTAGTGTAAAATACATTGAACTGTAAATTCATCCTAGTCCAGTTACTTTACATCACAGAATAGCTTTCCTCTACAGTTTCTGAGAGTTTCTATTGGTCAAATCAAAATGTTTAGTTTATAAAATTTTATTTTTGTCATAGATGCTGATTAACTCAAGTTCTCTTCACTGTTGACATAAATCTGCTTATCTTTTCAATCTTGACCTCTCACTCCTTATGTAATAAGAAAGTAATTTATGGCAGTGTCATTCAGGAATGACCAATACTGGTATGTTAAAGAAGATGTTATGTCTTCTGCCTGATTTATGCTGAATGCATGTTTTTTTTTCTATGTAAAAGAAGGACAAAAAGGAGGCAGTCTCACTCAGTTGACTCAAATGAGTCAAAAAACGATTTTCAATATTCTTAATGAACAGTAAAGTTTATTATTAACTCAAATTATGTTGCTTCAAATTTATAAAGTAAGAGTGGAACTAGTCATGCTTGAGAACTTTGTGTAACTTTAAGAAGCTGATGACAAACACAAAATGTAGGGGGAGACCAGGTTAGCTGGCCATAGGGCACCGTTGGCGTAGGGTTAATTTCTAACCATAATTCAGTGTGGCCATAAAAATGTAACACTTGCATGTTTGCCCTCTTGACCTACACTCATTGTTTCTGTCCAGACATCTTATACTCCCTGTGTTGGTGTAGGTTTTGGCCCTAGTTCAGTAGATTTCCAGAAAAATGTGTCTGCTTGTCTTAGCTCATGGGTTTTTTCCTGTTATGTTTCATAAACTTTGTCAATATTTCTCATAATATTAAAACTACTCCAAAATTCCAGAGAAGACACTTGTGAGGTTACTGAGATTATTAAGACTTGAGAAAAATATGAAAAGCAGGATGCTTAAGCAAATTCTTGTATTTGCTTTTCATCTAAACTAATTGGATCCAGATGGAAAAGCACAATAACCATATTGCTCAATCCTCAATTCTGCATTGAAAAAAAAATTGTTGTAGAAACAATTTTCACTCAGAAATTGCTAATAAATTTTGGCAAATAGCAAATAGCACATTTAATTAAATGTAAGATTTTGAATTGGAAAGACTGAAATAGTATTTCTTGTAAAACCTACTCCAATAATCTGTTTTATTTACAACTTCAGAAGACATTTTTTTAAATATCAGTGAAAATGTTATCTACTCAATTTATTTGTTTATTTATTTATTTGTTTGTTTTTTCATTTATTTACCACTTTATTTTACTTTATTTATTTATTTATTTTACTGTATCGGTATCTGTATTTTTGTTGAACTGGGGTTCCCTTTCAGTCGGTCACTACGAATCACATCGTGACCGACGAATTGGGATCTCGCTTCGAGAGACCAATCTACTTCGAGTGTAAACTAAACAAACCAATGGACATGGGCATGCAATGATTGCATCCAGCTGCCGCTGATCACAGCGTGAGCATAAAAAGGTAGCAGGTGCAACGCATATCAGCTTTTCACTTTGGAGCTGAGCGATAAGATCGTTCTGCTCCTGCCATATCTTTGTTTGTGACGACAAGTTCAACGAGCTCTAGGGAGCTTTTTGTGTTGGCAGACGGCACTTCAGCAATGGTCGTTCCTGTGTCGAGTGGGTTGCACACTTCAGGCTGCACTACCCCCTGTTGTGCTGCAAGTGGCCATCTCCCTTGTGCGTCTCAGCACATAAAAGAGCATTTCCCTGAAAGAGCTTATTTCTCTAAAAGAGCTTACACGGGTGTGTCTTTGTAAAGACGATGGATCGTCTTTTTAAAAATGCTGTTTCACCCGTGCATTTCTGGATGTTGCTGGACATTTCTCCCTGCGTTCCACCTCGCTGCCCCACTGCAGGTACGGCAGTGGTTCTGCTGGTCCCGCTTGCATGGTATCTGGGTGCCTGGCTAGCGCTACCCAGCCCGTCTCGCTGGCTTCTGTGGACCATCAGCCTCGGCTATGTGATTCAGTTTGCCCGGCATCCCCCCAAGTTCAGTGGCATCTGCTTCATGGCAGTGAAGGCGGCCAATGCTCCTGTCTTGCGTGCGGAGATCGCAGTCCTACTGGCGAAGGATGTGATAGAGCCGGTCCCTCCAGCCGATATGAAGACGGGGTTTTACAGCTCCTACTTCATTGTACCCAAGAAAGGCGGTGGGTTACGACCAATCTTGGACCTGCGCGTCTTGAACTGGGCCCTTCACCGGTTACCATATAAGATGTTGATGCAGAAACATATCTTCGGGTGCATCCGTCCCCGAGATTGGTTTGCAGCGATCGACCTGAAGGATGCGTACTTTCATGTGTCCATCCTTCCGCGCCACAGACCATTTCTGCGGTTCGCGTTCGAAGGACGTGCATATCAGAACAAGGTCTTGCCTTTCGGGCTGTCCCTGTCTTGACGATTGGCTTGTACTAGCACAGTCTCGGGATCAGTTGTACGAGCACAGGGACCTGGTGCTCCGGCACCTCAGCCAGTTGGGTCTTCGGGTCAACTGGGAAAAGAGCAAACTCTCCCCGACGCAGAGGATCTCTTTTCTCGGTATGGAGTTGGATTCGGTCAAACAGACAGCACACCTCACAGAGGAACGTGCGCAGTCGGTGCTGAACTGCATGAATTCATTGAAGGGCAGGACAGCGAACCCACTGAAACAATTTCAGAGGCTCCTGTGGCATATGGCAGCTGCAGTGGCAGTTACACCACCAGGGCTGCTTCATATGAGATCGCTTCAGCACTGGCTTCATGGCTGAGTCCCAAGGTGGGCGTGGTAGCACGGCACTCACCAGGTCCAAGTTACACCGGCCTGTCGCCAAACCTTTACCCCGTGTTCAAACCTTGCATTTCTCCGGGCAGGAGTGCCCCTAGAACAGGTCTCCATGCATGCTGTGGTTTACACGGATGCCTCCACCACCGGCTGAGGGGCCACGTACAACGGGCACACAGTCTCGGGGGTGAGGACGGGCCCCCAGCTGCACTGGCATATCAATTGCCTAGAGTTGTTAGCGGTGCGCCTTGCATTGAACCGTCTCAAAGAGCGCTGAAGCATGACCTGGTCATCAGGTTCCTTAGGGGGGCAAGAAGTTTAAATCCTCCCTGCCCCCCCTCTTTACCCTCTTGCGACCTGTCTCTAGTGCTCAAAGCACTACAGCAGGGCCCATTTGAGCCTTTGCAGTCAGTTGAGCTGAAGTTTCTATCAATGAAAACTTTGCTCCTGCTTGCACTGGCCTCCATCAAGAGGGTAGGAGACCTGCACGCATTTTCGGTCGGCGATTCGTGCCTAGAGTTTGGGCCGGCTGACTCCCAGGTAATCCTGAGGGCCCGGCCCGGCTATGTGCCCAAGGTTCCCACTACTCCGCCTCACTGACAGATATTTGTAGAGCTGCGGGCTGGGCGACCCCAACTTGGCGCGAGATTCTATAGCCTTCGTGTGGAGCTGGTATCCTCCTGTGTTCTCACCTCAAATGGGTAGAAGCACTGAAAGGAAGTAGATTGGTCTCTCGAAGCGACATCCCAATTCGTTGGTCACGACGTGACGTCTCCGTTCCCTCTTTCAGGGAACGAGGGTTACATACATTACCGAGACGTTCCTCTACTTTAGCTCATTACGTTTGAGATTTGAACCTTTGGGGAAAAGAAACTGTTGACTTTTTGAATAAGACCACTTTCTCCGTAGAGGCGTGTAATCATTTGGGCAGCGTTATGCAAATCTTCCCACATCGTGACATAGACATTTGGGGGAGTGTTAGAACGAGCCGTTTTAGGTAGGCGTGGTCGACTCTTAACCTTTATCAAGAATATCTCTTTGGATCTGAGACTTTAGTCTTTGCAACTTTACAGATCTTCTTTATGCACACCCTTGTATGCTCAAAACTGTAAATATGAATGGGAATATACTTCACAGATATTTTACTCATAAGAATTTCTAGGGGTACCAATAATTGTGTCCAACGTGTATTTGAGAAAAACATTTATTTCATAATGAGATTTTCCCCCATTTTCAGTTGTTTTAGTTCAATGAAAGGTTAGATATTTGTGAATTTTTTTAAAATAAAAGATCAAAATGATTAACAATGCAGATTTATTTTCACAGCCTTCTTTGATCATATTTACCAAGGGTGCCAATAATTCTGACCACGACTGTACGTAACCAAGACGTTACACACTCCTGGTACACAAATGTGGTTCCGTAATACTTCATTATTTATTAACCTTCTTTAATAAATCAAACATGACCACGAAAAGATTTATTCATCCACATTTTCTTACTAATTAGCCAACAGACTACATTAACATAGCTAACTTCCTCCATACTGCATTAATAATGCTAAAATCTGATTGGCCTGACCATTGCATCAGACTTATTGCAAAAAGTCACAGCTACAACTTTGGTGAAAGTAATATGACAAGTTAGGTCAAATTATGCAAACTTACAGATAAATCTCAAGTGTACAAGACTCATATAAAATGCAAAGCTGCTTGCATTGCAGTCGGCCTGTTTTAACAGAATATTTTCAATGTTTATTTAAACATGGTGAAGGTGTAAAACTCCTGAATTCAAATTCCTAATGCCTTTACTAAAGGATTTTTGGCATCTCTCCCACCAACTGAAACACCTATGTTTCTGATAGTGTTATCTGTCATCAGAACAGAGTACAATACCTGCCTCTTCCTCAGGCCACACTCAGATTAACCTGCAAGACGAGGACTGGCCGCTGCAAAACACAATTAATCGTTATGTTCCACAGCAGTCCACAATGTTCTTGTTTAAACGAATGAATCAGCGGGATCAGTGACATTAGTGTCAACAGAAAGGATGAATACGCTACTTTAAAAAATAAACTTATTTTCTGTAGTTAGCAGGTCACGCTGTACATCTCACAAAAACGGGGACTTGTGTGTGGGGAGGGGTGGGGGCATATTTTAAATCTCATCAGCCTCTCTTCACAATAAAATCCAGTTTTAAATAGACTTTTAGATTAATATGGGACATAATTCTAAAGAATAACAACTGAATGTTTAAGAAACATCATTCAATCAAACATTTGTATATAGAACTTATATAATTAAAACATTATTATAACCATGAATGAAAAAATGGCTGCATCCGAATACACATACTTCCCAACTAAATAGTAGGTGAAAACAGTTTATGGAAAGACTGGCTGAATTCACAGTCTTCTTGAAAGAGTAGGCAAAAAGTACCCAGATGACCTACACTTCCAGCAACATTCTGAAATGTGCATCCACTGGATACTTTATTATCCCATGAACACAGGAGAGGAGTTGTGAATGACTGGTAGGTCACATGACAATGACAACATGACAAATGTAATAGCCCATATCTGGATTAATCATACCACATGCATTCATAGGCTTACTCCATAGAACATATTTATTTACAATCGTGAATTAAGTACTTTATTCAAAATAAGTATTTACTCAAAGAGAATACAATTTCGGATGTAGCAATACTTGAGAACCTTTTGGTCATTTAGTGGGAAATTTTTTGAAAATTACCCCCTTCAGCTTAATGCTTCATTTTTAAATTTGTCACGAAAGTTTATCATATGCATGTTTAAGTCTTACCAATTTAAGCATTCAAGCGATTTTAAACTGTTCAAGCGCAAGAAACCCTAAATTCTGTACTCGCACGCTGTTTGCTGTGTGTGTGCGCAAACCCAAAATGAATTCACATTTGCGTCTTACGGCACTTGGACAAATACACACAAAATTAAGTCAAGATGAACATTTTGGCATGTATCCTCATAAGAGCAGTCTTAACTGAGTTTAAATAAAAAGTTTTAAAAGGAACATAAACTGTTAGGAGAAAATCTCACGTGTGTCAGATCTGTGCATTTGGTCTTAAAGTGACAGCAGCTTTTAACATACCTGCTGCTGGCAGTGTCATTAACGTTAAAGAACAAAAGAAGAAGAAAAAAAAATTATCAGGACACAGCGCTTTCCACGGCCATGACTGGGACAGCAGGGTTTCCCAGGATGATCTCTGTGATTTTTCCGGGGTAGACTGGGAGTTCATGTTTGATCCCTCTGGTCATTTTGAGGCAGACAGGCAGTTCATATATGACCTCTGCGGTCGTTACGATGCAAACAGGGAGTTCAGATACAACCTCTGTGGTCACGTTGAAGCTGGCTGGAAGTTCAGATAAGACCTCTGCGGTCATGATGAAGCTGGCAGAAGGTTATTTTACTTCTACTGCAGTAGCACTGATACAGATAGGAACTTCAGATATAACCTTTGTGGTCATGTTGGGGAAACTCTGAATATGACCTCATAGCGGTCTCCTTGGCTATTTTGAGATCACTTGATGAACAGGAAAACATGCAGGCTTCTGTAGCCGTTACAGGGAAACTCAGGGAACAGGAGATCAGGTAGGCTTCCATAGCCATCACATGGGAACTCAGGAAGCAGGAATTAATATCAGCCTCCACATGAGAACTTTGAGAAGAGGCGATAATATTGGCCTCCGTGGCTTTCATATGGGAACTTTGAGAATAGGGGATAATATCGGCCTCCATGGCCGCAGCAGGGCAAACAGAAAACTTGGGGATGACCTTCTTGGTCGTATCTAGACAGACAGAAGACTGGGAAATAGCTTCTGCTTCAATATCCTTCTGAGTGCAGTGTGCTGTCCAAACACACTTTATGGCCACCGCCATAACAGGGAGAGAAATCAGTAGAAGAGGGTTCTCTGTACAGATCTCTGGGATGAAAATGGGCATCGGGGCCATCTCTGGGCTGCATTCGGGGGCTGGAGCCTGCACTGCACTCTTGTCCGGGGCTGGAGCAGATACTTGATCTAGGGGGGAATTCTTGTACTATGGACTCAAGGACTGGACGTGAATGGAGAACTTTCTTACAGGGACGAGTGGCTCGATGCAGAATTCTGAGGATGAACTCAGGGACTGGAGCCATCTCTGTACTGTGCTCAGGAGCTGGAGCCATCACTAGACAACTGTCAGGGGCTGGAGCAAACACTGAGATTTGTTCAGGGGCTAAAGCAGACACTAGACTGAGATCAAGGGTTGAAACAGACATTGGGCTGTGATCAGTGGCTAAAATAAACACATGTCTGTGTTCTGGGATTACAGACACTGGGCTATGATCAGGGACTGGAATAGGCTTAGGATTGTGACCTGGGGCTGGAACAGATACTGGGCTGTGGTCAGATGCTGGATCAGAGTCTGGGTCTGGAGCCCTAACCAGGCTAGATCCATCTCTGGACTGAACTCGGGCTGTGGAGTCATTTTTGGGCTGAATTCAAAGACTGGGTTTTTTTCTGGGCTGAACTTGGGTGTTGAAGCTCTCACTGGGCTGCGTTTGGTTGCTGGAGCCATTTCTGGGCTGATTTCAGAGACAATCTCTAGACAGAACTCAGGGGCTGGAGCCGACACTGGAGCGGACTCAGGGGCTGGAGCCGACACTGAATGCTTATTATTTCTCTGCCTTCTCTTCTTGACAGAGGTTATAGGGGGCATTGTCTCAGGAGCGGGTTCTGTGATGAAAACTGGAGCAGATTCTGGGCTTTCATTCTCTGGAGTGGAATCGGGGCTTTCATTCTCTGGAGCGGAATCTGGAGTTGGAATCAACTCTGGGCTGAACTCTGGGACTGGAGTCATTTCACGGCTGAACTTGGGGATTTCATTCTCTGGAGTGGCCTCCATTTCGCCAACTTTGAATGAGGATCCTGCAATCCATAATGCAAAGTTCAAGTATACTGCTAATGACTAGATGGGATCTCCTCGCAGCATCACAAATTGGATCTCCTCATCCCACCCAAACTGGGATCCCTCCATCAAAGTGAGGTCACTGCAAGTGGCTTGGTGGCAGGTTTCTATAAACTCCTCCACATAGTCCTCTAGACACCTGCCACCCTGGAAGATAAAAGCAGTACCTACGCCAGAGAGTCCATCCTCCTTCATGGGGCACACATTAATGGATGCTATCGTCATCTTAGGTCTAGTCTTCTGTCAGCACAACAGACAGACAATACTCAGAGGTAAACTCAATCTCAAGATCTCTGTTTATTCACAAGTTTGTAGAACAGCTGAGATGCATAAGGATGAGCATCAGAAACAGAGTTGAATTCAATGGACTTAACTTGCTGGTAACAGTTCTCTTGTTTGTTGCAGGTGGATGCTGATTTGCAGATCTGGATCGTGGTATTAAGGAACGGACGCAGGACATTAACCAGGTGAGTAGCCAGGTAAGTTTCTCCGTAGAGATCAACGAGACCAGACACTGAGGCCCCATCCACACGGAGACCCGTTTAGCTGTATACACATACATTTTGTATCGTATAGGCGTTTCGTCCAGATGGATCCGGCGTTTTGGGAGAGTGAAAACTATATTTTTTGAAACCGCGTCCCAGAGTGGATAAATCTGAAAACGCCACCCTTGCGTATTCATGTGTACAGCGAATCTGTATATTTTCTGAAACGATGACATCATCAGCCCACGTCTCGCCCCTAGTCAGACAAAGTTAAGTCATGTAACAGCAACAAAAACATGAACAAACACTGAACGATTGTCTTTTTATTAACTAACATTAACACAGATTAATAAATATATTGTTCCATGTTCATTTGTATACCGCGCGCAAGATTTATGCACATAGTCCAAGTCTTCTTCTCTGTTTTTAGTGTATCTCTGTAGCAGAATTACAGCACCACATGCTGGTCTGGCCTGTATACTACATCGTTTTGTGTCAGTTTCGTGTGGACACAGATATTTCTTGAGACGAGGGGAAAAAAAGATCGGATAAGGAAAATTCTGACTTCTTGTGGACATAGCCTGAGATGTGTGCGCGAACTGCTTAAGTATGTGTCCTGATGAGCGGGTGCAGGTGTAGGTGGTTTGTGTGTTGTTTTAATTTTGATAATGAATTGCATATTAAAATGGTATGTTGTAACTGAAATGAAAATGAACTATTTTTTTATATAGTTTTGCCCCGTCCCCCACCCCCCACCTGTCAGACCAGAGTTGCAACCCTGATGAGGACACAGCTGTTTCATGATTAGCCGGATTCACAGATGAAAACTGTGATTTATTCACCTTAAGAGCCACTAATGCTCACAAATATGTGTTTTGTTTGTTTGTTTTTATAACAGACCCTTTTCATGTAACCCTAGTGTTATATTATCTCATGTTTATGAAAATAAAACTGATAAAAAAATATATAGACCCCCACTTTGGTATTTAAATAGTATAGCCATTTATATGTGTAACTTTATTCTTGTTCATTCAAGCGTTCATTCAAATTCAATTTGTTGCTACATGAAACCGTCCAAAACGTGTATTTGACAAATGTAGATAATCCACTATCAGATATGCAAACACCGAGCAATGATGCCAGTGAACTCAAACGTACTACTTTTCTTATTCAGTATAAATGACTCTTAAAATATTCTTAATATTCTTAATTCAGCACCTGTTAACTGAGCTGACATAACTTACTGAAAGATCTTGCAAGGACGCGCATCGGATACGTGTTGCGGCCATTCACAAAGACGAGCATTGCGCAACAACTGACGCACAAAGATCCCGCTACATTTGGGTGGAGATTTTTTTCACAACTCATTTAGACTATACCGAGGTGAAAAAGTCAGAAATCCTTTTCATTTCCTTACAAAAACGTAACCAGTTTGAACTGGAGCTCCCCGGACTCAGTCCACCCGCGTACCCCAGGCCTTTCCATTGTGGTTCCCAGTGGCGTGCTTATACAGTCTGTTGGAAAATCTATTGCTGGACTGCACTCTGTGAGAAGAATAACAATTACCTTGTTTTTTCAGAAGAAGAAAAAAACATGAGAGAAGTGTGTGCTGGAATCAGTATCGCTGTCAGACCTCACGTTGTGCAGAAGTAGGAGGGAAGCCGTTCAAGGAAACAAGAAGCCAACGTGTAGATAGAGGAAGACTTCCTTGTCCTTTGCTTTCCCGAGGGAAATTCCAAGTTGGTGAGCAGCAGGCACAAAGCGCGTGCGTCTGCCAATTCTGGATCACTGTACACACCCTTCTGTTTGACTGCAAAACATTCCCGATTTCTGTAGTTAATGAATATACCACTGCGTGACCGTTTAGTGATTAGCGTGCCAAGTTCCAAAGTTAAAGACACGGGACATTTAATATAAAAAAAACATGTCTCGGCATGTTTAAAAACAGATATCCAAGCATGAATTAATTTCTATTTTATATTTAATTTCGGAAAACTTAGGACAAGCTTAAAGTGAATAGCCTTTGAGTGTATACACTGCTTATCGTTTAGAAATCGTATTTTATATGAGATTATACGATTGTCCCTGACCAGTTTACCATTTCACATGTATAATTGTTAACCTCTTGAGATATATCTACATTAAATGCAATTTGTGGGATTACTATTGTCTTCTGGCTTCTTCTGAACCTCCGTTAACGGGGCTGCGACTTTCTTTCCATTTTATCTTTTGGTGAAAGTGTGTGATAATGACTCATTGTTCCACGATCAGTTTGTGCTGTGACAACCAGTTTATAGATAAATCATAAATCGTCTATATTCTTATAGATAAGAAACTTCTTCTATAAATGAACTTGTCTCAATAATTTCTGCAATTTCTAACTAATTTTATGAGCTTTATATTTTCTCAGTATATTGAAAAAGTGCAATGCATGCTTTGTTTTTACTTTAAAATTATGAAGGCAGCAATTAAACTTATGTTTTCAGTGTGAGTTGACATTTACAGTGTATTTGTTAGGAGCAAAGAAAAATGTTAACAGCTAGTTACAGGACAAAATCCGTTTTCATAAATAACACATTTTTAAGCTTTCTTCTGGTATTTTTCATAATGTCGAATGTTGATATGCAAAACAATAAATGAGCCCTCAGTGCCACAGCTCTATTTGTACATAAAAAAATAAAAAATAAAAAAAAACGATAGAAGTTCCGATGTACATTTCAAGAGTTAAACAGAAACTGCACGCTGTAAATCTGAAATATTTCCCCAATGCCAGTATAATTACGAAAAAAATATGTTTATTGTAGAAAAGATAAATGAATCATTTGTAAATCATGCATTCTATCACTGCTTGTTCTTTTATCTAAACTAAAATACAACACATGCATTCAAATGAATCAATTATGACACTGAATTTTCGCGCAAAGTGCTTCAAAATGCATTTTTTAAGTAACACATCTCTGAGTTTGAAGTATCCCTTCTGAAATTACTGTCGTCGCCATATGAATACAAACAGTCTGATGAGCCGTAGGGCGCAAACTCCGAGGTTGCCATGCCTTCCTGCACATTGGACCAATGCGACAGACAAAAGCAATGCTGTAGGTTGCAATGCTGATAGTGGTAATTTTCTGGAGAGAAACTGGAGCTCAAATCCATCCGCGTTGGAGAGCTGTAGCACGAAGAAGATGAAGATTTGGACTGAGGGGGAGAGTAACTGTTGTAGCCGACTGGACTTGGGAGATTGAATGAGTCTGAGGGTGATCTCGATACCTGAGGAAAAATTAATTATTAAATATTCTGCACGCGTGATTTTATTTTTAGTGAAAACATGCTTGAGCATCAGAACCGTCCAAATGCCCCAAAAAAAAAAGGTTTACTAAATAAAATGAAAGCACCAAACACATACCAGGCTAGTACCATAGAGGTCCGTATTAGAAGGCATATATCCATTAGACCACTGCGAAGAAGTGGGATACACGAAATTACTGCCGCTGAAAGTCTCAGGTGGCATCAAGTGCATCATCTGTTGATGATCATAAGCATTCTCCATCGGGATATTGACATTTTCGGTAAAGGGACGTGTCTGGAAATAGGGCTCTGGAGCTTGCATTCCAAAGACATCAAGGTGGGCTGTGGGTAAGACAGAAGAAAATGCTGGCTTGAGCACAGGAGAACATTTAAATTAGGCCAGCAAGACTTCAGATGATGTCACGAGACCATCAGCCAAACAGCTAAATCACATTTGAATAGTAGTTTATAAAAAGGAGATCGTTCACGGATCTGTAAGGAACACATAGATGTAGGTGTCATTGTTGTTTTATTTCTTTTTTTCCCTGTAAAATTGTAAATGTAGAGCTGATGCCTGACGGTGGATGAAAAGGGTTTCTATTTTGGAATATAGTAAGTTGCATTCAGTCAGTATACTTTGTTTTGTCTTTGTCTCAGGTTTCCTGATTAAAATTCAAGCTCTTACATGTTAGCAGGCAGAAGGTTTCTTCAATATCCACAAAAGGTGCTTGTAAATTTACTGAAATCTGATGCTTTGTAAACAGTTTTGTGAAATGTCTCGACTGCATGGGACAAAGGATTGAGATTACTATCAGTTATCGCCGTCCAGTTAATTTGTTAGTATTTTTTAACTTACTATTCATGGTCGTAGAGCAGACATCGCGAGCAGCCATGGCTTGTGATTTCTATAGGATTGCAATTGTAAAAGAGAGAAAGAAGCAAGGGAAAATATTAATTATTGCTTTCGTTCAGTTGAAAAACAGCAGAAATCTGCCGTTAGTTTGTACAATTATGTGGTATCAACTGTTATAGCATTTCTACCTATAATGAAAATGAATGTCTGTGTGGGAAGCAATTTAGTTGCTTTACGTTGTGTAAAATGTGTTTAAAACTGTTTTGAAAAAAAAAACGATCTCATGTCAAAAATAATGAAATTGCAAGGAAAGTAGCCTACTATTTTGCCACTTTTTACTTAATGGTTACACCACTTGACATTTTAGAGTCATTAAACGAAAATATTTCTAAAAAAGGTTTTTAATGAATGAAAATGAATGAAGCAACATTAATACAGAGATTACATCAAGACCTTATTGGCACATCTATTTAGTAGATCTTTAGAATATTTCTCCTATTTATAATCTTCGACGTCCTTATTTGTCACTGCCCCTCTTTCACCATACACAGATAGCATTCGCTTTTTTTCCATATGCCATTGGAAAACGCCAATAAATATAAGATATCACACAAGATTAGAAAACGATGCCCTTCTTCCCAGTTAAGACTCCATTTGTCTGAGCGCACTAGTGATCCGGCAGTGAATGGGTTAGTTTCGCATTACAATCGACTGTAGAGAATTTCGAGAAACATGCTCTCTAGCCATCTTTGCCTCGGGACGACGGTTTTAATTTGGAGTTCGAGCAGTCTAGTTTCTTGTAGCTGTAAATTAAAACCCGACTAAACTGGCGAGTAAGCCTACCCTAATCTAATTATTGACAGTTTCACTCGAGAGCACAAGGCGCACAAAGTTGGGTTCGCGGGAGCGAAGTAAAAACACTGTAAAACTCTGCTTGCGAGACAAGGAGAAAGAGAAGCTTCCTCGGTAGACGCCTCTACGAATTACACCCGTAAGTAAACACTCTCATTACAGCAAAAGCCGCATACAAGAGAACAGAGAATGTACATTGAGAAATAGATGGTAAACTCAAGCCGGTGTCCAACAGAAAACCCGTTTAGATTTGCTGCAGAGAAGCCCGATTTGTTTACGAGGGCGCTGTCGATAAGCAACAGTTGTTTTAAATTCCCTAAAAACGTCCGGGGTCCAAGTTAGTTTTTGCGATCCGCTTGGTAAATGTGAAGTTATTTCTTGATATTGTTAATGGGCAGTCCTCTTATCTCTTCCTATATGAGTGAAGCCGCGCCTAATAACTTCCCCCAAAATGAAATGTGCAAAAATAGATGGAAAATAGTTGTCCTTCTTTCCTCATTTTTTAATTGGTTGTTCAGTCCCGTGAAGACATACACAGTGGGACGTCTTCCTGATCCCTGTTAATATAGCTAGTATAGCCTATATAAAAATTCTGTCTGAACATAAGTGATTCAAAACAACGCCACGCCATGGCTGAGTTCATGGAGGCAGTTGAGTTTACAGAGGGCAAAAAGTGCGCTGAGCTTGAGAAGACAGCAAAAAACGTCCCTCGACTGTGTTTTGATGGGCTCATTGACAGCTAAACCTATTTTAATAAGTAGCCTATTCATATGCGCTCTGACGCAAAGTTTGGATTCTGGTTAAAATGTCGAAATTATATTCAGTCATTGTTTATTGTTGGTTATTCAGGAAATAATTGCATTCAATTGACACGATGGTCGACATCGTAACGTTTAAAATAACACAATAAATAAATCTTCAGATAAACCCATGTTCAGTTTTGCTTGAAGAAAAGTTGAGCAAAAAATACAAGGCAGACAGATAATTCAAGCTGTAAATAAAACTTGAGCTTGAATTAATCACCAGAAATAGTATTATTCCCATTTAAACTGCAAGAAATAAATGTCATATAGCACATTTATTCAATTAACTGATTATATCAAAATGCACAAATTTGTTTAAATGTAATCCTTCTTATGTGTTTGCTGTTTTAAAATATTAGTAAGACTGAAGTTTTGACCTATACATTTCCAAGAAACGTTTACCAATGTATTTAATGATTTTAATTAATATATTTTTTTCTCTCTCAATGTTTTTCAGGTTGCTGAAGAAGAAAACATCTTAAATGAAAGAAAAATACATTTTTACTTACCAGACATATTGGTCTGAAAAGGAGGAAATCTCTGGCAGAGCTACAGTAAAACACTCCAATGTCAATTCTTTGCTCTATTATATGGGCAAGAACGAATTATTCACAAAAGTCTTAAAAAGTCTCAATAAAGTAACCTCAAAACACTCTCAGGACATACAATTACACAGTAATATAGCTAGGGATATTTTAGTTTGAGTTTTTCTCCCCTCATCCCTACTATTTAAAAACCCAAGAACTCAATGATTTGACAATGATTTGATTGCGCTATACTTTCAATTTGAATATTCAAAAGCTTCATAAAAATACTTATTTCTGAGTGATATTCGCTATTACAGTGCATATAACAACATCTCTTTTAATAGAATGTTGTGTTGTTTCACATTTTGACATCAACCAAATATATATTTTTAACATCTTATCATCCTTTTGGTGTTGATGGTTGGAGTCTCACTTAGAAGCACTATTTCAACTTTGCAGTGAGACTGAAGGCTCAAATTAAGTTTTACACGCCATGACACATTGTATATATCTTCTGTAATAGGTAGTCTTGTCACAAAAATTAAATATTGCGTCTTGTGGATCAAATTTAGGCAGTATTTGAAGAATTATTGGAGTGGTGGGCGTGGCATATGATTGCAGCCATTTTTGTCATCAGAACAATTGGGACGTCTGCTAAAGTCAAGTTATTAGGACAGTGGAGGCAGGTATAACAAAGCTGAATATGAAATCAATTCAATTATAATTATATATTTAATTGAAAGGGTCCTCGGCATTTCTTAAAAATCAAAAGTCAAGTTAACTGAGACTTAAACGATCAGTGTTCACAATAATATTTATTAATTTATTTTCTCAGGGTATTTTTGTTTTAATGCATCAGTTTAATTGATCATTACATATTATCATCATTTAAATCCTTAAAAAATATATAAGTAAGGTGTTGTTTGATGCTGTGTGGTGCTGATCTCAAACAGAATCTCACACACCTGACTTTAGTCACTTTTATTTCTGAAATAGCCTCATTTAAATGAAAAGTTTCAAGTGGCACATTTACATTTCGAGACCTCTGAAAGCATAATGCCGTTGTTTATTTACGCGTGTCAGATTTAATTGTCGAGTATTTAAGGCTGAACGCATGTAGAATGATTAACCTACATGCAGATGTTCTTTGTCTTAGAAGAGAAGCCCGAAAATGGCTCCATGTGACATGTAGCACAGAGGAATCGAACATTTCGTTCGAAACGGCAGAATAATTAGAGATTTAAGTATTGAAAAAAAAGATGGGGTACTTTATAAATACATCTTCAAACACCTTGGTAAATCTTCATTTAAACTCTGTCTTGGCAGAATATGTGAAAGAATATGCCTTTGTGAAATTGTTTTGTAAAGTTAATCCGCTGCAGATAGACCTCCAGTTTCAAAATATTGTTTTCTTACCAGCCCTTTATTATCAGTCAAATTTATGAACAGATTTTCCATAATCCTAAAAAAATCTCTAAAAAAGATTTCAACCGGGTTGTGGAGGTCGGTTACTACGAGATAGTTGAATGCCCCCTACTGATGAAACGGCAGAACTGCAGGTCATGTTGCAAGAGGATTGCGTGTAACTATTTCATCTGACTCAGTTTGTATGAATATAAAGCATAATTCGTTTATTTGGCAATAAATGTAATGCACTTTCAGCAATTTCTCCAAACTTTTCACACGCAGAGGTAAATTCTACCGGTTAAAATAGTAATAATAAATAATAATATATATTGCTATTGCATATGACTATTGAATCAGTAGCCTACTCTAATTCAAAGAAATCTGCTTTAAATTATTGCCTGTAAGCTTTCAACTTGATAGCAGTTTTATTGTTTATTATTAATTTGCACATAATATACCTGTACATACAAAACTGTCTATTGTAATATACCTGCACATACAATTGTCAATTTATATATTGTTATTCTTTATTTACTTGATCTATTTTTTTATTCTTCTTTTATTATCTGTGTTTTTGTTCTGTCGCTGTCATTCTGTTGCACTGCGGAAGCTGCTGTCATGAAAACAAATTCCTCATATGTGAAAACATACCTGGCAATAAAGCTCATTCTGATTCTGATTCTGATTATTATTATTATTATTTAATTGTGAATATTGTGAATTTTGGTCTGATTTGTGCTCTTATTTCAGCAATCCTGAATTTTTTTTCTTTTAATCTTAAAAATATTTGTTATTATAGGACAGATCAATCGATTTTAGGTCAATTTATTAGTTTTATATGGTATATATTGTATGTACATAAAAAGTTCCTGACAGACTCTTACTTTAGAATTGAACTGACTTACATCTCTTTATCTAAAAAAAGAAATAAAAAAAAAGAATAAAAAAAAGAAATCTGTTGTTATGTATTTTTCCTAATCCTCTAAATTGTATTTTAATAAATAGGAATATATTAATGAAAAACTTGTTTTAATGTTTTTGTTGTCCTGAAAATGTTTGTATATTTAATTGTTCAATAAAATGAGATTTCATTAAATATAATGTTTTTTTTTTCTGTTGTTTATATCTTCTTTTTATAATTCTTTGAATTCCATCGTGCTTGTAGAGTTACAAGAATGCTTTTTTTTGTAATTCTAGTTTATTTACCTTTTAGACCATTTTCACAACAGGTTTTTGAAGAGTCACAAGAAGAGAAATAGGACTAGCTAGATATTACACAGCGACTATAAATATTGTAACACTTAACGTTTGCAGATAATATACATTTATATAGACTCACAGTCACTTATGTCACAGTAATAAAAATTCGAATAAACAGACTCCTTATATTGATTATTATCCTAATTATCCAGCTGACACAATATAAGTTGTGATGACAAAAAAAGAAGATACAATTATAATAAATGATACAAATAAATCATTAAATTGAAGATATAATTTGTTCCCCAATGTTAAGCCTTAGCTCTGCTGAGTAAAACTGGCAAAAAGATTTGAGTGCTAATTGTTGTGTATTGAAGAGGTGTTGATCTGCAAGGCTGGAAAGCCTTTATTTCCTTCCAGTTCAATCTCAGAATGCCCTCCTGACCTCATAATGTGACCAAGTGCTAGCAGTGTCCTGCTTGCCCCAAGCCAGGCTGTCGCTCAAGGCTGAAGGGGCATTTTCAGTATCTTCTGAGGGTAGTACTGGCACTAGTTTGGATGCAGGCTCAGTCATGAATGAAGGGGAAGCAAAGCTGCCAGAGGTGGTTTGAAACGAGGAGTGATAATTGACTTCATCCAGTGAATGGAGAGAGTACGACTGTGAAGATGTCATGCTAGAGCCCCGAGATGATGTGCGGAACTGGGTCGGGCTGACGGTCTCGGGGTTGACCAGAGAACTGGGTGTAGATAGGGGCATTGGAGCCAGAGCATCTCCACACAAACCCTCCACCCCGTCGCTCCCCGTGGGCTCCCAAGAGTCCCTCTGCAGTGAACATAAGCAAGAATTCATTACCCTCAAGTCTGAGGTGCCAGCGATTTACATCACAGATTATTACAATGTTCTCTTAAGTCACAAGACACTAAATTCAAAAGCTTGCTGTATCTCCTTGTACTAAAGACAAGATCTTTTCGAACAAGATGAATAACGATGGAAGAGATAAGACAACAGATAAAAATATGAAACATATACACAAAAGAATGGCACAGCACACAAAAATCCAGTATGATGTTGTAAAGTGAGAACTGTTTAAAAGAACTGGTCAAGGCCAGAATAAACTTTTGAAATAAAATAAAATATGTTTGTAAATTATTTAAATACTTGGATGACTGCAAACTTTATTTTTAATTTGTGTTCAGTACAAAAAATATTAAATATACATTTATATATATATATAAATATACATTATATATTACATTTATTTAAAACAATTTTTTAAATATTTTTCTGAAAATGTGTACTATTTGGTTAAAACCGCCTGTAATAACTTATTTAACATTGATTCATTTGAACTTGGTCCCATATGCCCATAAAATAAACAATTAAATATGTAAATCTTTTCTTTTCTTTTACTAAAACGTATAATACTTGGATGAAACTGAAAAATATTTATAAATAAATATAAAAACGTATATACAATATATCTTAAAAATGAATACTATATTTTATATACTAAAATTACTACTACATTTTGATATTTTTACTCTCTCTCTA
>NW_015549644.1:226249-227774 GCF_001515605.1 Sinocyclocheilus anshuiensis
AACTTTGACATTTTTTTATGCAAATGTTAATTTGAAATAAATTAATCAAATGAAAAGATATATTTAATTGTAATTTTATAAACATGTAAAATGTGATAATAATAATAATGTAATATTGAAATGTTTTTAAAATTAATTACAAAATTGTATTTTGTTTTCTAAAAACTTGTACTACTTAGATGAAACTGCCTGCAAACTTATTTAATTTATTGATTCATTTGAACTTTGTCCCATATGCAAATAAAAGCAAAAAAAAAAGTCCCTTTATAGCTTAAAAATGGCTGAACTACTAAAACTACAGTATGGCTGAACTACAGAACAAATGTTGTCCCGCACTTGTAGACTTGGACAGATGGACACACCATATGAACGATTTTGGCTACATTTAAACATCACTGACATTTATATATATATATAAATGTGCCACCTCACTCCATGTGCCATATCTTACCAGCAAATAATGCGATGAGTCACTGGAGTAAGAAGGAAGCAAAGAAGACAATGCAGAGGGCGAGAATATCGTACTTCCTCCGCTGGAGAAAGGTGTGCTGCGGTAGTCACCAAAAGACTCCGGGTAGTAGCTGTCTATAAGCGAGGAATAACCAGACACGCATCCGGTGTCACACGAGAGAGACTTTCCCATTAGCGAAGAGGGGTAGACATCAGTAGAAAAGGGTTTCGTTGAGGAACAAAATTCTGTGTCTGCAATGAAAGGTCTTCTCATGCCGTAGTAACTCGGAAGCATGTGAGAACCTGAAGAGACCACAACAATCTTGATCATTACATGAAAATATTTCATGACCAAGACAGTATTTACAGTATATCTAGAAATGGCATTGCACATTTCTGAATTAAATAGACTTGTGAAGTGTTTGGAGACTCACCAGTCATTTGAACAAACGGACTCGGAGGAGATGAGACACCCTAGAAAAAAAGGTTGATATCATCACTTTCCACATTAACCATCAGTTTTCTGTGATTATTTAGCTCGTTTGACTAATGCAATCCAGTCTTAATGGCACACGACAAGCTAATATTTGCATACATCTATTGAACTGCCAGAAATCTCAGAGAGATTGCAAAGAGTGCCTCACTTGCAAGTGTTCAAATCAAACAACCTGATCCAATGAAAAACAAAAATCAAAAACACAATGATATTCATCAGTGCAGACTCTAAAACACAAATGTATTGTATCTCATTTTCTCTTACAACCAGTTTTGCAAGACTAGAGGATGCGACTAGTTAAGGTACAGTTCTTGTACTACTAAAACGCCAGTGGGACTTAGAGATTTGTAGCATACAATTTTGCTATTAAATGGTTGAGAGTTATTGGTGAGGCAATAGACAGACACAGGCTCTCTTTCGTTTGCATATTACAAGCATAAAAGAGCTGATATCAAGGCAGCACTGGCTGGAGGGCAAGCAAATTTTGAGGCTAGTATTTGAATGTCATTTGCTCGTCCCAAGACTTCCCTATGTGAACCACCTACGCCTCAGTGCCTCTTCGAAGACATGGTATGGAAA
>NW_015549644.1:229162-235580 GCF_001515605.1 Sinocyclocheilus anshuiensis
ATAAAACTTTGACATTTTTTTATGCAAATGTTAATTTGAAATAAATTAATCAAATGAAAAGATATATTTAATTGTAATTTTATAAACATGTAAAATGTGATAATAATAATAATGTAATATTGAAATGTTTTTAAAATTAATTACAAAATTGTATTTTGTTTTCTAAAAACTTGTACTACTTAGATGAAACTGCCTGCAAACTTATTTAATTTATTGATTCATTTGAACTTTGTCCCATATGCAAATAAAAGCAAAAAAAAAAGTCCCTTTATAGCTTAAAAATGGCTGAACTACTAAAACTACAGTATGGCTGAACTACAGAACAAATGTTGTCCCGCACTTGTAGACTTGGACAGATGGACACACCATATGAACGATTTTGGCTACATTTAAACATCACTGACATTTATATATATATATAAATGTGCCACCTCACTCCATGTGCCATATCTTACCAGCAAATAATGCGATGAGTCACTGGAGTAAGAAGGAAGCAAAGAAGACAATGCAGAGGGCGAGAATATCGTACTTCCTCCGCTGGAGAAAGGTGTGCTGCGGTAGTCACCAAAAGACTCCGGGTAGTAGCTGTCTATAAGCGAGGAATAACCAGACACGCATCCGGTGTCACACGAGAGAGACTTTCCCATTAGCGAAGAGGGGTAGACATCAGTAGAAAAGGGTTTCGTTGAGGAACAAAATTCTGTGTCTGCAATGAAAGGTCTTCTCATGCCGTAGTAACTCGGAAGCATGTGAGAACCTGAAGAGACCACAACAATCTTGATCATTACATGAAAATATTTCATGACCAAGACAGTATTTACAGTATATCTAGAAATGGCATTGCACATTTCTGAATTAAATAGACTTGTGAAGTGTTTGGAGACTCACCAGTCATTTGAACAAACGGACTCGGAGGAGATGAGACACCCTAGAAAAAAAGGTTGATATCATCACTTTCCACATTAACCATCAGTTTTCTGTGATTATTTAGCTCGTTTGACTAATGCAATCCAGTCTTAATGGCACACGACAAGCTAATATTTGCATACATCTATTGAACTGCCAGAAATCTCAGAGAGATTGCAAAGAGTGCCTCACTTGCAAGTGTTCAAATCAAACAACCTGATCCAATGAAAAACAAAAATCAAAAACACAATGATATTCATCAGTGCAGACTCTAAAACACAAATGTATTGTATCTCATTTTCTCTTCCAACCAGTTTTGCAAGACTAGAGGATGCGACTAGTTAAGGTACAGTTCTTGTACTACTAAAACGCCAGTGGGACTTAGAGATTTGTAGCATACAATTTTGCTATTAAATGGTTGAGAGTTATTGGTGAGGCAATAGACAGACACAGGCTCTCTTTCGTTTGCATATTACAAGCATAAAAGAGCTGATATCAAGGCAGCACTGGCTGGAGGGCAAGCAAATTTTGAGGCTAGTATTTGAATGTCATTTGCTCGCCCCAAGACTTCCCTATGTGAACAACCTACGCCTCAGTGCCTATTTGAAGGCATGGCATGGAAATCAGGCTGTTGAAGAGCTAGAAAGGCTGTGGTACTCCACCTGATTCAGCCTCAAGATAAACCAAGCTGGAGTAGGTGGAAGTGAGGGGGTTGGTGGTTTTCGGGGTGGAGAGCCTCTCGAGCCAGCAATGAAATAACTCTACTGTACAAGAGTGTGAAACAGTAAAATGAAGATTCTGTGCATTAAGTTGTCAGGCACTTTTTTCGCTTTTCATATTTACCAGGACTCTGCTTTTTGAATTGATACCTGGACGATATGTATTATGTCCACATGTATTATATGGAGAGTATTTGCTTATGCCATGTTGCTAGAAATAAAGTGACATTTTAGTGTAGATGCAAAATTTGTGTGATTCCCAGTTTGTTTTGGGGCGTTTTCCTGTTCTGGTTCATAAATCATAGTCTTTTACTTTTTGAAATCATTTTGAAATGGCTGTTACGATTCGTGCTTGTCCTTTTATTTATTTTTTATATTTTATTTGTTTGCTTTTTTTCAGTTAGCTGCCAATGCAACATTCCTTGTTTTTTTTTTTTCATTTAAACTTGATGCACTAAAATAACTCAACTAAAATTGAAATAAAAATGTATACAAACTATGTTGGCATATTATAAAAAATGTTACTAAATTAAAAACTAAAATGAAAAAAAAAGAAATATTAAAATATTAATAAAATATATGTAGTATGTAGTGTCTCAATCCTACTAAAATAACACTGACTAGTAGCACAATACTTATACAAACAATATGTAAAATAAAATCGAATCACATTCTGTAATATTAGCTCTTACTGTAAAATGTTTGTTATCCTCTGAACCATGCAACTTTTATTTAAACATTTTTCTTTGACCAAAGATTATACAAGAGTAGTATTTTACTATTGTTCGTCTGGAACCCCTGGCAAGTGTCTGTATTGTTTTGGTCCTGTGTTTGGACATGACTTCTGTGGACAACATTTGCTGAAGTCTGCAGACGGCTCTTCAACCCCAAATAAAAGGCCATAGATACAGATGTAAGCTTATTATAAAGCAATTTTTGTTCTGCGTGGCCTCGACATGCTCTGATTCTCCTGTGCAACCCTCCCTCTGCTCTGCCATTGTGGTATGTGTTTGGTCTCAGTCGTGTCCTCATGGGATCACAATGATTGACACCTATATACACGTCTTTTTATTATTCTTCGAAAACATAGTTACTTTTCAGCTGGTGCATAACATACAAAAGATTAATTACCAGTCACGGCACAAAGAACCAAGAATACATCAAACATGGAAATCTGAAGTCACAATTGTAGGCTGATCAGAAGAAATGGACAGCACCTGAGTTAAATATATGAGTGTCACAGCAAAGGGTCTGAATACTTAGGACCATGTGATATTTCAGTTTTTCTTTTTTAATAAATCTGCAAAAATGTCAACAATTCTGTGTTTTTCTGTCAATATGGGTGGGGTGCTGTGTGTACATTAATGAGGAAAAAAAATTAACTTAAATGATTTTAGCAAATGGCTGCAATATAACAAAGAGTGAAAAATTGAAGGGGGTCTGAATACTTTCCGTACCCACTGTATATATTATATCACTTAAAGAGTAATAAGAAGCAAATATTAAAGAATATATAAGAAGTAAATATTATAATATTAGTTTAAAAAGTAAGAATACTTAATTAACTATACTTAAAATTAAAGTATACACACACACACACACACACACACACACACACACACACTGTGGTCAAAATTATACATACAATATCTGCAAAATGTAAATTATTTGACCAACATAAGAGGGATTGTACAAAATACATGTTATTTTTTATATTTTATAAATTTTGACCACACCTGCATATGTATATGTATAATTTTTTTTTTTAAACATTTAAGAATTTAAAAACATTTAATGTGTTAATAATTTTCACATTTTAGAAAGGTTAATTTTATTTTCACAATACTTAATATTGTTTAAGTATTATTTAGGACTGTCAAATAATTTAATCGTGATTAATCGCATCCAAAGTAAAAGTTTGTGTTTACATAATATATGTGTGTGTACTGTATATATTTACATGTTTAAATAAACAAACATACATGTATATATTTAATATTTATATATATATATTCATATTTATGTATGATTTATATTATATATAAATATAAATATATATTACATATATTTCTTAAATATATACATGTATGTATGTGTTTTTAAATATACATATAAATATATGCAGTACACACACATATATTATGTAAACACAAACTTTTATTTTGGATGCGATTAATCACGATTTGACAGCCTTAAATTAAATACAAATACAATGTTTTAAAAATTTGCTTTACTATTAGTTTGTACAGTGGCGAGACAGAAGCCATTATGCTACTTTTTCAAACAAAAGCGAGTTCAGCGTGCCATTGACATGGAGAAAAGCTTTCTCTCTTGTGCAGCCAGATGTCTGCAAGTCTGATTTGTGCTTGTCTAGAGTGACAACAGGCGACTTGTCTGTGGTCTACAGGAGGAACAATACAGTGGAGCAGGTGTGCGAGTGTTTGACTTTGCATAGCCATACTACAGCAGCAAAAGAATGGCTGACTCCCAAACCTCAGCAGCTCATGACCATCAGCACTGCTGCTATTGTTTGCCACTTATGTGCAGGTATTCACTAACGGGCTTTGCTTCATCCCACCCATGTGAGAAAAGGACGAGACTCCGAGGGCTTGTATCAGAGGCCATAGGTTCATCATTAGAATAAAAAAGATTTTTAACTGTTTTAAACTGTCTGTTTGCATATATGAAAGAAGAGCAGAGTGGCAGGGTGAATGGAGTGAAAGGAAGCATTGTGAATGACAGGGCGGGGTATGTTTCAGTTGAGGGTATTGACCAGGTACGATTAAGCGGTGGACTTACAGCGTAGCGCGGGCCGCTCGTCTGCCGTGACCTCTTTTCTGCCAGCAGATCTTTCACTGTGTGCTTCACCCTGACTCCCTGATACACTCTCTTCGAGAACTCTGCAAAAATACACAGAGAGCATAAGGTACTTGTAAACATGGAAAAACGTAGCTGATTAATGGTGGATGCCTGATGTTATTCCGTTTGTGCAGGTTATTAATCATATGAGTGAATGTCAGTCAAATGAATTCACATGAAATCAGTTGCACACAAATACAGCTTTTGATAGTATTCAGACCGAAGCTCTGGTTTGTTTAATAACTGCACATTTATTATCACAAGTGTACAATAATTTCTCATTTGCAGCTTCGTTTTCGAGCAGGTTCAGTATCTCTAGTCAGTTTTATGGCATGCATCTGTAACTGGCATGGAAATTATCTTTGGTTTTTGGTCAATGCAAATTGATCAGTTTACAAACACTAACTCCGTCCAGTTGAAACACCACTTTTATGTTTATGTCAAATATGCCTCATAGTTAATGGAGGAAGATGCAAACGGAGCAAAACAAGGTCATCATTCAGCATTGATGTTGAAGTTCATTTCCAGAAAATACAATAAGACGATTCCTGGGAAGGAAAGACCCTAGTCAACAAAACAGTGTATTTGCAATTTAAAATGTCTGTGATAGGAAATTGCATGCAAAAATCATTGTAGCATTATGTAAAAGACCCCAGCTTCATGAATGAAGTTGAGGAGCTCTGAAGTTCTGCTGCCACTTACAAGCATCGAAGACTGTCTGATATATAAATTTGTTGCAATTTTCTGTATTATAAGTAAGTTAAAACTGTTTCAAAGTACACTGAGCCATGTCTATCATGAAGTTGTCTTGTAATTAAGTAATCAGAACGGTTATCATTAGAGTTAAATATTAAGTGATGTAGTTCAATCATTCCAAGAAGATTAATCTTAACCTTCAAATTAAACAGCATGACAAAAACTGAGCTCAAGCTACAGAGTTTTTAAATACCAAGAACAGGTAAAACTACACCTTACCCGTTTCCATGATGCAGATACGTCAGATGTAAGTGGCAGGAAATATAGTCAGCTATCTATCCCAGTGAAACAACTTTGTCTGCTCCCAAACTCCAGCTGAATTTGACCATTATACCAAAGACACAAAATCCAACTCCGCTGTAGTGAACTATACTATAGATGCTGATCAGAAGTCAGCTTTTGAAATGACCCTCACACATTTGTTTGCATGCAAATAATTGCCAGGACGTTTTTCAGGCATTTGCATCAACCTTTCAGATTAGCGAGGAGCAAGCACGAATGACACGCCATCATCGTTGGTAATGTCAAGATTAACCTTTGCTGGTCATTTGGGGTTTTTATTATAGCATGGTGTGATTCTCATACACCTTTGCTTAGCATTAGAGCACCATTCAATTTATATTGGCAGTTTTCTTACTTACATTATTAAATTAGTTAAAACCACAAAGGATGCCTTCATTTGATGCAGTGTTTCAGAATGAGGGATAATTGTGGACCAGAAATGAAGATCTGATACCTCAGCTCTCACTGGTGAAGCCTTATGTCTACACAGTGAATTCAAGCCCTGGAGTTTGTATGTAAGTTATTTTAGTGACTTTTCATCTAGGGTTGTTTGGACTGTGCGACTGCCAAAACAAAGATTAACGTTTTTGTCCTCTCTATGAGTGACTCATGTGCACGCCTTCCTGTTTCTACATGGGTACCACCTCTTCCAGATGGATTTTTTTTCCATCTCTCATGTAATCTCTTCTCACGCTAAGTGTGTCACTTACTAGAAACCCAAAATGTAAATGTGATTGTAAATTTGTCCTGAAAAAATATTTGGTTGTCTAAAAATACAAAGACAGGAGATTATTTTGCTTGTGTCAGGTTAATAAGAAATCTGTCTGACATGAATAAGAAAACATTCCTGACATGATGGATGATGGGGGGGGGGGGGGTTTAAAAAGAGAATAGAG
>NW_015549644.1:235662-242888 GCF_001515605.1 Sinocyclocheilus anshuiensis
ATGCTGAAGGTGTTTGGAAAGTCAAGTTTTGTGTAATTCAGCTGAGGGCCACAGGTACACACAGATTCAAACCAACAACACAAATACAAGCGAGATATAGCTTTCAAACAATAGTTCAATAAATATAAAGTTAATGTTCAGTTAATATATTTAATAACATTTTTAGACAAAATATTTAAACGTGTAGGAATATAAATAAGAGAATAGTGCCTTAAAATTAAAAATTCGTCAGTATTATCCGCATGTAGTTCCAAACCTGTATGTTGTGGTTTTTATGTGTAATGATAAAATAAAATTAAAAGAAAGAAAGAAAGAAGAGAGGAGAGGAGAAAGAAAAGTCTCTTATGACTTGAAAAAATAATATTACAATTTAAAATAACTGTTTTTTTTTTGTTCCAATATATTTTAAAATGTCATTTATTCCTGTGATGGCAAAGTCTTCAGCATCATTACTCCAGTCTTCAGTGTCACATGATCCTTCAGAAATCATTCTAATATGCTGTTTTGATGCTCAATAAACACTTATTACTATTATGTACGTTAAAAACAGTTGTGCTGCTTCATATTTTTGTGGAAACTGTGAACGCATGATAACTTTTGAACGGTAGTGTAAAAATATAATTTCCCTCCAAATATGGTACCAATGGCACACATGGTTTTGAGACACTCAAAGCGCCATACTGGATCTTTTTTATATATATATATATATATATATATATGCATAGTAAAACATTGGACATAAAGATGAGTAAGCAGTCATAAAAACAAAGATCAAGATGTTATTTCACTGTCAATATGATAATACACAGCTATGCCACTCCATTTATCTGGCGCCACTTGTTTAAACAGCATTCCACACTGATAATAACTTGGCACTTGCACAGATGGTGAGGGAGAATCAGCTTGACAAGTTACCAATTTTTGTGACATCAATTATGCTCACCTCTGTGTGTGCCAGCCACTGAAATTAACATGAAAACCTTCAAATAAAAGACCATGTAGTTAGTTTGTAAATGATGAGGGCAAATGTGCTAATATGTGCTAAAAAAAATCACTTAACTTTTTCTGACTGCATGTCTGAGTAGATAATGTCTCAAACACTTACTAAAACAGTTTCATAAAATACTTACAACAAATTTTATGGCATCAAGGTATCAAACTCTAATATTTCTCTTAATAATAACTGCATGAATGTGGACAGGCATTGCGTTATGCACAGCTCTAGAAATGTAAGGCATTTTTAAATTAACAATACGTGACTTTTCTTTTTGACTAAATATAGAAAAATGCAAATCTGACCGTGAGAGACTTTCCAGTGAAAGGATAGATGCTGACAGTCAGTATGCACCTTGCATTTTAAATAATGAAAACAGAAAGAATAATGTGATATGTTATTGTAAGGAAATGTTAACTTCCGGGGACAGAAATTTGCTCACTATAGCTGAATGATATAGCCTAATTCAAATAAATGCTGTTCAAAGAACAAAACACCTGTAATAATGGGATGTGATGCTCTGAACTTTCTTTTTAAAATTATTTTTACATTATTTTTGTATTCAGTCTGATAAATGTGTAACTATAATTTCACCTGCAAAATATTGTCAAACTGTCAAAAAAAAAATCCATAAGCAAATGCGGTGTGGTCATTATTTTAGAACACAAACTAACTGCATGGAATTATGATTATGCAAAGCAAATCTCCATCTTTATTTCCAACTAGATACAATGCTCTTTTATTAGCTGAATGAGTGATTCGTGCTAAAGGATATGTGAGAATTTTCCATCAAGTAATATAAAATTACAACAGGCAACTGAATACACCTATCAGGTCTTCATTTCAAAGAAATAAAAATCACAGTTCAACAGGTGTTGTCATTCCTTTAAAAACAATACATCTGTCAATGTCTGCAACACTATGTAAATACTGTAATAGGCTTCACATGAACCTCACTTGCCCACAACCAACGTCTGTGATTCATTTTGGGATCAATGCTGTCCTCTAGTGGACAAAGATAGAAACTACGTTTCAAAACGTTCCTCACTTAATGACAAGGGTAGCATACTGATTTTTCATGTGATTTTTTTCCCCCGTTTTGTATTTTTTATAAATTTGCAAAGATTTCAAACAAACTTATTTCCCGTTGTCATTATGGGGTATTGTTTGTAGAATTTTGAGGAAAATTATTAATTAAATCTATTTTGGAATAAGGCTGTAACTTAACAAAATGTGGAAAAAGTGAAGCGCTGTGAATACTTTCCATTTGCACTGTAAGGGCATCTTACGGAAACACACACACAACACAAACTCTCACACATCTATAAAAGGAGACACACGCCCATATCCCAGCAGTCTCATCTCATTATGGATGTATAATGATAAATCTGTGCTGAAGTCTGTGGTTACCCAGCAAGCAATTTTGCGTTTAAAAGACGTCTAAATATAGCCTAGACGTCTAGGCTAAAACGAGGCTAAATTTGGGCTATCAGTGAAAATCTAATAGACGTCTAACCATAGCCCAACAGTCATCAATTAGACCGCTATTAAACGACTACATATATACGTCTAATAGACAACAAAATGGCAATCCATCCATACAGCTTTTATTAAGAAAAATAACATTTTTAACAACTTGGACAACTTAAGACAATACAAAATGATAAAAATACAAAAGAATTAATGACAAAATAAAATGTTATAAATACAATACACTTAAATATAAATATTATGATAAAAAAATCTGGAGTTTTTAACAACTTAAGATAATAAAAATATAAAAATGAAATAAAATATTTTAAATAACTTAAGATATTTAAAAGAAGAAAAAATCTAATACAAATCAAGAGCATGTTATCACACTTAACATTAAAACATTACGGATAAATGACAACATAAAAAAAAAAGATGAACCCTTTTGTTGGTTTACTTTTAACAAATAAGACAACCAACAGTGAACTTAAAGGAAATTATTAATTATTGGTTTTATTTCTTGTTTAAAATGCCTCCCAACTGCATTCCTCAAGTCCAGCTCTGTTGCTGCCGGGAAGTTGGTTATCACAGCATCTGCCAAATAAGAAAGAAGAAAAAAAAAACAAGAAAGGCTTGACATGATTTTTTACTTTAATTACACTAATTGTGACAGGGAGTCATTCTCTTTTGCTTGGATGCCAACTAAAAACAAAAACGAGATATATAGTGTATCACCATTCAGTGTGTTAAAAAAGAGAGAAGCTCTCTGGGACATTTCAAAATGACCAGTCAAGGAATTCTTTTTTAAATGTCTGATTTGCGTTGTAACGTATTGAGTATTGACACCACAATTTTTGATTAAAGTGGCAAGATTTGTAGGCTTTACCTGTCCAGCATCCTTCTGGCACTGTCTTTGTGGTTTCTTCCTTCAATTCTGCACAACTTTTACACCTGAATAACACATGCCAATGTCAGGCGGGTAGTATTATATGCGTCAGTGTACAAGTGTTTACCAACCTTAAACATTGATGCCCATTGACCTGCAAGTTTTCCATCACTAACTCTTTAAAACTCTTTATTCCAACAGTTTAAGTTTTTCCCTATTTTTTGTTTATGAGTTCTTTAATTTTCCCTTTAACCTCATTTTTGCTAAGAGTCACTTGAATATCTATTTCTGAGTGTATAAGAGCTTGCTTAGCAAGCTTATCAACCACTTCATTAGCCTCCACTCCCACATGAGCGGGAACCCACAAAAATGTTATTAAGCTTACATTACTTAACTAACAATTAACCACGATGGATAAGTCTGATCTAAATACTGCTGTGCAATAATGTTCTTAGGGGTTTCTTTCTCATTCTTAATTTTTATTTGTATTTGAAAATCGACTATTGGCACAGGAAACATCCACTTACTCCTGTTTTACATTTCTTAATCAGTTTTTTAATGTGCCTTGCAAATGTCAATCTAGATTCCATCCGAACACCGAGATATTTAACTACTGAGACTTGCTCAAGCTCCTGTTTGTACAACTTCAACTTAACCGTTGGAACATTTTTCCTTTTTGTGAAACATATAACTTGTGTTTTAGCCACAGATAATCAAAACACAACACTGATCTCTAACGTTGCCAGTAGTCACGTCTCAGTAGGGCTACAGTTGCCATCTAGCGGTTGGGAATTGTAATTGCATCTTTATTTATAAAATGAAAGACAGCCGAATATCAATAATATCATATAATGTGTATGAATGTGACAGCTTGTGGGATGCATGACATCATATTATCAAATGCAAGTAAACTTTTGAAACATGTAATAAATAATGCTATATTTAATAATGCTGTAAAATAATTAAATAAAATATAAAATAATGCTAATTTAAATGATTCAAACGTTTACTTGCATTTGATAAGAAGCTGCGTGAGCGAAAATTACATGTAAACAATTTTAAGGCTATTTTGGCTATGCTCATCGCTGGTCTGGTTACTGGTATAGGGCTATAGCCAAGCCGTTAAAATTAGACCACAGATTGCCTCGATTTCGCCAAAAAACGACATGAAACCAAATTCAAGGTTATTTGGGCTAGGTGTGGGTTACACATAGCCGGACTATATCGGGTCTATACTTAACAGAGACGTTGAAATGACGGCTATTGCTTGCTGGGTAGTCTTATTACACAGTTTGTTTGATCTCTGTAGATTGCAGGGAAATTATTTTGAATCATTTATTTGCTCTGTCACCCTGAGCAGTGGCTTGTCTTATCACAGGAACATTCTCTTGGCTTCTCTCAGAGGAATTTTCCAGCGCTCTGCGTAAAGAAGCATGCAGTAATACAGCCTTCAGGGTGCGTTTGGATCTTACATATAGGCCTACATTGGCACTGACTATTTCTATCAAGTGGTTATATAGTTCTCTACAAGGACTCAATATTTCCAATAATGAGATGTAAAAAAAAAAAAAAAAGTGTTTTCATTATTTTTTGAATGAGGGATATGCTACATCCAAATATTTGTGTGTTTTAAAATGTTGCTATATGTACATGTGTACAGTTTGTGGCTTAATCATGATTAGAGGCTCTTGGCTTCTGAATTAAGCAATTTCAAAAGAACAGGGGCCTCATTTATAAAAATGGTGCGAATAAACCGTCCTAAATTTGTTCTAAGATCATTTCTCAAAAGTGCGTAAGTACGATTCAGAGAAAACGAACGTGCGCACAAAAACACGTGCGCCTCTCTTCCAGATGTGACATTTATAAATCGCAAATGATCTTGAAATTGCGCGCAGCTGACTGGTGTCAGATCTCCGCCTTGTAAACGCCCACTAATTAATATCATTACCATATAAAAGAGCACACGCCAATATCCGAATTTCTATGCTTGAGAATGACAAGCACAAAGAAAAAAAAAAAACTTTACTGAGTCTGAAATTGAGGTCCTGCTGGCGGAGGTAGAAGTTCGTGCGGGGACGCTTTTTATTTAACAATGTGTAATTATTCTGTGGACAAACAATGTGTGTGCTTATATTTTTTCCGTTGACTATTATCAAAATTACTACTTCTAGAAACAACAGAAGTAGTAGCCTAGTAGGTTTCCAAAAGTAAGAATATTCAAGTAAAATTTTCAGTCATCTTATAAAAAAGTGAGCCATCCTACTTTTAAAATCACTTTCTATGACAACTAATAAAAAGTTTATCACGAAATTCTTGCAAAACTTAAAAAAAAAACATTATTGAAAGAAAAATTGGACGTTTCATATAATAATAAAATAAATTATTACACGAATATGGTCTCCGGTCTGAAAAAAACCTGCATGTGATCTGGCATTTCTTTATATTTACACAGTTTACTAATGCTACTCAAATGTGCCATTAATGTACTGACACAAAAATATATAGTGTATAGGCTATTTTATACAAATATAACTGATGTAAATGACAAAAACAAAGTTTAAGGCTGATGTCTCTATTCATTTTCACAGAAGCAAAGCAGCAGATGTTATAAATAAAAACAGTTAACTATGTTATTGAATAGAATATATTAAAACCGTTAATGCACGACATAGGCCTATATTCTTATAGGCTAGGCTACACAGACAAAACAGTCGGAGATGCGTTTATGCATTTTTTTTTCTGTTTTACGCATTAGTAGTAAATCAAGACTTTGCAAGTTCTCTTGTAAAATAAAATAAAATAAAAATACAACATGGAATAAACTGTGTACAGAAAGCGAGTAAAGAACTCTCAACATTAGGCTACTAAAAAGGTCAGTTAAATCTCGCAAAAACTCCCGTCAATAAATAAAATCTGACTACACTGCACAATTAATCTCTCACACTGCATCTTTATTGTTTATGATGAATTCGGTGCTTGCACGTAGACCGCTTCTATTATTATTGCAGCTTATCTGTGCGTACGCACATTGTTATAAATGAGGCCACAGGAGTGCTGTTGTTCAGAATATCAAGCCATAAAGGCGCGAGGCCACAGGTAAACAAAAACAGCACGATTGCGAGTGTGCTTGTATATGCAACAGTTCAAGAAACAAAGATGAAGATGCGTAGGTTAACGTATGTTCATGAAGGGAGTATTGTGTTTGTCTTTTGTTCCACCAATGAAAATCGTTACAAAACAAAGCAGCCACATCTCCGAGTGTTTCGTTCCTGAAAGAATCATTGTTTTGAATGAATCGAGTGGTTGAATAACTCGCTCATAAAGTGGCACAGCAATGTGACTTGCAGAAAGAGTCACTGAAAAGACTGACAGTCTGGCTGCGTCCTAAATTGCATATTCTCTTGACTGCAGGGGCGGTTTCTCCATTAGGGCGATTGGGCGACGCACCACCAAAGCGCGAAAGGGAGGGATTTTTTTTCTTTCACATTCAACCACAGTGTTACGCTAGCTTTCACTATTCTAGACTGTTTGTTCTGCCTCTAAATAGTCCAATCAGCGTCGAGTCGCGTTTTGTGTAGTACCGCCCCTTTTTGGGCGATTTCTGTCAGACTGAGAATCGCCCCGAGTGCTCTCATAGACTTCCATTCAAAGATCATTTTTTTCGAACTGCAGGCAGTGCAACGCAAACTCTATGAGTTCCGGGAGGGCTAGCACTAACGTGCTTTCGTCATCATACGTAACCTTAACTTGTGCATGGATTGGTGGGAACAGTGACATCCAATAATATTTAAAAACTATTTTTAATTTTAACAACAAGAAAAAAATGAAAAACTACTTTAATATCTTTATCAAATGTGAAAAAAGAAGAAAAAA
>NW_015549644.1:245681-246301 GCF_001515605.1 Sinocyclocheilus anshuiensis
ACCCCCACAGCATGATGCTGCCACCACCATGCTTCACTGTTGGGACTGTATTGGACAGGTGATGAGCAGTGCCTGGTTTTCTCCACACATACCGCTTAGAATTAAGGCCAAAAAGTTCTATCTTGGTCTCATCAGACCAGAGAATCTTATTTCTCACCATCTTGGAGTCCTTCAGGTGTTTTTTAGCAAACTCCATGCGGGAGTTTTTCGCCTACTATATAGAGATGTACGATTTTGGTTGCAGCCTCTGTCTGAAATATGCAAACAAGCAGAGTAATATAAATAGTGGGGAAAAAAAGGGTTTTTACAAATACTGAAAATTCCAGTGCTGTTGGAATGCACTACTCTGGCAATGTTGCTCTTGCATAGCCAATTAAATTTGAGAACCGGAACAAACTGTTGTATTAAGATTAGGGCTGGGCAAAATTTCGATTTTTCGTTATATCGTTTTTTAAAATGTGGTCGATTCAATATCGATTCTCGAAGGCCACGAATCGATTTTTTTCAATATTTATTTCCACAAACATTGAACATAAGATTTACGCTAATCTTATTACTAGTCTAATCCACTAGCTGTCACCCCCTTATTTGCCTTGCGCGATGTTACAACGGAGTGTCCG
>NW_015549644.1:246963-266161 GCF_001515605.1 Sinocyclocheilus anshuiensis
TCGAATCGAATTGGAACATCTGAATCGATACCCAGCCCTAATTAAGATATTTAAATTTTGATTATAGTTTGAGCTTGATTATTAACATGTTAAAATGTTGTATTATTTACAAGTTCATTTTAATAGATCGTCCTATATGGAGTCAAAATGTTTCATCAGTAGAGCTGTCACTTCTCACCAGTAAGCCTACATTCATTTAAATGGTAAATTGAACGGTTTGTATTAATAGCATTCTACTTTAGGTCTCTGAATTGAAAAGGCATGTAGGCTACATCGTGTCCATGTATCACCAACTTACAGCCATCCAATGCATTTGGAAAAAAATCAACAGTTTATTTCATGTGATGAAATCATGAATTTCATGTGATGTGTAATTTTTTAGCTGATTACTTCACATGATGATGGAATTGTGTCCTCGCTATCTCTTGTGGTTAAAACTCTGAAAGGATTTGTTTGTCAATGGTCAGCTATAAATTGATTATTCCATTTTTATGCTCCATTTTCCAACCACCCCCCAAAAATTTGCATTATTTATTATGTTTGAGGGCCGCTGTGTGTTTTGTAGTATAGTTTGCTGAATGTTAGTCTGAAGATTTGATTATGAAAATTTTAAAAATAAATTTTTAAATATCTGTTTCAGTTCATCAGATGACATTCATCAGATGATACACATGATATAACAGGTTTTCTACTTTGAAAATATCAGTTTTAATTAACGCTAGCTTTCCATATGTAACTTATTTCCAGCCCAGACTTACAGAAGCTGAAAGGAACTCGGAAGTAGGATCATGTCTTTCGTTTTGATTAAGACCATTGCTTTAATCCTGCATGGTGCATGACCTGACCATGGTAGACTGTTATCCAAGACCATTTATCAGACTTAGTTTGTGATATCTCCACATTATCCTAGGAAGAAAAAAAAAGATTTTCTTTGCCAAGGAAAGGAAACTAGTCCATCCTGCTTTAAAGGAACACAAAGTTTTATTGCATGCATTAAAAAAAGTAACTTTTAAATAGTTTTTGCTTGTAAATAGTTTTTCCATTCATTGATTAAAATGAACAAATAAAACTACACATATAAAATAATAATTGTTATATTAACAGTGCACTGATTACAACACAGTATAGTGATCAGACAAATAGCATTCTCGTGTGTGCCAGCAAGACTCGGTTGCTTAAATTATCCAGGATGCCATCATAATATATTTATGCCAAATAAGTGTATTTAAGTGTGCTAGTATTTGTTTGAAGAGATTTCAGCTCGTAAAGGATAGGCCTGTGAGAGGGCAGTTGATACTGAAATTAAGCAAAATAATAAAACTGTAATGGTTTGTAGCTGTAGAGAAGCACACGACACAGGAGTAATCCAATAGAAAGTCTTTAAGTAATCCAATTTAAACTCGGGAGAATAACCAGGAGAAAGGATAACCACAAACACCCAAGCTCAAACTATAAGACACAGATAAAAGGAACTTGGGAGAACACAGGGCTTAAATGAACTGAGACAGATGAGATAATTAATTAACACAGGTGGAACTGAATGAACTAATCAAGCAACACAGGAAAACTAGGTCAAGGCAGGTAGAACCAAAACACAGGGAAATCTAAACCAAAACAGAACATAAAAATGACATATATTGGGGCGGGCACCCCAGAGGCTGGTGCAATGCAGGAACAGGGAAGAGACAAGGAAGGCCTCCAGGGCAGATCAGGGAGTTCAGGAGGCCATTCAGGAGCCTTTTGAATACGGCCATTCAGGTATTTTGAATACACACCCTCTAGCGGTGAAAATTACATATTGTGCCTTTAAATACACAGACAAATGAGGATGATTAACGAGACACAGGTGAACAGAATGATGAAATCAAATCAAAAACCATGACAACTAACAAGGCGGAGACAACAGGGCAAACAAAAGGTCCAAACTAACAGAAACTGACACCCTCGCTACAAAGTTTACTGCTTAAAACACGAATGTGCAACGACATTTCCACATTCTCAAAATAAAACAATAAAAGTGTGCATTGAAAAAAAAAAGCTAAATTAAATACAAATAAGAAAGCTATAAAAGCGCTAGCAGTGTTAAACTGTATAAATTGAGAGAACATGCAAATCATTATTAATATCAAATTGCTGTTTTTTTTTAATTAACACATTTCCAATTAAAGTTGCTAAATAACAGGGATCCTGCTGTTTTATGCCTTTATTTCATTAGTGTTTTGTTCACATGGCACCAAGCAACTTTTATTTGACAGAGTGAAGCAAATACTTGTAGAACATATTCTTGCAATTCAACATTAAATAGGTTACAATTAATTAAATGCAAGCTTAATGTCTGTGTTGTAAATCTCTTACCATGTTGCATAATGATAAACACTGACCAAGCTGTTTGAAAGTTTTGTGCACAGTCAAAGAGTGGAACAAAGCCTCAGGTTACCTTGTGGTATTAATTGTTCAAATAGGACACTGTTTTCAAAATGTAATGGGATAAAAAGAAAAAAAAATTGTGTGCATCAACACAAACACACAACATCTGTAACTACTCCAGGGGAAATAAATGCCTAGACAAGAGCAAAGAATTAAAACCTGATCAAAGCCTGACCTTTCACTCCTGTCTCAGGTTACCTTGTGAAATTCTGGCTGCAAAGAAAATCACAGTGCATTCTAGCTAATGGAAATAACCATTCTAATCACTTCAGTTTAGCCTAAATACTTTTTTTATAAATGCAATAAAGCTGCATTTCAGCATAAACTATAAAGTTTAAAAGCATCTTGACTGGATTGTAATGATGGTCACATGTTGAATACCTTAAAAACACATGTGGTGTTATATGTGAAAGAGTATAATTCAAATAAGAGCTTTAAAAATTGTCATTAATGGGATTTCATAAATTAATGACTTATTCAACACAGGCAAGAGATAATCTTAGTTATAAACCATTTTTATTGTGAGATCATAAAAGAGAATTGAGCCAAAATCATCATCAGAATTTTGCAGACGTCTGTGCAGAAATAATTATTTAATAGGAGTTTTGCAGAGCTGAGTATTATTCTTGAAGTGTTTGGAAATAAATCTTACCTTATGTAAGATTTAGAATAGCACAATGTCTGTAAAGTTCCATACACGGTTTCAGAGTTGTAAAAATACATAGACAGTATAAGAAAAATTTAAAAATTGTGTGTGTGTGTGTGTTATGATTATGTGAATTCTACAGAGTTACAATGCAGAGTTTTCAGTGCAACTGTCTCTTTAAGACACATAGATGGTGCTGCAAATCATTAAAGGCTGTTGGTCAATGAGAAAGCCACACATACAGGTAACAACAGCTTGAAAATTAATTAAATTGATTGAGCTGTTAAAGTTATTGCTACAAAGGTTTGCAGAAGTAATTCCCAAACTATTTTTCCACCAAAAGACTAATCTGACCACAGAGACACTAGTTAACTTTAGCGGGGTCAGAGCATCTTTAAAGAGTCATGTCATTTGCACATGTATAAACAGGATATACAAAGGTTGCTTTATAATCCATTAAATGCATATTACGAGCATGTCTGTATCATACAGAACACTGCAGTTTTAGGTGCTTTATTTGTTCTATGACAGCAAATTTATTCTGTAATTTGGGTCACAGACTAGAGATTAGTGATAGTATTCCACATTTTATAACCAGGAATATGTGTTGTACTGATTGCACAGCTAGTAAATTTCAATGTAGAATGCTGCATATTAAATTGCTCCTTTTATACACATTTTAAACTTGTGACACAATATTGCTGGGGCATGTGGAGAGGTGCTCTGATTCAATAGATTTTTCCATACTCCCTGTTCCTAGGATTAACTAGAGTTAAAATGGGGATCTCAACGCCCTAGCTTACCTTTCATCAGAATCAGTCTGCCTGCCACTGAACTGATGGTAAGCCGTCTTCTGCTCCCTTGTGAACTGAAGATGATGCAATCTTTCCACAATTACCATCATACTTTAGTTTTCCAAGGGTAGAATAAAATGCTTTATTAAAAAAGAATAATAAAGTTATTATTTGGTGTGCACTTCTGTATGATTTTATGAAGATGCATTTTATGAAGATGTTTTTTCATTCATTCATTCGCGTTCGTTCGTTCGTTCATTCATCCATTCATTTAGACCAGATTTGTCTCAGGGACCTCAGAGCGCCTTTCTTCACTGACAGCCATTCGAAATTAAATATATTTTTGAAAAGCAGCATTTAAATCATATGAAAATATAATAAAAATGTAAAAATATAAACAAAAATTCCATTATATTATATATTCTTACAGCACAACATATTTTCCCCTTTGACATCACAGAGTAGGATATTTGCTAGTGAAGGGATGTCATCAGCCAATCAGCATTGCCATGATGTCATATTCCTGTAGCCCTGGAGCCATTAGTCACATGGCATTTAGGTTCAGGTGATTGGCTCCTGGCAACAGAACTGAGCGCTCATGAGCTGCCATGAGGAAAAAGGCAGATTTCAAATAAACTGCTACTTCATAAAGTGCCATTAAGATGAATGGGAGTGCAAACAGCTTTTTAGACTTGTCTGGATAGCACATAGAATTTTATTTCATGCTGTTTGCTTAGCACTTAGAAAAATGGCCACCTTTATATATATATTTTTTTCATGCAATTTGCTTTAGCTCACTGTGTGGCCTCATTTAGAAACAAATAAGGGTGTGTTTCTAGTCTTTATGCTCAAGGGTCTGCATGAAGATAGCAATTAGCTTGCGAGTTGATGTGAGAATAGGAGTTTTTCTGAATTCACAACACAAATCTGTCACCACTGAGCCATTGCGCAAGGCACATAATCAGTGCATTGTAATTCATTTTTGATAAAAATGGCTAGGTAAACAAGAAGTAACCAATAATCACATAAACATGTTAGAGCAGCTTGTGACAGCTGTAATTAAAAATAAACATTTTATAAAGATACCCCAAGCATAACACTGGATGGATGATGATTATATAACACCAGGTGAAAATAAATTAAACTCCTTTTACTGATGGTCATTTCCACTGGCACAGCAGAGACACAGTAGATTTGTCCTGGCCTGGTATCTGACAATTTCCACTGGTTAGTTTGCTCAACTATGCGAGCAATAGCTACTAAGTCAGGCATGTAATCTGTTCAATATAATTCAATTTGGATAAAAAGTGCTGGCTAAATAGTGACCTGTAAACCACAACCACATATTAAAACAATGTGTGTGTGTTGCTGCAGTTAAGCAGAAACATTTTTGCTTTGTGTTTTTGGGTGGAGTAGTGGCTGAAAGTTCTGTTTCACATCGATAAGGTAGATTTGCACAGCATAATAATGTGCAGCCTGTCCTTATGAGGTGGTTTATGAGAACATGATGTCTGGAGAAGTAGGTACAGTAAGCAATAAACAGAATTGTTTAGACTATCATTGTTGGTAGATAACTTGTTCAGTTCACCAGCCAATACCAAAGTATATACTTCTATGAATAATTACAGTCAGAGGCCTCAAATAGACAGTGTGGTTAGCTGAAAATATGTGAAACTATTGGAGCTTATGCTTCATTTTAAAAGCGCAGTTCTGTTCATTTTATCAGCAGGAAGGAAAAGCTAGACAGAAGATATAGTGCGAAGTTATGTAACAATAGTAGCAGATGCATCTCTCTCAGAGCCAAACTCATGCAACACCTTTTCTAAGAGATAGAGAGCAGCTGCCTCTCAGACATGTGGAATTGGACTTTCCATCAAAGAACATTCTCTCAAAGGGGCCCTCTTTTAGGAAACAGCACCTCTTCAAAATTAAGGAAAAAAATTCTGAGGCTATGTTGTCCCAATAAAATTCAATCTGATCAAGGCAGAGACGAAGCTAGGAGTTGTTACTATTTGAATGCTATGCCAAAATATGCTTCTTGAAACTCCAAGCCGCACATTAGGGCCACAGTGTTAGTTTTTCTAGACCATCAGAGGTTTCTTTGGCAGTGATGGGTTTCAGAGGCACTTTTAGCCATCATGATTTGACATTTTCATTTAAATAATACAGTTGAGACCTAGTAGCCTGTTGAAAGTTGGAGGGCTGCATGTCCATATTACAACAAACAGTTATAATAAGGATCTGCCTGTGAGACCTGTCCTTCAAGGCCTTGTGGAGTGGAGAGGTGTCTAAATCACTTCAGCTAATCGCTGGCGTACCTCAGGGTTCAGTGTTTGGCCCTCTCCTTTTCTCGACCTGTAACATCTTTGAGTCCTGTCATAAAGTCTCATGACTTTTCCTATTCCTGTTATGCAGATGATAGAGGATCATTCCAGTTCAACAATCCCAAGATCTCAGCATCTATCTCAGGAAATCTTTCTGACATTTTGTTCTGCATAACGGAACGCCACCTCTAGCTCAACCTTACTGAGGTCAACAACATTACAGCCAGCCAAAAATCTTGTTATCGTATTTGACTTCCAGCTGAACTTTACAAACCACATCTTAGCATGCAGATCCATGCTCTGTAATATCAGAAAAATCAGTGCCTTCCTGTCTGATTATGCTGTGCAGGTCCTAGCCCAGGCACTTTTTTGTAGCCATTCATATGTTTATGTTTTGCACATAAATTTTTGTTTTAGCTTTAATTAATTACATTCATCCAAAAAGATGTTTTTGTAATGTTTGAGCATTTTTATTTTCAGACATTTCATTGATAAGTTACAAAACAAAAAGAAAGCAACATCTGGAAACACTGCATAATTTGTATCCATTTTATACAATAAAAATTTACAAAAATAAATAGCTTTACAATGAAGAAGTAACAAAGTACAATCCTTCACTGAAGGGATAATATGTTTTGTCGCATTTTTAATATGACTAATGACTAATGTCTACAACTGGAATGGTCAATACCATATTAACATTCATATTCATATATAATTCATATATATATATATATATATATACATACTGTATATATATATGTATAATCATTTTAAAGGAGCATTAACCATTTATCAGTTTAGTTTCATGTTGTACTTTTTTTTTCTTAATATCGTTCACATCTACACAGCTCTTTCAAGCTTTCAGACATATCAACTCATGAAGTATGAAAACCCTGGAAGGACTGATGTTTCCAAACATCCAGGTTTTCATTCACGTAGCAATTCACAACAATTTGCTATGAGCACTTTTGAAATAAAACAGTGTTTAATACAAAGAACAGCGATGGTAAATGGTAAGTTATACAACCCTCTGAATGGACACAAACATGTTTTTTAAGGAATTTTTAAAAGTAGTTCCCTAAGCTAACGCTTACCTGTAATTATTAATGTTCCAGAATATAAATTAGGCTCAACCACTGTTTACCTCTGATACAGTTTTAAATATACAGGTGCATCTCAATAAATTAGAATGTTGTGGAAAAGTTCATTTAATTTGAGTTGAATTACTGAAATAAATGAACTTTTCCACCACATTATAATTTATTGAGATGCACCTGTACATGAAAATAGCTCTAATAGATTTATATGATCATGCTTCATCAAGTGTTTTGATACGCTTCAACTCTGAAAGTGAAAATAAGCCACTGATAAATGCAAGCCAAGGTTTATTAATAAAAAACAATTTAATCTAAAATTAATAATCTAAAATCAAGAATTACTGACCCAATCACAAAGTAAATCAATAAAAAAAAGAATGATATTACCTAGCAAGTGACAGTTCCTAGTAAGATTTTCTATTAAAAGTTAAAATAATTCCATTTTGTAATTCCAAACTTTTCAAAACAGACAAAATTAGTATATCTGAATGTACAAATAAAAAAAATTGGAACTGATTTCTGTCCTTATTTAAAATAAAGTCAGCTTGAGATTAATGTTATGTCTGTAATGATTTGTACTGTTGAGAATATTTAAATATGACATACTTGAAAAATAATTTATGCGGAGTGCTCTAAAAAAGCAATTAGGCGACAGAAGTTAAGAAAACTACAATAAAGCATTGCTTGCTGAGGTAGATATCTATTGGATCAAACTTCAATAGTGGTTATAAATATGTATATATATATATATCTGGAAAACCAAACCCAAGTGATCAGTCCGTGCAAAATTCATGAAAGCTCAACCAATTTTCCATTTAAAGCTGAATATTTCCTGCTCCGACCTGAAGCATGGTCAAATGATAATCTTTATATTGTTTCGGGAGCGTCTTTTCATCTCTGAATAATTTGAAAGCCTGCATGATGTCCTCAACACTCTTGGTAGAAACACTCTTCAGATACTGATTCAGGCATCTTGGCAGGGTCACAGTTCTTCGATTCCACAATCTTCCCAGCGTAATCAATGCAAAGAATCCTACGCTGGCGATCCCCGTGGCCGCAAGTTTGTGAGCATGAAGACCAAGGCCCTATTTGCCATATGGGACATGGCAGGTCTGCGCAGGGCCTGATATCAGAGGGTCTGAGATCTTTATTGCAGTGGTTTGAATAGAAACCAGCATTGTCTTTACATTCCACATTTCTCCTGGACCATCCCGAACCACACGTTTTGGAGCATTTAGACCACTCGCCCGAGACCCACTGTGGCACACCAAAAGGATGAATCAGTTTGCCAGCAATCTTGTTGTCTTTGGGTTTGCTAAAAGACATGGTTTTGGGGATGTAGAAGTTGTATTTGACCTTCGGTGGGATGGATTCCCCAGCAGTGGAGAGCAGCTGTATTGTGATTGGTTCCTGTAGCTGGCGGAAGCTCTGAAGTCTCTCCAGTGTGGTGGATGAGCCACTGTACTTCAGCACAGCCCCCAGCACTGGAATATACTGCTCCACTGTGGATACCGAGAAGTTGCCATTCAAGATATAATCACCATTTTCTCTTCGTACAGCCAGGTAATGCCCATCATGTGGTATACTTCCATGGCTCTGCTGTTTGATGTTAATGTTAGTGGCTCCACTTGGAATCGTCACAATGTCCCTATATCCATGGCTAAAGAAATGGGAAAAAATTTAGACAGTTTACAACAGTCGGTTTCCAGAAGTAAAAATTCATTCATTTTCTCCATAGGGAAATGTAACGTTAACTTATAAACATTTAAAGAGGACCTTTGTGAGCTCCGAAGTCGTTAAACGATGGTATATGTTTTTTTTTAAGCCATCTGTTTCCATCATTTCAACTTATTTTTAAAATAAATGTTTTTTACAGCAGAATTCAGGGTAAACAAAAAACTACATTACCCATGATTCTGTCCAGAAAACTTCATAAACCAGAGACCGGCGGTGAGCACCTTTGTCTTTTTGCCCAGTTTTGTCCAATTTTCAAATACTTTTTTCAAAGTTGCTGATTGGCTTGGTTAACTCTTTCCCCGCCAGCATTTTTTTTATTTTATTTTATTTTTTTTTTATAAAGTCGCCAGTCACCACCAGCATTTTTGATAATTTTCACAAAAAGTTTAATGGCACCAAGAATGTTTTTTTTTGTGTATGAATATCTGAACATGCAATAGGTCAAAACAAAGATCAGAGCCTCTGCTCTTAAACAACAACAACAACAAAAACGTTTTATTTTAGCTTCATGCAATCTTTTTTTTATCTGCACTTATCAGCATATTTTGAAAATCGTGTTTTTGTCTGGATCAAATTCAGAATGATGATCAAAACAGATGGAATAGACTGCTTCCATCAACGCATCCAAAGCTTGCATGGTCCTATACCACTTCCTGGATCATCATTTCATCCTGTAACATTAGGCAGTTTTGATTTTTTATGCTGTTTAATGGTTGATGATAGCATTATTTTACATATGCATCTGCTTACATATGCGATCGCTTGTGTCTGCTTCTTCAGAAAGCCGGAAAATTCCGTCAATGATGGGGAAAGAGTTAATGGCTTTTAATGCTTTAATACAGACTTTTTCAAAATTCCTATGGGAAAAATTAATGTAAAAAGATACTTCAGGAACCAACAAAGCTGAAAAAGTGGGCAGGCACTAATGCACTCTATTACTGTGGCCATAATAAACAAACTTTCATTTAAAAAAAGCAGTGGGATATGCTTACATGACTTTATTGAATGAGCCAGATATCATCCTGCAGCTCTGGCCATTTCCTCCACATACGCCACATTTGTCCAGCTTCTTACTAGAATCGATCTCCAGATCACAACCGGCTTTGATACACTGGCCTTGCACACAAAATGATGTGGTATCAGGACCACATGGGGTTCCATCAATTACCTAAGATTGAAACAATGTTTATACTTACAAGATTTTTTTTAATTGAACTGTTATTCCTGTAGCTCAAACAGTAGAGCATGGTGCTAACAATGTCAAGGTCATGGGATCGATTCCCAGGGAAAGTAGGAACTGATAAAATGTATACCTTGAATGGAGTGTAAGTTGCTTTGAATGTTTGAAATTGTAAATCTTAAAATGTAAATTTTGAAAGTAAAATGTGACTTACTTTAGCTGCAAACACTTTGAATTCACTGCTGCCCCTTGCTCTGCAAAAGAGTTTACACCTATCCCGCAACGATACTCCAGTGTATTTTGCTATCCACTGCTTCACATTTCCATGAACATCAAAGTGATTTGGATTGTTGTACTTCTCACATTGTTACTCTCTGAAACTTTTTCCTTTGTTCCTCTCTGAAACTTTTTCCTGCAATAACAAAGAACTGTTACCTACTATAATAACACAATATGAAAAGACAGATTAAATTTACCCACCTCGGTTATTTTCACAGGCCTGTTTGTTGCAGAACTGATACTTCACTCTCTGGCCCACACAGTATTTTCCACCATTTTTAGGAGATGGACGGGTGCACTCTCGGTAGGAGAACATCACTCCACCTCCACATGATCTGGAACACGGTTGCCATGGTCCCCACTCGCCCCAGCCACCATCCACAGCTGGCTGAACCAGAAGAACCACACAACCAAATTAATGTCCTACACTCCTGAAGTTGGCGTGTGTGATTTCAGTGGTTACTAGCATTACCCAACCAAATGCACTCTCAGGAAAAAAAAAGGTACAAAAGCAGTCACTGGGGTGGTACCTTTTTTATGCATATTTGTACCTTTTGAAAGGGTATAGAGGTACTTATAAAATGATTAAATGAAAGACTAAAAATCATATTTATGTTACACAAGAGTAGCTTCAAATACCTTAGGCCTCATTACTTCCTCAGAGGACATGCATACACTGTTCAGGCAGGTCCTGTTGGGGCCACAGCTCGTGCCGTCTGCCCAGGGAAGACTCCCGTTCCTGGTTGTGCACACAGACTGCCCTTCTTGCTGGCACCAGAGCTGTCCACACACCTCGCTGGCTGAGGTGTTGGGACAATGTGAAAACTCCTCTCCAAATATCTGTTGGCACTGCCGGTCCAGGCTGTAAGTTATTCCTGGCAGCTCAGTGGGTAAAGCCACTATCGTCTCAGGGGTGTCCAGTAAACAGTCTCCTGTTATTATCCAGAGGAAGAGTTAGAGTGTAGTAAATCATGAATCAAAGGATTGTGTAACAGTAGGAACACTGGGCTCCTGGAGCTGACATTTAGGGAGACTCGCAGGAATGCACATCTGGGGGAGTGAGCCGCAAGGAGGAACACGAGTGAGCAAAAATGCAAGTGGGGAACATGGGCCACTGCCCACTTCAAATGATACAGCGGTTAAAAAAGGAAATGTGCGAGACTTAAACTACAGAGATACGGCCTGGTGGAAAGACAACATTTGTTACATTCTCATTTTATGATTTGGAGTAAAGTGACAGAAATGCATTCTTTCTGACATAACGGAAAATAACTGAAAAAAATATGAATCTACATAATTACAAGCAAAAGTTGATGTAAAAGTGTTTTACTATAAACAAGGGGAACCCCAGATGATCAGTGCATAAATTAAGCTGACTTTTTAATGGTGTTCACAGGAATCAGTTCCCTGTGCTGTTGCAAACTCTTCCTCTTACTGAAGCTGGGTCACTGACAAATAAGACCACAATTAATTTAAAAACAAAAATATCAGGATTTGCCATTTTCAAGAAATATTTCAATTTAATGACTCTAAAAATGTCATGCAGTGTTATTTCACTGTTATAATTTTCATTAAATATTTGAATCAGTGTTTATTTTTATATTTTCTGTTTTCACTAATTTTAGTAATTTGGCTGTGTGTTTTTGTCACTTTTAGTAGTTTTTTGTTTTTTATATTTATGTCTATATAGTTGTTATTAATCTTTAGTTCGGTTTTTGTTTTAGTTTAGTTTTTTTAATACATCAAGTTAAACTAATTGAAAATGGTGCCTTGGCAACTAGCTGAAATAAAATGCACATACCATGTCCATTGTCGAAAAACTCTGTGACGTACAAAGCACTGCAGGGAGACCAAGGCAAGGTCTTACTGAGCTGAGTGAATACAGGGGCCATGATATGGTGCTCGTCAAGATGTCCAAAAAGCTGCTCACAGTTCTTAGTGTCATCATGAGGCATACTCAAAACATGGCCTAAAAGTGGAACAAAATCATATTACTGAAGGTCAAATCAACTTGACAATTGCTTAGGGTCAGATTATCAGAGGACAGCCACACCTAGCTCATGTGCAGTCGTGTAAGCAGCCTGAAGGCCATTGTCTTCAATAACAGAACAGCTCCTTTTGGTGTCACACATGGTTCCAACATCAGCTACACCCAACGTGTCACAACTCTGATGTCCACAGATGTCCTGAAAGGCAGTTTAGGATACAAAAAAATGTCATTCTTACTGCTGTTCCAGGTCTGTGGTTAAAAGTAAGAGCAAAAACATATTTGCCAATGTTTCCATCATAAAACCAAGCAAATAAATAGTTTTGGCAGGTGGCAGACCTATGAAGTGAGAAAATGTAACTATGTGGCATCTGAACTGTATCTCAAAAACATGCCTGGAGTCTTTTCCATCCTTTGCCCAGAGATCCGAGATGGAGACAAATGTTTCCAAAGCAGAAGACCACAAAACACACATGATTCAAGGCACATCTGGCCTTGGCACAGTTCAAGAGTCAGTCTCACATGTGTTCACCTTTCAGAGGAGCTGCAGTTTGCTCCTATTTTTAGCCTCGTTTTCGGTTTCAACATGCCATTATGCCTGCTCTAGTAATGAGCAGTGTGGCAAACACTTTTCAAAAGGTCAGGTTTTGAATCTGGCCTCATACACACTTTTTAATGGTATAACCAAACATAACCTTGTAAAAAAAAAAGAAAAGAAGTGTACTTAATTTTATTGAATGCACACTCAAATCTTGCTCTCTACTTGCAGATAATATAATATTAATTAATTAAAAGGCCACTCAAGTGTGCTTAAAGAGAGTAAACTTTTATGTTTCTTAAACTTAAGTACACTTAAAAATGTTATTACATTTTTTTGTAATAGCATTAATGTGTAATAGTTATAAATCTCATAATTTGTAATAATTATAAATATAATTTTTGTCAACATGCTAAAACACATTGAAAGTAATTGATTATAATTTTAACTGTAGTGTTATTTGATATTACATTTAAGGTTACTATACTTTAAATGTACTAAATTGCAACTTCATCATTGCAAATGTGTAAATATATTTAAATACATGACATAGACGTTTCAATAGAAATGGCATTAAAGTATGTTTAGTTTATTATATATGCTTGTCATTACATTTGCAGTACACTTTAAACATATTTCTAAGACAATCAAAGTAATTAAGAAATTACGTATAAATATGTAATTAAGTCCTACTTAAGTGAGTCAAAAAGCACTTTTAAATTTAACTAATTGCATTTAGTATAAATTTAAGTGTATATTATTTCCATAATAAGTACTCTTCGTATGTATACTAAAGTTTTTGTTGTTGTTGTTTTTTTACAAGGGATGACTGTTCTAAATTCAGCTAATGGCAAGAATCTCACTTCATCATGGTCCCATAACTAGATATCGCCTGACCCTGAAATACATAATAAATCACTGCTCACCTCTCTAGTAAAAAGTATGGCTGTATCGAAGTGCTCTGGATGCCTGTGGCTGGGCGGGTTGAACAGCTGTTGCCAGGCACAGAAGTTGCGCAAAGCGACGCCTCCATTGCTGGAGATGGACGGACCAACCTCATCATCCTCCACGATCAGCATCTTCACAAGCACTATGTTGATTGAGTTCTTAATGCTGGGATGCTTGTAAATCTGAGCAGCCACTGACATCAAGGTCAGCATGTAGTGCTAAAGATAGAAAACCAACAGCTTGCTATTCGCCAACTCTGCAGCAGAATGATAAGTGTAAAAGCATGACATCTTGGCAGGACAGCTCAGAACTGCTGGAAAGGAACGGCTTTTACTCTTCAGATTTTTCTGAGTTAATGTGGACAGTAATATCTCCAGCTTTTTCAGATCCAATACACTGCATTAGACAATGCATGATAAATAATAATATGTAATATTTTGATAAATGAGAGAGGATTATTGATCACTTTTAGCAGGTATGTCAAAATGGATGTATTTCCTTTCTCTATAATAATCATCTGCATGAATTACCCATATTTAGTATGTAATCTATATATTTCATTCAATGGGAATCATTTTTAGCTGATACAGCCAAAAACCAGAGATTATTCTAGATTTTTTTCTGTCGACTCATACACAAATATGTGGTTTATTTGTCGGAAAGCCCTGAGGTCAACATTAGGAACAGCTGGTGGTCCACACTGACATGGTTTGCTCTATGAGGCATTGTGTTTCATTCTGCAAATTTGGAGATTTGGATCCTAATATCAACATCTGGATTGCTATCTGCCTCATGATCCTGACCCGGATGGCGCATTTTTTCACACTCTAGTCTTTTCCAATAATTTGTTTTCAATGACTCGATGGAGGAGAATTTCAGGGGGTGGTGGATCATATGGGGGTGTGAAGATCAGTACAGTACAATTCATATGAACCATGACTCACACTTCTCACACAACTGAAGTCTATGGTATGTACATTTTGATAGGTCCCTCAAGGTTTAATAGCTCTTACTGTAAAAAGTTTGATCCTTCTTTCAAATTTAGAATACGTATTTGGCTTAAAACGGGTGGGGTGTAGCCTATAATACTTAATATTTATAAACCTAAGATGGTTTGCAGGTCTTAGCTGGTCTCCCTGCACAGTCAGTCCTGCCTTGTCGGCTGGTTTTAGCAGATTTCTGACCTTCTAAGCCAGCTTGATCATGCTGGGAGACCATCTTAAACCAGCTAAGACAAGCAAACAACTGTAAGTCAAAACTAGGACTGTTATATCATCAGAGCTTTTAATAGAGGTCTAAAGAACTTTCATTGTAATGTATGTAAAGGCGTTTATTAGCTGATATCCTACAAGCTGGTTGACCATCTTGGGACAGAAAGTTACCAGTTAGTCATGTCATCTTAAAATGTTCAGTCTGGTTTTTGGAAGATGACTGCTGGTCAAAATGACCAGCTTGGATCATGTTGCACCAACACAGCTTAGACCAGCTAGAAACCAGCTACCTTGTTCTAAAACAGCTTCAACTAGATTTAAGATTAAACACTTCTTTATATTTACAATTGTGAGACCCTACCTTGATCTCGTCTCCATAGAAATGTGTCAAGGAAGCGTCACCGACCACCAAAGTCTCAATAAACCTGGGCGTAGAGACAAAACGCCTGCGTCTAGACATCAAATTCTGATCATCGTCTCTGATATCTGACAGCGGTTCAGAGACCTGCGGGGACTTTGTAAAACGTCTTCTTTTAATGACATGCAGCTGCTCAGTTAACTTTCCAGATGTTCCCAAGCCGAAAAGTTTTGGTTCGATTAGATATTCTTTACCATCTGTAATAAATGATCCTAAAATCCCATGACATAAACTGACAGAAACAATAGAGTCCTCATTGGAGTCAACAACGCCGGTGTAAAAACAACCTTTTAATAATTCTGCTCCAGTCTCTTCAGTTTGATTCAAGGTCTTGTAAAGATCTGTCAGCTTGCTTGTTGACTCAAGTCTTTCTTGTGGTTTGGCTTTGATGCGATAAACCTTCAGTGCTGGCGATATAAAGGTGCTGTCCGGTGTCAAATTCAGTGTGAAATTCCTGCCGAAAGCAGTGAGTCTGAAGCTGGGCTGTTCTTCACTCCTCTTTGCCACTCGTCCAGCGGTCCGTCCAGTCAGCCGTACAGGTACAGTCTCCTCAGTCTCAAATGAGTGAGCAGATGTGTCAGCGAGGAGGCAAACAATTAATGTAGATATGACTACACACGACCACATTTTATTAAAATGCCGCTATTACAAAAAATAAATAATGAATGTATCTAATTGATTAATTGTTTGAATTTACTATTTAAAACAACTAATTATAAAATTATAACCAATTAAAAACTGGTCTTAATATCATAAACATTTATAATTACTATCCAGCATTTGCCTTCCTTAGCTTAAATCTATTTTGAAAATGAATAAGTTAATATTTAATGCAACCTAGGTGTAACCGAAATTAAGCTAAAATGGGAGCCAAATTCGCGAGCTCTTAAATCCACCGGACTGTCTCTGGATTGAGGCGCTGGTATTTATACTGTCTGAGAAATGAGAGGTTTATTTTTTGATATCCAGCGCTGCTGTAGTCTCTCCTCCCACTGTGCGCTCATGAAAAACCTCTGGATCGGGTTTGCCCAGTGAAAACTGAGAAGCACAGCCCTTCCTAAATAGCAACAGTTTGTCAACCGAGTAGTTAATAGTAGTGAATTTCTAGTTTTAAAGTGTTCTAATAATAATAATAATAATAATAATAATAATATATAATTATAGTGTGTGTGTGTGTGTGTGTTGTTGTTGTTAATGAAACGTTGCTTAACTCTGTTGTGCATATAGCCTATGCATGATTTTATGTACAAATACAAAAAACGTAATAACTTATTAAGTTTAATTAACTACCACCATTGTGCTTTGTTGAGCAATCTGGAAAGTGCCTTGTTCAAGAGGGACTATAAAACCTAGTGGATTTTATTCAGTTTGGATAAAAGCATCAGGTACATTACTTTTTACTAGTATACAGTGCTTTAAAAATAAAAACTATGTTTGTCAGTAGTTGTCCACAAGGTGGCAGTAAGACATTGCATATGAAAGTGCACACAAGAACTCGTTAGTTTCATTCATGTTTTCGTTCTTATTAAGCAGTGTTTGGATATTCTCAGATTCAGACACTAGAGGGCGACGATGATTTAGATGAGGTAGAAATAAATTGAAAGACTGTACGTTCACGATATTTGAACCATTAGTAAACATATATTTATTACGTAAAATATATTTAAATATTTATACTATAAGATAAACTGTATAATTGTAAGCCTATAACTATTCCTCAACGTATATGTAGGCTACCTATTAGAATTAATATTTTGCAAAGCATTTTTGTTCCATTAGCTGTAATAAAACATTTTCACTAAATTATACATTTGTTGGCATTGAACTCCACCAATAGTATTTTATATGCCAACAACTAATCTAAATAATCTGTATGGTTCACAACCAGTCTTTATATATATCGACTGAGAGTGAAAATAATATAGGCCTACACAAAAAGATATCCATTGGTTTATAGCACATAGAGAACTTCCATTCTCTATAACCTCAGAAGCAATGTTATACAGAATATGACATTTAGGTCAGCAATGAGGGTCACAAACATGAGGAAAGGTCCTGATGTGCATTCTAAAAACAGCCAAACGATTGAGCTATTCCAATGACCACACAAGCTAGTCCATAGAATCTCTGACTTGTTCCACTGTGGGCAAGGGCAAATAAGCTGCAGTGTTCCCTGATGTGGATCATCTGGCAGTTCTTGCAACAGTTCACAGTAGGTGTCATCATTGACAGTCATCTACTCTTTGTGCTGCTTCCAATGAGCTTTCAAGGCCCTGTCATTACCACATGTGTGGAGCTCAGCTGATAAGAGGGGGGTTGGGGGAAATTTGAAGGACATTCTACAGCATGCAGCAGCAGCAGTACACAAACTTGCAGAGCTTGAGGTTATAAATATAAAAATAGATCAATGATGGACCTGATTTATATGGATTTTAATAACAAAGCACCACTCAAGGGAATGTATGATGGTTAAAAAGAGGAAAGCCTGTACATGCTCAGGTGCACATATTTTTGAATACCATATTTACATATCTCATAATTTTTGGAGGTGTATTGATGACATTAATTTTGATTATTTCTTACTGTTAAATGACAGTAAAAATAGCCAGAATTTTACCTGTTCAAAAATGTAGGCAAATTTATTCAAACTTTATTTACCGATGCAATATTATATCTATCTCTGATGGCTGAGACCATCACATCCTCCAAGAGGCAGCTGAAGACACTTCCGCAAGCACTTAACCGCCAAACAATCTAGTTAACTAATAAATCTGGAATTGTGTAGGCCTACTACAACAATTGTTGGCTTTGTGATGAACTGCTTCCTCTTTTGTAGGTCGCTTTGGTTGAAAACAATGCATAAATGTAAATGTAAATATAAGTGACTGTAAGAAAGATATTTTAATTACAAATTAACAAAATTCAATTCAGCGAACACATTAAAAAGCAGTTTTACACTTATTCTACAAAAGGCCTACTTTTTTCTGATAGAGGATGTGCCATGCTGCATAAAGACTCACACTAGATTCTACAAAAACAAAGCACACCTTACGTAAAATAACTACAAGTGATATGCAATTTTATATTACAACCATAGATGGCGACAGAGAGGCAACGTTTTTCGTTCAACTTTTAGTTGGCCATAGTTCCCTTTCGATACTTCACTCGTACTGCGTCTTGCTGAAGACGCGCATATGGGAAAAATTTTTCTCCTGAACTGAAGCCTATTTCATTCACGCAGTGAAACTGCACGGCCATTGGTTCGTGCAGGGCTTTAAAAAACTAACCAATGGCGCGGCAGCTGAGCTGCACGAGCCTATGGCGACGAAGCCCGCCAGAATGGGCGGGGCATCTGGCTATATAAGCGGGCGCTCGCCACAGGATTCTCAGATTATTTTTCCTTCAGCGACGACTCTACGCTCATCGCTGATCCTGAAGGCCTGCTCGCCGTTGACACACCTTCGCAGCTGGAATCGGGACCTCTCAGCACAGCTGACCTGCTTCTCCGCCGCTACAACCTCCCGTTTTCTCCTCTCTCAGTGAACCTCGGAGAGAGAAACAGCGGAGTCAGGGAGCTAAGCAACCGGGTCTGAGCGATCGCATGCCGGC
>NW_015549644.1:266382-311290 GCF_001515605.1 Sinocyclocheilus anshuiensis
CACCAAGGGGTTTCCGGTTACGAAGCAAAGACTCTCTAGATGGATAGTAGACGCCATCTCGCTAGCATACTCTTCCTTAGGCCTCAAATGCCCCATTGGAGTACGGGCCCACTCGAATAGAGGCATCGCCTCGTCGTGGGCATGGTCCAGTGGTGTGTCCATTGCGGATATTTGTGAGGCGGCCGGCTGGGCCTCGCCGTCCACATTTGCGAGGTTTTATAGCCTGGAAGTCCCAGCCTTACAGGCCAGGATCCTTTCCGCTTGAAATGGCACGCGCTGCGTAAACAGACATGACAGAGAGCCCTTGGCCGTGCCGCGCCCAAGTTCTCTGGTATTGTTCACCTGTTAGCTCTCGACCCCTGGGTGTCGAAGTTACGGGTATACTCTGGAACGATTAACCAGGCCGGGTGTGACCTAGAAAGCTCAGCCCGCTTAGCCTTGGGTTATTGTTGACTTCTCTATAAGCATTGGTTGCTTATGGAAGTTATACCTTTAGTCGTTCCACTACATTAGCACGGCGTGATTGGACTGTTCCCATATATGACGCAGTACGAGTGAAGTATTGAAAGGACACGTACTCGCGAGTACTAACGTAACCTCGGTTCCCTGAGATACGGGAACGAGTACTGCGTTGCTGACCGTGCTACGTAGCTGCACGACTCAATCACTGCCTCAGTCGAAGTAAACCTGAGAAACCTGTGGCGAGCGCCCGCTTATATAGCCAGATGCCCCGCCCATTCTGGCGGGCTTTGGCGGGCTTCGTCGCCATGTTTCACTACGTGAATGAAATAGGCTTCAGTTCAGGAGAAAAAAGGCTTTTTCCCATATGCGTCTTGAGCGAGACGCAGCACTCATTCCCGTATCTCAGGGAACCGAGGTTACGTTAGTAACCGAGTACGTTTTTGATATTTAATGCAATTACTGACTATAACTGACAGTATATCTTCGTGATAATCTCTGTGTGATGTTTATGAATAGATTTATGTGGTGACTCTTTTAAGTGGTGACTTTAAAGAATAGCCTACTTTCGAAAGTTCAAAACGTTCAGTTTTTTCTTGGTTTTGTGAATGTTAAAGAAACATTTTTGCAAACATTATGGGAATGTTACTTTGGAATATTCTCTAAACCATCTCAGATGAACGCCCAACTAAAATTTCGCAGAAAAACGTCCCATAAATGATAATGATAGAAATAATGTTTTTGAACTAACATTCTGAGAAGGTTATTAAAGATCAGATTACTTTGAATGAACGTTCTATTATCTCATGAAGTAAAATCATCAGAATTATTAGGATTATGTGTTATGATGCCTTTACCTCCTCTCATTAATAACGTAAATATAGTATTGGAATTGATTGTATTAAACAAACGTAGGCCTATTTAATTTTATAAGACATTTTATGAAATTGTTATAATTTTATTATAATTTTGTAATTTCTTTATAAGAAGTAAAAAAAAAAAAAGATGAAATAAAAATAATTTACTTATTTTAAAAAATGCCCCCCCCAAAGTCGCATTCTACACCTCTACAAATGACAAGCATTTGTATGGAGTGGGAGGTAACCTCTGAAGCGCGGCTGGCTTGATGCTCATATTTAGAGAGCCAGAAGTGTCTGCGGTGTTCAACATGAATCATGAGCTCTCATCTGAACTTCCCAAAAACTCTTATTACAATCTGCAATGTTTACTACATATGACGCAAAAGAATAAAAGAGAGAGAGCTGGTTGCACAGAGAGAAACACCAGGTCGATGGATGGCGATTGTGGCAATGCTTAAATCCTCATTACGGATGCACAGAACCGTGATCAACAGAATCACGGTGTGAATTACACTTTGAAGGATATATAATCACCACCAACAACGATGTCGGTTTCCCCCGTTGTTTTGTTTTGTCTCTTGCACATGCTGTTTTTAACGAAAATATACCTCTGTATGGAAACTGATTTTTGTGAACCTGTTCGACTTGACCGTGAAAATTTCCCAAGTCATGACAAACTGAACAACGAACTTGTTGTTTACAGAATAAACGCTTTTAATCAGGAATTTTATCTTAATCTTCTGCCTGACTCCAGTTTTCTGGCTCCTGATGGCACATTTCAATATAACACATCATCTTCAAGTGCTTTTTTAGGAGATGATTTTAGAAGATGCTTTTACTCCGGTGATATTGATGCAGACAGGAATTCATACGCAGCTCTCAGTCTATAATTTTATTTTATTTTTTTTTGGTTTTTTTTGTTTTAAGGAGTAAACTAAAAATTGAACAGATGGCCATCTCCTTTAAACTGCACCACTCATGTTTGACAGCATGAGAAAGTTGAAACATTTATGTCAAGATAATATTGGAATGTATTCAGTCTTCCCAAAATTTCTCCCTGAAGTCTCCAGGTGGCTGCACTATGATGTTCTCACATGGTTCCATCTGTCCTCGTAACAATGTCGTAACTACAGCTGTTTACAGGCATTCTTGGCCACCCTCACTGTTCCACACAACCCTATGCTTCTCATAATGTCAATACACAATAAGTTTCTATTTTGATCAGACAAATCGGAAATAGACAGTTCACACTTTGGATAATCACTGGGAAAAGCTCAGCGAGGAAGCCTGGATTACAGAGATTAATTAAGTGATGACAACTGCAACCCTGGCTATCATCTTCATAACACTTGATGCTTGTTATGTCACATAGTGTTTCATCACTGATTTCACACTATAATCATTTTCTTCACAGGACCTGTGTGGGGCTACCACATGTGACACTCTGGGTATGGCTGATGTAGGAACCATGTGTGATCCTAAGAGGAGCTGCTCAGTTATTGAAGATGATGGTCTTCCCTCAGCCTTCACCACCGCACATGAATTAGGTGAGAGCTTTGTTTAGTGTCAGAGTCAGTCTTTTGTGAGCAAAACAGGTGAACTGAAAGTCCTTGTCTGTGTTCTCTTCTCAGCGCCTGTCTGTGGTGTAAAGTTGAATCCTTTAGGGTGATGGGAGTTTGATGAGGCTTCTCACTCCTGAAATTCTATCTCTGATTCCTTGATCTTTAAACATGAATGTTGTGCCAGCTGTTTCCAGAAAAAAAGTCCTGCCACGCTTTATTATTAATTTAGAATAGCAATGACAACTGCATTCAAGAGTTTTCCACATCTCTCGATCCCTGTGAAAACAAAGGTTTAATAAAAGACAGATGGGAAAACATTAGCAGATGCTGAAGAACCACATTCACTGGGGCTGGTGCATCAGTGCCATCCTTATATGGTGTATACAGACAACTCTATGTACATATTTGAATCTGTTAGTTATCGTACACCTTACAGACAGACAGACAGACAGATAGATAGATAGATAGATAGATGGATGGATGGATGGATGGATGGATGGATGGATGGATGGATGGATGGATGGAACCATAGAATGATGGATGGATGGACGGACAGACAGATAGACAGACAGGCAGTAGATAGATGTTGACTACATTTAAAGTATATTTTTATCAATGGACAAAAACTCTTAACTGTAACTATTAATTGCATTTTCTGCTATGAAAATGAAAACAGACTTAGACCTCTTGACTATTTCTTTGGCTCTTGTCCAGGGCATGTGTTCAGTATGCCACATGACAATGTGAAGGCTTGTGAGGAGGTATTTGGAAAGCTGAAGGACAACCATATGATGTCTCCCACACTGATCCAGATTGACCACAACACGCCCTGGTCTGTCTGCAGCGCTGCCATCATCACAGACTTCCTGGATGATGGCCACGGTTAGTTTGATTGCTCTGCTGCAATCAACTTTGACATCTGTCTCAGCAATGTCGAATAAATACATTGAGGATATGCTCAGCTATACAAATCACCAAAATACTAAATGTAAAATTTGCATTAAGTACCTTTTGCTCTCCAGGTGACTGTCTGCTGGATCAGCCCCAAAAGCTTTTGGCTCTTCCAAATGACCCTCCGGGCATCAGCTACTCGCTCAGCCGTCAATGTGAACTGGCTTTCGGCTCAGGATCCAAGCCCTGTCCATACATGCAGGCGTGCTCCAAACTGTGGTGCACAGGGAAAGCTAAAGGACAGCTGGTGTGTCAGACTCGCCACTTTCCCTGGGCTGACGGTACGACCTGTGGCAGCAACAAGCTGTGCTATCGGGGGATCTGTACTGATAAGCAAAATACCAACAAAGACAAGGTGAGTGATGTACTAACTACAGTATATCGGACTGCAGACAAATGCGCTTGTGTTGTTTTATCTGACATGTCAGATGTTTTTGAAAAAAAATATTTTTTGCTCACCAAGGCTGCATTTATTTAATCAAAAATACAGTAAAAACAGTAATAATGTGAAATATTATTGCAATTTTAAATAACTGTTTTTTATTTTAATATTTAATATATTATGGCAAAGCTGAATTTTCAGCATCATTACTCTACTCTTCAGTGTCAAATAATCCTTCAGAAATCATTATAATATGCTGATTTGCTCAAATCTCAAATCTTATTATCAATGTTGAAAACAGTGTTGTTGTTGTTTTTTTGTTTTTTTTTTATATAGATATAAATATATAAATATAACTTTTGTACTATTATATTTCTTCACTGTCACTTTTGATCAATTTAACGTGTCCCTGCTGAAAATCTCACTGACCCTAGACTTTTGAACACTGAAACTGAAATTATTACATTAGAATATATTCCATTTATATATATTTATATTACATTTATGATGGTTAATGTATTTAAATGTAAATTTTCCAATAAAAATATCAAAAATCCAGTGTTGCTTCTCAAATAAATGTATATTTGTTGTTAAATTTTCTTGTTTTTTTGTTTTTAAATTTTCTTGTTATTTGTAGATACGTTTTACTGAAAAAAGTAAAAGGTACTTTATAGTGGGAAAGGGTTCTTTAGATTATTAAAATGTTGGTCACACTCATTAAAAAAAATCAGAAAAAGTTCATCTCTGGCATCACTGCTGAAACCCCGTTTTGGAACCTTCATGTTTTGATTTGTTTTGTTTTATTATTTTATTTTATTTTTATTTTATTAATTGAATTTTTTTTTATTTTTTTTTAATTTTTTTTGTGGTGTATAATGCTCATGATATATTTCTGCCGACAATGAACATTTAAATGCTAGTCTTTTTGAAGATGTTTGCCAGTCTTCTCAGCAAGGATGTAATTGTTTCTGAGACGTGTGGACTCTTTCCGCAGGCAGACGGCCAATGGGGTCGGTGGGGTCTGTATGGTTTGTGCTCCCGTACTTGTGGGGGAGGGGTGCAGCTCGCCAAAAGGGACTGTAACAACCCTGTCCCTGAAAACGGGGGCAAGTACTGTCAGGGACTGAGAGTGAAGTATCGCTCATGCAACTTAAAGCCCTGTAAAGACTCAGGTAAATGAAATATTTTTCAGTCTAATGTTAAACAATATGCATAAGTCAATATTCGTGTCTGACTATGACCATCTGTTTGTGACAGGAAAGAGCTTTCGAGAGGAGCAGTGTGAGGCATTCAATGGCATCAGTCTGAACACTAACAGACTTAGCCCGTCTGTGGTCTGGGTTCCGAAATACTCTGGAGTGTCTGTTAAGGACAGATGCAAGCTCATCTGCCGAGCCAACGGCACTGGATACTTCTATGTCCTTGCACAGAAGGTAAATAAATAAAAATAAATGCTTAAATACTGCAAAGTTGTTTGACATTCATAGTTCATGAGCAAAAGGAGCCAGTGTGCAGTTCTTCTCTCATGGAAAGAATAACATCCCCTTTCCAAAGCGAACAAGATACTTTTAAAAAGTAATGGTGAGAGCTTATCTCTCAGATATGGCCATGTGGAAAGACACAGTGCAGGGCTGCTTCTCATAATCACTCATGACGTAGATGGGAAGACAAAAACACTCACAGTTTCAGTAATCTAGACAGCTATAGCGTATCAGCTTACATTAGTTACACAACTAAAACTGTCTACTAACCAGCTGCAATGCAGCAAAGCGACGAGTGATGCTACATTCTGTTAGTCACTGAGTTTCTGTGCTAGCCACGCCCACATGACAACTCATTGGACCAAAATCATGCTATGTATATTAAATATGAAAAAAAGCATTCTTATATTAACTTTTATTATTATTTATATAAATTTTTTGCTCTTTTGTTAGATTTGACTGCTTTTATTGTCCTCATTTGTAAGTCGCTTTGGATAAAAGTGCCTGCTAAATGACTAAAAGTAAATGTAAATATATTTTTTTAAAGAAATTATAACTTTTATTCAGCATTGGATGGATTAAATTGTTCAAAAGTGACAGTAAATACATTTATAATGTTACAAACATTTCTATTTCAAATAAATGCTGTTCGTTTTGAAATTTCTATTCATCAAAGAATCCTAAAATATGTATTAAGGTTTCCACTAAATAAATAAATAAATAAAAAAAAAGTAAACAGCAAATCAGTTTTAGAATGAAGGATCTTCTGAAGGATCATGTGACACTGAAGACTGGAATAATGGTGCTGAAAATTCAGCTTTGCATCACAGGAATAAATTACATTTTAATCAAATAAATGCAACCTTGGTGAGCATAAGGGACTTCTTACACAAAAAAAATATCTTACTGACCCCACACTTTTGAACAGCAATGTATATACTTTTAATTTTAAGATCTGTATACTTCATATACATAAATAAAAATAATTTGATGAAATATGGGCAAGGAGAGCTAGAAGTGTTTCTGTAGCTCAATTGAGTTTTCAGTCACATGACCGGCTTGAAGACCTGGTGGGCAAAACATCCATAGAACTGCAGCACAAGCCTGTCGATTTTCTATCTGTTCCAATCCAAAAGTATTTAGATCATCTCTCAAAAGAATAAAACAAAGATATGTGAACAAAATAAAAGTACTGGCCATTAGCAATCCATATAAATCACCCACCGCAATATTTCAATCACTAAAAACAGCGGGACATTCTAAAACGTTTAATGTGAAAACGGTGATATTAAAAGATCAAATTCAGTACACACCTTATTGCTGATGCATGCTTTATGCAGGCAAGCAAATGAGCCCAGAATATGAACGCAATGTGCTAAATGGTTAAGCGGCTTCTTTATAATGGTTTTCTATGGGAAAATGTTTCATATTAAACTTTGCACATTGCGTTTATATTCTGGGTTCATCTGCTTGCCTGTACAAAGTATGCATCATCAATAAATTGTTTACTGAATTTGGCCTTTAAATATCACTGTCTTACTGCATTACTACTTAATGCAAACCTCGTAAAAATAACTGGAGGTCAGTGGAGGAAACTATGCTTTTGCCCTCCATGTAGGCGTTCCTGTAAGGGTGTGACGTCACGTCAAAACTATGAATTGGTAGTGTATGGCGCTAGCAAATCCAAGGTTATAGGTTTTACTGGTTATCACTTAACACCTTTAAGTTACCATACTTAAAAAGAGTGTAGTGAATGTGAATGTTATCTGTGTGACAGGTGGTGGACGGAACCCCTTGTTCTCCTGATACCTCAGCGGTCTGTGTTCAGGGAAAGTGCATTAAGGCTGGCTGTGATGGCAAACTGAGCTCCAACATGAAGTTTGACAAATGCGGTATGTGTGGTGGAGACAACCAAAACTGCAAGAAAGTCTCTGGAATGTTCACAAAACCCATGTAAGTGCTTTGTCTCTGAGGATATGGTTTTACAAGATCTAAAGGACTAGAGTCAGCTGCAGCAATGTCTTCAGGGTTGTTTGCCATTCAGAAGTGAATTGCAAATACTTCTGTTCCTGTTTTTTTTCTAGGCTTGATTGTGTTTATGGAGTGCAGTCTAACATGTCTCTAGCTATGTGAAAATAAGTTTATAATTGTAACAGTTAATTGTTGGAGCTGAGCTGAATGAGAGAGACATCCCTTCCACACCGCTCTGTCCCCTCTCTGAGAAACGTGCTGATCATTTCCTGCTTTTATGAAGCCCCGCCCTCAGAAATAGGCGATGGGCTCTGATTGGTTAGCTAGCCCAGTGTCCGGTTATATTGTAAACAGCGGCGTCACTAATATCGCTTATCAGTTTGAGCCCGATTGAGAAGCAGAGGATATTCTTTGCATTGAACTTTTAGCGCCGCAACTTTGCAGATATTGTTTATGCTCAAACAGCAACATTACACACTAACTAACGTTAAAAAAGTGAAATCGCAATCAACCACCCCTTTAAGGAAGCAAAATTAAAATGCGCAAGAATTTTAATTTTAGGATGACATAGTTACATGCTACATGTACTTACTATAGTAATAACAGTCAATTATGCATAATTACAAGTAACACTAAACCAAACCCTAACCCTATAGTAAGTACGTGTAGTTGATGAATATTACTAAAATAAAATGTAACCTTAAAATGAATTGAAATTCAAAGAAACTCATACAACTGCTAAAAGTGTAATTAACTAAATTCGAAAAATAAATTTATCAAAAAAGAAATTGTATTTAATTTTAATTCTTTAAATTATTATTTTTTTTTAATGCAATCATTTTTGTAACAACACTTCATTTGACATCATGCTATGATCTGTTGAAATTTTTTTATTGTAAATTCCACTTTAACTTCATTCCAATTCAACTTCCAACTGAAATTCCTGAGTGGTGTCATCAATTCAAATTCCAAATCATGAATCACAAAGAAGCCAAATCTTAAATTCTGAATATTGTCCAACTCTGTGATCTCATTTTTCAGGCATGGATATAATTTTGTGGTAACTCTACCGGTCGGAGCGGCAAACGTGGATATAAGGCAGCGCGGTTACCGCAGTTTGATTAACGATGACAACTATTTAGCAGTAAAGAACGTCCACGGCAAATATCTCCTGAATGGAAACTTTGTGGTTTCAGCAGTAGAAAAAGACATTATCGTAAAGGGAAGTCTACTTCGCTACAGTGGAACCGGGACATCGGTGGAAATACTGAAGGCCTCTAGACCTCTCAAAGAGTCTCTTACGGTGGAACTATTGTCGGTAGGTAAAATGACACCTCCTCGTGTGCGCTACTCCTACTACCAGAATGTGGGAAAGAAGGAGGGCAAGATCTTAAAGAAGGACGAGAGGAACCCTACACAGAACAGTGTGCTGGAAGACAGCAATAAAGTGGAGCTGAAGAAGCCAGCCTATCAGATGCCGTCTTATAAGTGGGTGGCAGCGGACTGGAATAAGTGCTCGGTTACCTGTGGGAATGGGGTTCAAAGTAGACTGATACAGTGTTTGGACTCGGATGGGGAGTCAGCCACACACTGTGACGGCACACAAAAGCCCAGTGCCATAAGGGCGTGTGGTGACCCTTGCCCAATGTGGAGTATAGGCGAATGGTCCTCATGCTCTAAAACCTGCGGGAAAGGCTTTAAGAGACGCCCACTGCGATGCATCACTCAGACTGGACTGCTTTTACCTAGAGACCACTGCCCAAGCAAAAGAAAGCCACAAGAACTGGACTTTTGCACTGTTTGGCCCTGCTAGTGAACGATTCGGTGTGTTCTGGGACCCATTTTATGGCGTCAAAGTGATCTTTTTACGTGTGCATCCTGTGTTGCCTCATTTGTAATGGGAATATTGTCATGAAACAAAGACAAAGGATGTCTTTTACCATTACAATGTTACATGTTAAGGTACAGATATCGCCTACCTCGAAAAGGACAGGGTGTTTTAAAGCAACTAAATAACGTAAAATTGTATAATGCTATGCTGTGGCATTAGAACTGTCACAAAATAAAACTAGCATCTCCTCTACATATGGTTTGTAGACAATATCAGAAAGTGTTTGAGTTTGTATTCAGACTTTAAATACATGTGAATAATTTGATCTAAATGTGAAGCATATTGTATGCAAAAATAGGGCGACTTGGTCCATGCACTAACCATTTGTATTCATATATTAGGCTGAGATAGCCAGTAGATTAAAACGTTCCTAATCATTAAAGTTTCAAGACAAAACAATGCCAAAATTAGGCTTTTAGTTTGGGTTTAGTGAAAGAAATCAGTACTTTACATTTTGGGCAGAAGAGGAGAGATTATGAACACATATTTACATTAATAAAATAATGTTAACGTTTAATATAATGGTACTGTACCCAAAGGGATAAAACAGTTAAATACTATAAATAAATCAGTTAAAATACTATATGGCAATAAACTTCATCAATTCAGCTATCTATATAAGTAAACCAGTTAGAAAGTCTTTGGGTATCTTGATGTTCTTGTAAAACTGATCTCTGCTAAAAGACACTGATGTTGATACAGCCTTGATACTGCAAATGTTGTGCAAAAGCAAGATCTTATACAATACGATTTCAATATCTAAAATCTCGACAGTATGCAGAGGAAAAAAGAAGAAATATTAAACACATGCGGCTGCTACTGCCATTATGATTTTAGCTGTAAAATATTGTACGTGTTTTATTGTACGTGTATTAGATGTATTCTCTGCTGGACTTACGAAGATACATTATAACTTGTGTAAACAACCTCTGTAAACCAAATGTTGTTGGTAAGAGCATCTCATTCATTCCAAAGGTGCTTCTTTGTTTCATTTTGTTTGCTTATCTTTTGATGTTAATACAGCAAAAGGCACTTACGTTTTTCTATTAGAATCCATTGTATACTATGTATACATCCATCAACTGTGCACAAATAAATACAGAAACATGAACTGCTCTGAGGGATCTCCTCACTCAGCTGGGTTGTGGAGAAGTGTGTATGAATCATGTATGTATAGCGATAAGCTTTAAAGTGTGCTGAAAAGTCATTTGGTCACGCCAGCTAATCTCTTCACTTAAGGCCGGATGAAGTGTCATGGACAAACCCATAGCATTCAGTGACACTGGAATTCTGCTGAGGCAAAAAAAAACTGGCCTGATAATCCTCTTCAATTGTGTGACGGATCTAAACCATCTCTAGTGTTTCACATATCAGGCCGAGCCACAGGTTACAGCCTATACTGGTATGAACTTTGGTATACAATGCATTTATTTAAAGCAAGACTAAAGAATGAATACATATAAATTAATATAAAAAAGCAGTGCATAGAATGGGCAGTTTTTCAGGTGTAACCTAAAAGTGTATGGAAACCATAAAATATCTCATAAATATCTAATAAATTTCCCCTGCTAGGATTCTAACAGTAGACGCAGCAAGCACTAACTTGGCACTAACTACTTTCTCCATGTTAAATGAAATCATATACTTGTTTATATTTATAATTAAATAATATACTATATATTATAATTTAAACACATATCTGTGATATTTCAGTATCATTGAGGTACTATTATAGTCTTTATTAATAGTTTGAATTTGTTTGATTTTGTATTTTCTGTTTTCGTTTAAATTTTAGTTCAAGTTTCCGTAATTCTGTTTTTGTCATTTTTATTAGTTGTCATTTTAACATACCTTTTATGAATTCTTATTCTGGTTTTTGTTATTTTAGTACATCAAGGTAACTAAATGAAAACTAAGAAATGTTTTTTTGGAAACTAGCTGAAATAAAATAAGCTGAAATTTATAAATAAATAAATTATTTATTTATTTTTTCAGTTAACATTTATTTTGTCAATTACCAAAGATGTTTTTTATGGTTTTGGTTTTAGTTTTAGTTAATTATAATAAACGTTATGTGATTTATATTATAAAAAAACAGTTTTTACAAATTAAAACAAGTAAATACACACAAATAATATTTTTCACATTATACTTTAAATACATATAATTTACATAATAAATTAAAATACAAGTAACTGACCTGGCATTAAAATCATAGTATTGAAAAGTCAAAAGCACAACCTTCTCCAGCCAAGGTTAAAACATATACTTTTTTTATAATAACAATTAAAAATACATACTACATATTATAATTTAAATTTTATATTATAAAAATAGTTTTTACAAATTAAAAAAACTAAATACACATACTTTTTTACGTGATACTATATATATTTAATTTACATTATACATAAAAAATAATAATTAAAACAGCAACTAAATGCATGCTTAGTTAAGCTAAAAAAATCTACAACTTTTCTAACAGTGATTATTTCAGCTTCAATAATTCTGTAAATGATGAAGAGTGTGGTGTCATTAGTGAAAACAAAGTGTATTTCCACTGAAGACAAAAGCAGCACTTTCACAGCTGAAGATATTGGATGCGAGGGAGCAAATGGGTTTCCATGTGGTCATAAGAGCGACTAAGAAATATTATTCTTACATCATGGTGCAGACACACACACACACACACTGCACAGCTGCAATAAAAAGAGTCTTTGGCTATGAAACTAATAATAGCTTCACATTTCAGGTCTAACGCATTTGGGGAACACCTACAGAGAGAAAAATATTTCAGCAGTACACAGAGTCCATTTAAAAAGCATACATGATGACAGATTTAAAGCATTTGATTAGTACTTAACTAATCCAGAAAACTCTTAATGCATTTTATTTTTAGCTTGATTAATCTGGAAAACATTAATGCACTGAAATAAATTTCAAGAGGTTTATCCTTTTTTGACTAACTTCCAATTAAAAAATGTCTCTGTCCTAACCAAACACTGCACACAGTTTGTCCAACTCCACGATATTAAAACTCTCAGCTGCTTTGGATCTATTGTTCCACAGGTTGACCTCGCCTGCTCTTGAACCTTGAGAACACCCATGAAAATCTAGATGATCAGCATTGCTGAAGTTAATGATTGCTGAAGTTTGGACATGTTTTAAAATCAAAGAAATTACCTTGTGGCAAAAAAAATGGAAAGAATAGCCAATGTGTTTTCGTCAACACAGAGCACCCAAAGTATCTGCTGTGCCTGCAGTCTCATAAATACTCGAATTCAAATTTGATTAGTGATTTTAAAATGAACTCCCCTGAAATGAACTGTACATTCATACATTTGGTCAATGTTAGCGGATAACGAAACCTCATTTTAAGTTTTTAACCTATTGTTACCCATTAAGTCTTTGTTCGGACCACCAAACAAATCAAAAGCCAAGCGTGAAGATGGCCAGGAGGAAAAAAGCTCTGTGAACCAAGAGGCCACGTTTCTTTCATTGGCTTCTCTTGGCTGTTTGAGAGAGCTGCTTTAAATCCACGTCATTGGAGACACTGCTTTTACAAGGTCATTCGAGAGTACAAGCTTAGAAAATGAACAGGACCTTCTGTTACGGGGGTCTCACATAATGAGCTGTTGGACTATAAAAAATCCAAAAGAAATCTCCACAACATCAAACCGAATGTTTAAAATTATCCGAAGCGCAAATGCTAATTCTAGAGATCACACGAAGCTGCCAATGAGGCCACTGCAATATTTGAAAATGAAGGCCAAAAATATTTCAAAAAAGCTCATTTATTTAAAGTCTCTTTTTGAAGTCTATTTTTATTTCTTGTAAATTCACTTTTAAATTTTAAATATGTAAATGTATGTATGTGCATTTATAAAATTCATATTTACATTCACAAATTCATATACGTAAACAATATATATGGCTGAATCTTATGGAAGCTGGTTTCCACCATGGGATAAAAAATAGAAAAGGTAATTTCTACTTTTTTATCTCACAATTCAGACTTTTTTTCTCGCAGTTCTGAGTTTATGTCTCACAATTCTCACAACTGTGAGAAAAAAGTGAGAGATATACAGAACTGAAGAAAAAATATATATAATCTCTGAATTGCAAGATTTCTCGCAATTCTGATTTTATATCTTGTATAAATTAATTAATTAATTAATAAACTTGAATGACTTTGAATCTTCTGTGGAACACAAAAGGAAAATGTCAAACAAACAAACAAAAGCTCATACAATGGAAGTCAATGGGGTCCAGTGTTGTTCGGACCCCAAATTTCTTCAAAAGTATCTTTGTTTGTGTTCTGCACGAAAAAAAAGCAAAAGAAATACAGGTGTAGAACAACATGAGGATGAATACATTTTGACAGAATGTTAATTTTTTGACCATTTTAAAATCAGCATTTTACTACAGCATTTTGTAGCATGCAAGTCAAAAATCAAAAATCTAAAATAAATACCTATGCATGATTTTGAACAATCAATTTGCTGTATGTTTAAGCTAAACTCACAAAGTCTTAACTATTAAATTTAAGTCATAATGTGCAAATAGGCTATTCTACAATATTCTTCAGTATTCCATCACAAGGAACTGCAAATACTTATTTGGTAAGTGAAAATGGCAAAAACACCACATCGACCTCACCCAGTGCATTAGTTAGTGGGCAAAAATGGGGATTTTCCAGGGTTACTGCAGATTTAAGTTGCTATGGTGCAAAGGTATAACGCACACCAAAATAAGGGTTGTGCCTAATCTGTGTGAAACTTTAGAGACATTAGAGCAAGGTACAGAGAACTGTAACTGGTGAGATCACAGCCACTCCCTGATTATCAACACAGAAATAGCCTCAGATTATGACATTGTGCAGCCATCATCATTTGCCCAGGCTGAGTTTGAAGTAAATGGCACCTGTTGTTGACAATGTGATTGAGAACGAAAGGAAATAGATGATATATTGAATGTTAAAATGGAAATAGTGAGTCAGCCTAAAGCTGAAGACCCCAGGATGAAAGACATTTCCATTAAATAGTGACGTAACCATTACATAGAATCATGTGACATTCTCGTCCCCCTTCTTTAGTGAACAGAGAAGGAATCATCCAATGCAAAATGACTGTTTATCCTTGATTCTATGGACTCCCATGTGAAAAAGAAGTGTGTTTAATTGTTTCAAATGTGCACTTGTAGTGTACGAATCTTAAAAACATATCTAAAAAACTGTACTTGCAGAGAATTTAATATTAAAAGGCCACTCTAGTGCATTTAAAGAGAGTAGACTTTCATGAATGTGTTTCTCAATACACTATTTAAAAAAGTGAACATAATAATGTCAAATTAAAAGTTTTACTTTAAAACATTGTTTAAATACTATTATGTCATGCTTTTAAGAAGTACACTTGTTTTTTTTAAACTATAATGTTTATTTATTTTTTTATTTTTTTATTTAATTGCAATTAACACAGAATTAAAGTAGCAGTTCACACACACACACACACACACACACACACACACACACACACGTTTACTTAGCTATCTACATGGGGACATTAAATAGAATTATATTGTTTTTATATACAGATAGTTATAGATTTAACTTCTGCATTTTTACAATAAAAAAAATTATAAACACAAATGAGGACGTCCCCAAAGGGAGGTTTTTGGGAGATTTTTTCAGGTGTATCTAATTTTTTTTGGGTACATATTTGTCCCCAATATATAGTTACACACACACACATGTTGAAAGAGTTTTTAAATGCAAAACATACATTAACAGTTTACTACAAATTTGTCCCCAAAATATGGTTAAGTAGGTACACACACACAAACACACACACACACACAAATAAAAAATAAAAATAAAAATTCACCCTTGTGTCATTCCAAACCCGTAAGACTTTGGTTAATCTTCAAAACACAAAATAAGATATTTTTAATGAAACCTATGAGGTTCTTCATATTTGATGTGCTCTGTGCCTCTGTGCATGTGTCAGTCATTGTTTAGATGTAAATAAAAGCCTAAATATAAATATGTTTATCATATACAGTAATCATATATTTTTACACAACTTAGATTAAACTACTCAATTCATATGGATTCATTTTACAACGCCTTTAATGTATGATCTTCCAAGTTTTGGTTACCTGGACTTCAAATGGAGGGACAGAACCCTCCAAGGTTTCATTAAAAATATCTTAATTTGTGTTTTGAAGATTGTGTTTTGAGTTTTTGGGGTTTAAAATTAAATGAGCATGAGTAAATAATGAAATGTTTCATTTTTGGGTGAGCTATCACTTTAAATGTTCAAAAAACATGACATTCTGTTCGCACTTAAGTATTTTCTTTTAAAGTATGTTATTTCCATAGTAAGTATTCCTTTTAAAAGTATACTAAAGTGTACTTCTTTTTCACAAAGTGGTTTGGACATTGAAAAACAGCATAAAAGTTTTCAAAAACCTTTGTGAAGTCTGTAAAACAGACTTTTCCTTTTCTTTTTTATTTTAAAATATTTTAGTGTGTGAGAAATACAATATTTTGATTAGCCTGAACTAAGGTAGGTTTTAGATATAATTTTAAATGTCAAGAGGAATCTTCCAGCAATGAGCTGGAGATGTGAACCATGGCTGCTTCTCCGGCCAGCCGGTTTTTCTTGCCCTTACACAACAAAACTGCCTTTTGTTATCTTAAGAAGATGGAACCAGTGGATGCCAGGAATCCACAATCAATGCCAAAGCTTTGATCCCTTGGACTGTCTCCACTGATGCTTGGCCTTTTTCAAGCTGACAGCAGTAGTTCTTCATCAAAATACGATATTAACTCACATGTGCATTAAATTACATGCAAAATTACATTATGAATGGCCTCTACATTCACTAGTAGCTAATCAGTGGAACAATAGCATTGAAATAAAGGCACAGTTCTGCAATGCTCAGGCCTGCTGGTTTGTGTCTAATCACACAGGAGAGATCAGCAAGGGTTAAATCTTAATTTGCTGTGTATGCATGACAAGTTGACAAGGGCCCGAGATTACCCCCCTCTCCTCGCACGCTGTGCAGACACAGGCTCTGATAAGAGTGCTGCATAAAGGAGGTAGTGAACCAAGATCAGTGTTGGCAGAGGAGGCAATTTACCAGACACTTGCTCTGCCGTGACTGGATGGGAGTAATGAAATCATGTGGCTTTCACCCTTCAACTGATTTTAACAATATGAGAGACGCCTTATTAAGGAGGAATCCAGTGAACTGATCTCTCCTGCCGTTTGATAATGCCCCTGCATATAGTGCCCTTGTTCTGTGAATGAAGCCAGATGGCTCTGCAGAGTATGGGAAAATATTCTTAATTAGTGATGTGTTCAATTATAGACAGCACGTGGTCGTCTTTACACCTTCAACCCAAAGAACAAATTTAAAATATGTCAAAACATGAAGGACAAGCTGAGCATGCAGAACTTACAAATAAGTAACATGGGCTGCTTGTCTTCTGTTTTTTAAATAATAATGATAATAGCTTATAAAACTTGGATTCCTACAATCCCAGGTTTTGGTCATTAATTTACATGACAACGGCATTTTGGGGGGTTGAAAATGCAAACTTTCGAAAACAGGTTTTAAAGTTATTGAAAATTATACCATTACCATCTCGGTGTAAACTGCAAAAATGAGAATTTGTAAAAACGGTGACGTCATGTCCATGCATATTAAGTGTTCAGTGTGTGGTATCATGGTATGATTTCAAATCAAATTGCATCAATATGTGTTTTCGTCACATCTGTCTATGGAAGCCCGTTTCCTCCACGGAATTAAAAAAAATAAAAAAGGTAACTGCAACTTTTTATTTCACAATTCTGATTTTTTTCTTGCAATTCTGAGAAGAAATGTATTTCTATAAATCTCTATCATTTAAATGATCAGATTCACTACATTGACAGCATCAAATGAAAACTAAACTCGTTCTAAAAATTCATCTTCACAGTGATTCTGTAATTTGTCAACTAAAACTGTGGAACACAACAGGTATCAAAACAGAAAGAAAATAAACTTTCACAATACACTTTGGTATCTTTTAGTGGGTTTATCTGCAGTTTCTGAAGGTTAGAAATCTTACACCTGGATCAGGTGTGTCTTGTCAAAGCTTTCAGTATGTTGTCAGTGTTCTCAATCAATGGTCTGTCAGCGCATGAGGTAATGCATATCCTGAGGCCTTGAGACGGTTTCCTGCTCAAATCATAGCTCTTGCACAACATCTTAACTACATCAACTCCACAAAGTTGTATTTGTCTTTGCAGCAGCAGGTTTTTCTGATGGAGGTTAGTTGTATTATTTAGTACCCCTCGGGAGTAGTGAAAATTTAAGAGGCCGTCCACACCAAAGAAACCAATATGGCATGTGTTTCAGAAGGTGTGTGTGGTTTCAGGGAAGACTTAATCATGGCAATGTTTTGGGCTATGCATCAATGTTATTTCAAAAACTATTAGCGGTTTTATGTCAGGCAAAAAACAGATATGTTATGCTGGCATGAGAGCATCTCATGTACTAAAACTTAATGTAACTTCAAAGCATTCTCATTAAAAAACAATTCATGATATACCTAACATACAGTCAGATGTAGCTATAACTTCAATGCTTTAAGGTTGGTAGAAATGAACATTTGTTTAAAATTTCTTTCATTGACTTACAATGTACTCCCACCACATTCCCAGCACTTTTATGTAGTTCAAGTATGCCCAAGTACACTATTACAGTCCCGTTGAGCTGAGTCCCGGCCCAGATCCAGTATGCACCTATAACATTCCAAGCAAACTTTTACCATGTTGACCTACAAAACAATGAGGTTTCCATTTACAAACAACTATGAAATCTATTTATGTAGTTAAAATGTGTTCTTCTTCCTTGTGAAAAAAAAAGTAAAAATAGTACTTATGTATTATATTATGTGGTTATCATAGCTTAAGAATTTATGATTTTAACCTTTTCATGTTTAGTATCATTTTATGTGTCTCAGTGCAATAGGTAAAATGGTCTCAATTTTACAACAGCCACTTTCATCACTGAAGAATTCTGTTCTGCTGCTGAGGGGTGTGTCTTCCTCAGGGCCTTTCCCTTCTCTGGCCAGGTGTGACCCTGGGGTCATGGGATCCTGACAAACCAAAAGGTCTTTTATGCTTTTACAACTGATTTGAAGATTTGTTTGTTCTGGTTTGGCTTTATAAGCGAAGTGGCATTACAGTCAAGTGGGATTCTGTAACCAGAAAACGTGTGTGTGTGTGTGTGTGTGTGTGTGTGTGTGTGTGTGTTTGTGTGTGAGTCTCTGGAGCTCTGCACTAGAACTCTCACATGCTGTTGTGTGTCTCATAGCTGTCAGGTTTGCATTTCTTGTATTATCAAATTTGTAATTGAGTTAAACACATTGTGCTCATAGAACACACATTACAGTTGTTTGTGCTACTACATGTACACATAGACTAGCTGAGTTTATTCTTTAAAACACATGATTGCTTTACTGTAATTGTGGCATAGGTAAAAGATTGTAGATGCTATGCATTCTAGCAAACACATCGCTTCGCTTCAGAAGGCCTTTATTAACCCCCCGGAGCCGTGCGGAGTACTTTTATGATGGATGGATGCACTTTTTTGGGCTTCAAAATCTCAACCCCCATTCACTGCCATTATAAAGCTTGGAATTTAACACACTTCTTTTTTACATGGGCCGGCATTCTCAGATCACAAGTCACAACTTCTCCCCTCACTTGCTTACCAGCTGTGTGTTTTCACTGAGACAGATCAGCCAATATAATATAAACACTTTATATTTTGTCATTATAATGGTAGTTAAAGGATTATGCAGTGCTAAACAAATTTAAAAGGCATTTAGATCAAAACATGCTAGTTCAGAGAAGCCATTCCATCAGTTCTTGAATTTCCTGCATGTATTGGTAATACAAAAGTGAAGAGCACTCTTGAGACCTAGACGGTTGTGCTTAGTAATAGGATAATTAGTCACCCCAGTAGTCCAAATCCATTCATGAGCACCTTTAACACTAAACATGAAGGCCACAGCTATACTCTTTATTTTCAGCTGTATGGATGTGTTTTCAACACCACAATGCTGAGCCAATATCTTCTCGTCTCTTTTGAAGCCAAGAGGATTTTTGATGTCTAAATGATGGATTCTTGTTTTCCAGCATTTGCACTGTCTGAAATCCCATGTTCTCCTATATGGATTACAGCCAAGAGAAATCAGCATCTAATACGACACATATCTCAGCTGTCTCAACTCATCAGTCTAAAGCACTCATGGGCCAAGTATTTGAGGGAACATCTAATAAACAGTGTCTGTTTGAAGAGACAAAGTCTGTTTGTGGAAAAATATATTTCACTAAATTTATATTTTGATGGAATTCATTTTAAGAAGATTCTTTCTTAAGACTATTTTTGTGAATCTGGCCCCAGTTCGCACTGATTATAACAGCATGGAGAAGAGCAGCCAGCATATTCTTAAAAGTTTCTCCTTTTTAAAATCACCCAGGTTTGGAATGACATGAGAGTGAATAAATGATGACAGTTTGTATTTTTGGTCAACTGTCCCATTAAAGGAATAGTTTCCCAAAAAAGAAAATTTGCAGAAAATGTAATTATAGGCCATCCGAGATGTAGATGTCCTACAAACACGCAGCTTTTTATTTCACAAGATGCTAATTGATTGGACTGGAGTTGTGTGGATTACTTGTGTATTATTGTAATGTTTTTATCAGCTCTTTGGACTCTCATTCTGATGGCACCCATTCACTGCAAAGGATCCATCGGTGAGCAAGTGATGTAATGCTAAATTTCTTCAAATCTGTTCCGATGAAGAAACAAACTCATCTACATCTTGGATGACCCATTGAAATTTTCTGGAAATGTTCATATTTGGGTTGAACTTTACTCTGCAAGCATCCACATGTCCTTCTGACCCTCACTTAATACTGCTTTTCATACCACAGTATACATGACAAGACAAATAATCTTGTGTAGTTAAAACTAAATGTATGCGTTTCTCTTTAAGTTCTGAAATAACAGTTATATAGCCTCAGTATAAACACTTTTTAAGACAGATTGAGGTAAATGGCTCACTGAAAATCTCACTGTTGCAATTTGACTGCAGCCTGCAACCCTTCAGCTTATATTACCATTATGAAACTACAGAGTTCAGCTGCTCCTAATGCATCAACAGTGATAAAAGGCTAATCGCTTTAAGAGAAACACAAATCTGTCTGTGGGATATCCATCTGTGCTCCTTACTGCACTTTCATTTCAATCAGGTGCTCCGAGGAAACAGACAGACCTCCGTGATGGCATTCTGCTGACATTCCTCTGGATTTGGCCAGATGTATTTTTTGAAGTAAACATCATAAACAGTTTAATGTAAACACAGTCAACACCAATAACAAATTACTAACTACTAATGCAGTCTTATAGAATTAATCGTGTTGCAATCTTATAGAATTATGGATCAATAATAGTTTAATTATGAGCCACAAACGTAACTCAATTTGACAAGCATTATCTTTTTCATTTTATCTAAGATACCAGGAATTGTCACATGTTTGTTTGTGGAAACTTGGATCTTTTATATATGTGGAAACTTGACTGTTTGATAATTTGAGAACTAGATTTTCCAAGAACTAACACTAATTTCTGAAGAAAAGGCCAGGAAGTCTTTGGAATGGAAACCTGAGTTAAGAACTAAGTAAAAGATGCTTCTCAATGGATATTTTGTTGCTGATGCATTTGTGTAGCTCCAGAGACTGGTTAATTACTTATAATGTGTTTTAATACTTATTTAGATTTTTACACACTTTAAACTTGTATTAAAAATAGTGCAGCCAGCTCACTAACTGTACTGTAATTCTGAACAAATTATGTCCTTGTAACTGTCTGCTTTGTTTATTCTGGTTCTTACATGGTTTATTCTACTTATGTGTGCTGGATTCTGGATTTTGTTTAGCTTAACTGTAAATAAATCTCTGCATGTGGATCCTCGGTTTCATCTGAGTGAGACTGAAGACTTTGCCCAAAAATGGATCAAGCAATGATTCAGAAAAAACACACTGCGTTTGTCTAATAGAAGTGTCCTCTGTCAATAACACAACAGCCAACCATTCCCAGCTTTGTTTCCATGAAGCAAAGACAGTATCTTTTATAGCTGCAGATGGTTCATGCTAATATGGTTACAATGGTTCTCCAGTTTTCCAGACAAGTACTCGCCTTTCTTAAAACATCTCTCATCTAAAAATGTTTGTCAGACTGGTTATCATATTGATTTAAACGGTGCTTGATCTGTACATATTTCTCTCCTGATTCAGATGAGACGACATTTTCACTGGAAAAAGCAATATTATGGATAGAGGACTCGTTTGAAGTTAAAAATATCTTAATGATGGACTTATTACAAACAAGCATTGGATTACTTGTGGATTATTGTGATGTTTTTATCAGCTGTTTGGACTCTCATTCTGACGGCACCCATTCACTGCAGAGGATCCATTGGTGAGCAAATATTGTAATGCTAAATTTCTCCAAATCCGTTCTGATGAAGAAACAAACTCATCTACATCATGGATGTCCTAAAGGTCAGTGAATTTTCAGCATCATTTTTGGATGGTCTATTCTTTTAACTGCACTGAACATCATAAAAGTGTAACACTGCAGCATGAAGAAACTCAAGAGCAGCCAGAAAATTCACAGACACTGACCAGGTTTCTACAACTTTACATTTCCACAACTCCTTTGTTTCAGCCTGCTCATGTAACAGCTGCTGATAGTAATCCAATTTGTTGCAGAGCCATTCAACAATCTACTACAACTTCTAAACTGAGAGGAAGACCCAGGAGATACACGAGTTCAGCGTCAGGAGCCACTCATAGAGAGGAACACGTCACATTCAGACCTGCTACTCATACAGCTCCCCACCAAAGGACCCTCTCGCTGGACCTCCAAACCCAGCAGTTAATTACAATCACCTGTTTCTCATTCCCCTATGTACTCAGTGTTTATACTCACTGCAACATTCAGGGTGTTACTTCCAAAATCAGTCTGTTTTTGGTTATTCAGATTCTTGCCTGATTTGTTCTACATATATACTGTACATGTGAATTTTTGAGATGCCAGCTGGAATACAGAGTATGCACAATATAAACAATATGCAGCTGTTTATGGTTCAAGACCTGGCAATAATATTAAAATAAAATCTGACAGATGCTGGATGTAAAATGGTCATTAAACTGTACATTTGTCATCTATCTGTTAGCACCACTGGCTCTTACCTGGCCACTACATGCCTAAGATGAACTGGAATCACTCATTCCAACCACTCAAGAAACTGTTGCTACTTGCTAAAGCCTATTTAGAACTGTAGTTATTTCCAAAAGACAGCTTTTGTAATCAATCATGCATGAGCACTGCTTGGAATGAGTGATAAAATGTTTATGTGCCTGATGCTGTATGTAGAATTGTTCTAAGTAGAACAATAGAACCAATGACATAATGGTAACTAGAACCATAAATTCTAAAGCATCATTCTAAAGCAATGATCATTTAGTCTGTCCATCAGACTTTTATAGATGTGGCAGATAACATGGATAATCCGCAACCCTCCAGTAACAGAATGCAAGATGTGTCATACAAACCATTTAGTGCTGAGCTGCGAATCACACCTGCTCAGGGCCAAAACAATAAGGCCCTTCTCCTTGTCTGTAAGCATGGCGCTCACACACAGTTATTGTAAATACTGATTCGGGGTTGTCTTCTCTTTTCAATCACTGTGTGTGTTGACTTCAGTGGTTTGGTTACGCTTCAGTGTGAAGAGTGACACGTCGGAGACCCTCAGCTCCTAAACAAAAGAGAGCAAAAACAAAGCGCTCATTGTGGAAATAATATCAACATGACCTCATTTTAGTATCTTATGTCTAATAGGAGAAGCTGTACCTGTCTTTTTTTTTTTTTTTTTAATTGTACAATGATGCCCGAGTTCTATTTTCAACATAGTGTGGGATTTAAAAAAAAAAAAGAAAAATGTACAAAAAAAGTAAAGTTATATGTAATATTGCAATAATATAGTAATATGATATAATATAATATAATATTTTTAAATATGTTTTTTACATTTACTAAGAGTGTTCAGTGTTTGTCCCTCATCATAAATGCACATTTCACATTATTTACTCCCTTGCATATGTTACACATGACCATGACTGAAAGAACAGGACAGTGTGCCATTGTATTTGGATTTAATCCAACATACTACATATTCGTAACAGCACATGGAGCTGATTACACTGTGAAAGCCAAAGCATTGATCCTCAATTACCTCACTACCAAACACTGGCTGTTAAGATCATGACCCGCATGGGAGAGACAAAGTAGTAACTTTTATGGTTAACAGCTGTCATTTACAAACTTCACCAACCTGCAGAATGCAGGTCCGATTGTGACAACTTTACTGTTCATTTGAGCTAATTTTATGGTACAACCACTGCTCCTCATTCCAGCAAAACTGAGCCTCATTCATGACTGCTACACAGTGGCTTTGTGCAGTTTACCAAGAACCGCTTTCCTAAAGCTAGCATATTATATCAGTCTGCTGTTTTCTGTTCCACTAGATAGTGAAGTCAACTATTTGTAAAAATTGTATGCATTTTTGTTTACAGTAACAGCTTCTTACATTAGCATTACTTTTGCATTGTTTTTGTTGGGGGAACATTCTAGGAACAGTCTTTTTAGTTTTTAGTTTTACAGTAACCATAAACTAACATTCTCAGAATGCAGAATGCAGTATAGGTGAGAAAAAGAGAAAAAAAATGTTAAGGGCTCAAGTAATTCTGAGCAGTCAAAGAGCTGCTGACTCCAAGAATGAGAGATGGATTCTTCTGCCAGCACATGCTCAGAATACCTCAGTGTTCAGTAAACACAAAGGCCCCTGAACTCAACTCAAACAAGGCCCAACAGGCTGGGAAGGCCAAACTGTGAAGAACAGCTGAACTCTGAAAGCCGGAGAGAGTGAAAGTGTTGTGATCTGTCCACCATGAGACCCGAGGATGGCTTGTCTCTATGACTGACATTTCTTTGAGGCCATAAGACTCAAGCAATATTTACTAAGGTATCATTTGACTGCCCTCAGATACAGTATACATCTTTGTATGGTTTCTATGGAAATGGAAAAAAAAGAATCAACATTTACTCTAAACTTCAAGTTAAAGTTTTCAAATTATTATTAAACTTATATGCAGCATAGTGACTTTAGCTTTATTTTTTTGACTTTAGCATTTTTTATTAAAATTAAATTGAAAAAATAATCAGTTGATCATATCTGCTAACATTTTTAAACATTAAATATGAAAAATGAACATTTATATTCTTATGTTCATATACAAAACCTAACCCAGACTAGTTTTACATACATGGAAAAACAAAATGCAATGAAATTACTAATATTGGTTCAATTCTGCAACAGTGAATGACTGTTATACTGGTTAGGCTTGACTGCCATTTAAGCTTCACTGCCAAAAGGGTCCTTTAATTTCTGTTTGATCTGATTTTCACTGGCTTGTTATGGAAATTCCAGTTCTCTGACCTTATGATTTTCACAAATCCTGGAATGAAACACCATACATAACATATTCATGCATGACTGCTTGTAATCCATCTTAGTGACATACATTCCTGAAGACTGTAGCAACATGATGTAAGACAACTCAGATTGGGTTGTTAAGCAGAAACTAAATCATATAGCATTGCATAGTGGAAGACAGGTTCTCCTGAAACCACTTAAAGGAATAGTTCACCCAAAAATGAAAATTCTGCCAGTAATTACTCACTCTCACATCGTTTCAAACCTGTAACACCTTCATTCCTCTTCGGAACACAAATCAAGATATTTTTGATGAAATCCGAGAGCTTTCTGACCCTGCATAGAAAGTAACGTCACTACCACGTTCAAGGCCCAGAAAGGTAGTAAGGACATTGTTAAAATTGTCCATGTGACATCAGTGGTTCAACCTTAATTTTATGAAGCTACGAGAATACTTTTTGTGCGCAAAGAAAACAAAAGTAATGACTTTATTCAACAATTATCTGTGTCAGTCTTTGATGCATGTTCACGACGCATGCTTGTAAACAAGGCACAGCGCATCTGGGTTCTACGTCAGAACACCGGCTCCTGCGTCAGCAGCCCCACACACATGCGTCGTTTTACTCTCGTGAACGTACGGCAAACAGAAGAAATTGTTGAATAAAGTCATTATTTTTGTTTTCTTCGCACACAAAAAGTATTCTCGTAGCTTCATAAAACTATGGTTGATGTCCCACTTACCACTGATGTCACATGGACTATTTTAATGATGTCCTTATTACCTTTCTGGGCCTTGAACGTGACAGTTGCATTGCTGTCTATGCTGGATCAGAAAGCTCACGGATTTCATCATAAATATCTTAATTTGTGTTCTGAAGATGAATGAAAGTGTTACGGGTTTGGAACGACATGATGGTGAATTAATGACAGAATTTTCATTTTTGGGTGAACTATCCCTTTAAGCTACTCGACTGTCCTATTAGCTGATTTGCATGGTCCATGTCTTTTCCTTGGCCTATTAGGACATAGTACTACTTTTACGTATGTAGTGATGTTGTGTTGGTTTGGCTCAAGCTCACAGTGAGGGCAGTGGGGGATGTGCAGTTAGATTTTACTGCAGTGTCCTATATGAGTTTAATAACAGAGATCAAGCCAATTCTCAAGCGCTCCAGCAATGATGTTATCGCAAATGTGTTTTCCACTTACAATTTGTTCAAGTAAAGTGGTCTGCTCAAGTCTAAATGGTTGCTGGATGTTTGTTTTTTTTTCAAGCTTTTGACATTGTTCAATTACATTTAATGTGCATATGCACATTGTGATTTACGGTTATCAAAGCTCTTTTGACTGATTTTCGTTGCTATAGATAATCTGGAGTAACAAAATGTAATTTAAGTGTTACAGAGCTGAGTAGGAGTATAAAATATTAATTACAGTCACAGTGTGCAGTGTGTTATAGAATTATAGACCTGTAATTGTGAGTATATGGGTAAGCAGAATGAAGAAATACATATGAATATTTTCTGCTGGGTTGAAATGGGGATTTCCATTCCAGAAATCACAAATGCATTGGACTGCCAACAATGAGTCAATGGAACATCCATTACATAATGGGCCTGTGAAAGTGAAGCACATATGATGCTGTATGTGAATTAAATCACAGTCATGCTGTCACTTGTCCCCGTGTGCATATAAAAGTGATATCCTGCATCACCAGGATACAGTTACTGAGAAATGTAAACTACAAATGTTACCAATATTCCACACCAATTAATTTAACAACAACAACAAAAAATATTGTAAAAAAAAATGTATAATAATTATTGACTTTTTAATATGCCATTTAAAGGTTTGGGGCTGCTATGATTTTTTTAATGTTTATGAAAGAAGTCTCTTAAGCTCTCATATTATTACAATTTAAATGAACTGTTTTATATATATATATATATATATATATATATATCAGAATATATTCAGAAATCATTCTAATATGCTGACTTGCTGCTCGAGAAACATTTATTATTATCAATGTTGAAAACAGCTGTGCTGCTTAATATTTTTTAAGGAAATGTATAACGTGAGAAAAAAGTCCGAATTGTGAGATAAAAAGTCACATGAGTAAGATATATAAACTCAGATTTCTGTCTTTCTTTCTCTCAATTCTGAGTTTACATCTTGCAACTCTGAGATTTTTTTTCTGAATTCTGAGTTTACATCTCACAAATTCCCCCCCAACCAGACAATAAAAAAAACACAACTGTGACTTTTTATCCCACGATTATTTTTCACACAATTCCACGTTTATATCTTGCAATTCAGAGTTTATGTCTCCGAATTATGACTTTTCTTCTATATCTCTTAGTTTAGAACTAAAGTTCTAAAAAGTCACAATTACCTTATTTATTTATTTTTATTTTTTTATCCTGGGGAGGAAATGGGCTTCCATATCATGTTGTTCCAAACCTGTATGACTTTCTTTCTTCTGTGGAGTGCAAAAGAAGGTCTTATGAAGAATTTTTCAAATATTTTTCATACACTAGAAGGAAATGGAACACTATACCCATTGACTGTCATTGTATTAAAAAAACAAAAAAAAAACACTGAGACATTTTTCAAAAGGCTTGGAGGAGTACATTAATTTTTTAGTTAACCTTGAAGTCATGAGAGATGCTCCAGTATTGACGCCCATCATGAAGAATAATTGTACATTAGACTGTCATCATTGCTTTCTATGTCAGATTGCACAACATTAGTGAAGTGGAACCCAACTTCAAAGTCTGTCGACTCCATGAAGAGCAACATATCACTGACATCAGTCTTCTACCTTAGACCTGCTCAGGCACGTTTCAACATTAACACACTAAACACTGCTAAACTAAATTCATCCTCCTCCTCCATGGAAGGATTTCCAATCTTTTCCTAAGTAATGCTTTAAACAGTTCCTTCACATTTGATGCATGCATGGAACTGTCTGTATTTGTTTTTAGTAAAGTCTTCCAATAACAACTGAGGAAAAGACTCACACACATTACGTTTTATTAGAATAACTAATAAACAATTACTATTGTAGCACTTCCGCAGCAGCTGGCTGCAGTTGGAAATGTGCTCAGGTGTTTCCCACTGATTCCTGGGAGAGCTCGGATCACTGTTTTTCACATACACGTATACTGAAGTGGTATTTCAAAACCTTTCACTACGTGACAGGCCTGAGTCATTAATCAAGAGCTGAACTACACTGAAGTTTCTATAAGAGCCTTTAAGACCACTGACATTCCAATCTGTGCTATGCTGAAAATAATAGGCTTGCTGTTTTCATCTAGCTCTTTCATCCATCATATTCTAATTGGCCGCTCAAGGGAGTGATTCTGCAAGATCCTTAAACTGTGTTTTGGACTTTCTTGAAGAGCACTTACTCATTCACTGCTAACAATGTCCTTTCAGACTTGACATAATGAAGTGTTGTTAGGGCTTTTCATGGCATTGTGTACTACACTTCTTTGCTGTACTTTCAGCAGTATTTAACATGTAGCCTTTTAGAAACTGCCTAAAGGAAAGGTTTTCTTTGAAGACAATTTTCAAAAGCCAATACCTAGTCATTTTTTATTTGAATTTTCAGACTTTAATTGGTTTGTAGGATCATTGGAGCTATATGCATAAGAAACTTAATTAAAAGATTTAGAAATTAAATTAAATTAAATTAAATTAAATTAAATTAAATTAATCCAAAAAGAAGATGGATCTGTTTGGATCACATTGTAAAACTAAAATATCAGGCTAACAAAATGAACACGTTTAAATTGTGACATCAAAAATGGGAGTTCACCCAAAAATTAAAATGATGTCAATATTTACTCATTATTTATTGTCATTAAGTCAAAATTATGTCATTATTTATTATGTAATTATATCATTATTTATTCATTACTATCTCACTCTAACTAGTTTGATTTTTCCAACAATTTATTCATTAAATATATGACAATTTTACAACACAATTTTGTTTCCATCACATCTCAAATTACATATCGTGTTTAATATATATTTTGTAATGGAAAAGACATTTTAAACACTTTGAATAAAATCGTCGACTCCTGTGCCTTGCTATGGTTTATTTATAGCTACAATTTTAAGTGTCCTAAATACACACAATTAAATAATATTTTCACTAATTTTTCATAATTTGAAAAAATTACAGCTTAACTGGAAAAAATATAAATATTCTGTATTATGTAGAGACAATGTTTTAAAAATTAATAGAAATCAATTTCACAACATATTAAAATGCACTGAATAAATTGCAATGGATCAACCATTTTAAATATCTAGCAAGTCATATTCTTATGATGGATTTTTATATTTACAAACTCTGGGTCTATGACAAGCGTGAAATCAAATTGATTTTTACAAAATCACAGTCAATTTTACCATTTTCTATCAAATAAAATCAATGAAATAAAAGGCAATTGAAAAGCGTATAATATATATATATATATTTTTTTTTTATGTGACCATGAAGAAAATTTGAAATCAGTTAAAAATAAATAAATAAACAAACAAACAAACCCCTGGGACATAAAAGTGCCTGAAGCTGGGGAAATAAAACAGAGTATTGATATGCAGGTAAATTACATTAGCTTTTGAAGCTGTTCAGCCAGTATTAGTGTTCAACCTCAAAGGCTAATATGCCATATAATGTGCCTGTTCAAATGTAAAGTTCACATAAATAGTCATTGTTTTAGTACACACAAGCGACTCAAAGACGATTGTATCTCCTCAACATCTGTAAGAGGTTTAACACCGGTACAAAGGGTACAGAAAATTTCCTTCTCTGAAATGTAAGCATGGCTCACACGTGAAAAAAAAAATCTGTGGCCACAGATGTTTTCAAAGCTGTCAAAACAACTATGCTAATACACCCATGTGCCTCCCCGAGGTCACTAATTATATAAAGCCTTTAGATGGCAGAACAGCAATATTCTCAGAGGTGACAACACGCAGGTCCACTTGCAATTTTGCCTTGACCTTTTTCTTACAAGTCAACAGTGTTTCTCATGTCAACACCTTGATTTAGACACAGAAAAATGTGAAAACGCATACATTACCGCTTTCAAATTTCAATGGCTGGAGTGGAAGAAGCATTTTATAGAATGTAATGTCTTTCATAGTAGAGAACAACTGTTCTGGATCATTCAAAGAGAACATTAAAATACATATTCTGCCCTTGGAAGGAATTGCAAATAGATTTGCATACTGCATAAATGTAGACGTGATGGCTGAATACCTGCAATATGTTGTTCTGTACAATAAAGAGCACAGCTTAAAGGAATAGTTCACACAAAAATCTAAATTTGCTGAAAATGTTGCTGAAAAAACAGATTTGGAGAAATTTAGCATTACTTCACTTGCTCACCAATGGATCCTCTGCAGTGAATGGGTGCCGTCAGAATGAGAGTCCAAACAGCTGAAAATCACAATAATCCACAAGTAATCCACACGACTCCAGTCCACCAATTAAAGTCTTGTGAAGTGAAAAGCTGCGTTTGTAAGAAACAATTCCATCAAGTCGTTTTAACTTTAAACCATCACTTCCAGAAAAAATATCGATAAAAGTCCATAATCCATAATAACGCTTCCTCCAATGAAAAAGCCCAACCCCTGTTGTCCTCTCACATCAAAATTCAATGACATATTTGTTTGGGACTGATAAGGACTGTTTTCGCTTGTAAACAGTCTTTGATCTGTGCATATTTTTCTCCTGATTCAGACAAACAGACAAGACTTTTTCACTAGCGAAAGCAACATTATGGATAGAAGACACATATTTTAGCTGGAATTTACAGCTTGTTACCTCACAATACATTAATTTACGACCTGGAGTCAAAGTTGTGAATTATTGTGATGTTTTTATCAGCTGTTTGGACCCTCATTTTGATGGCACCCATTCACTGCAGAGAATCCATTGGTGAGAAAAGAGATGTAATGCTAAATTTCGTCGATTCTGATGAAGAGACAAACTTATCTACATTTTCGATAGCCTGAGGGTGAATAAATTGATCAAATTTTACTTTTTGGGTGACCTATTGCTTAAAGCCAAGGTGTACTATTTCATATTTATTGAAGATTTATCTTTGATACTACACTGTGAATTGTCTTCTAATGCAGACATATATCATTTCAGCCTTTCAGAGCAGGATATATTAATAAATGTTCTGTCAAAATACACAATTTCATATCTGTTTGTGTATATTGAGTATTTTGGAAGTGACCGATTGCATACAAAGAGGGAGATATCTAACCAAACACAATGGAAAGAGCAATGCTCTGTTGACAGTTATACCACAAAATAGGAACAGCCGAGAGGAATTGCTTTGCTTAGTGAACCATAAACGAGGGATCAGAGATAGAAATGTTGTAAAAAATTATTTTTCGAAGTTTTAAAGGGGTAATATGATGCGATTTCAATTTTTCCTTTCTCTTTGGAGTGTTACAAGCTCTTGGTGCATAAAGAAGATCTGTAAAGTTGCAAAGACTAAAGTCTCAAATCCAAAGAGATATTCTTTATAAAAGTTAAGAGTCAGCCACGCCTACCTAAAACGGCTCGTTCTAACACGCCCCCACATATCTACATCACTATGTGGAAAGATTTGCATAACGCCGCCCAAATGTTCACGCAAAGAAAGAAGGCGTAACTTTTAGTCTCACTGTAGCTTTGTTGACGCTGCAGCCATGTCGTGAAGACGCTGTGTTTTTCGTTGTGAAACCGAAACTACTTTGTTTGGTCTTCTAAAAGAGGATGATATCCGCTTCATCATGCCTGGAGCTGATCCGTGCTGGTTGCTGAGGGAATACATCAACTTTCACCGTGGACAAAGCGGAATCCAGCCCGCAAGATTATTAGTGTGCACAGGAATGATGCGATACAGCCAAACATTATTTTGAGGTTTCAGACCACCTTCTCAATGTAAACAAAATCAAAGCCAACACAGATTTCTTAATTATATAATTAAAGTTATTTTACTTTTGTGAAGTCACTGTGGTAAGAAATTGCCTGTAACATTCATGCAATAGTCAAGACAAGTCAAGTCACCTTTATTTATATAGCGCTTTTAACAATACAGATTGTGTCAAAGCAACAGTATTAATTAGGAAAATAGAGTGTCATTAATGCAAAATGACAATAGTAAACACTCAATTTTCAGTTAAAGGCAGTTCATCATTTAATTCAGTGATGTCATTATCCAGCTCAGTTCAGTTTAAATAGTATCTGTGCAATCAAGTCGACGATATCGCTGGAAATTAAGTGTCCCCAACTAAGCAAGCCAGAGGCGACAGCGGCAAGGAACCAAAACTCCATCGGTGACAGAATGGAGAAAAAACCTTGGGAGAAAGCCGGTTCCGTCGGGGGGCCAGTTCTCCTCTGGCCAGATGAAACCAGCAGTTCAATTCCAGGCTGCAGCAAAGTCACATTGTGCAGAGGACTCATCTGGTTCCTGTGGTTTTGTCCCGGTGGCCGAGACCACAGGAACCAGATGAGTCCTCTGAGTCATGAAGTATGTTATAAATACAAAAAAAACTTGGTTTATCATGTGCATTGGTTAATGTCTGTTGCTGTAGGTCCTACAATATGCCTCTCGTGACTTGCATGTCTCTTCTGAACAATTCAAGAATAATTGTCTTTATAACCTATGACACAGCACTTCAACTATTTTGGCTCCAAATACTTGCTTAAAAGTAACAATTTGGCTTTTTTCCTTTACTCAATCCACTTCACTTGAAGGGAACTTGCAAAAGCTTGAGTACTCAGTTCTTGTTTTGATCATGTAAGCTGATAAGAACATTTAAAAGCAGTTGGAAAACTGTTAAACAACACAGGACTTTGGCAATGAGAGAGGTCGTATGGGCCATTAGTGTCACTCAATTATGCTAAGAGCCGTTGAGTAAAACTAAACAATCACAATATCACTGCTAATGGCGTAACAAATGAGTGTTTGTTGCAGACATTTAAACAGTACAGATAAATCTAACTCTATAATTTTCTTAGCAATTACATCAGTATTTATAGTTCTACAACATTTATCATGATGACTGAAAACTGGATCAGACGACTTGATTTACGTACACTATACAGCAGGCGCCTGCCTCTTTTCCCCTTGATGCCCAAAGTGCCTTTTTGTCAAGGCAATTTTTTATTTTTTTTTGTAATTAAAAACCCTTTTGTGAATGCCTGCCCAATCTAACTATTAGTAAAATTACTGAATAATAATTTAGACGTAAATAAAATAATCCACATGATGACCTTTCACATCACCTCATTTTGGCTATGAATAAAACGTCAGGTCATGCATTGACTATCCTGTCACTTTGAATTTAAATCTAGATCTATTTACACTGGCCCATGAAAACCTCTATGTGAACACACCTGCCTGAAAAAAGTGTGGGGGAAAAATTTACATTTTAATAAAATTAAATATTAATTAAATATTAAAAATGCAGCTAATGTAGTCCTACAAACAACAATATAAACAAAGGTGCCTGTTCTCTTTTGTTCTTGCTGTTTGATTGAGAAAAGTTTAATAGGCATCAAGGGGTCTTGTCGTTTTTAGGTTATCTGATTAAAAACTATTCATACTTTGAACTATTATTTTTACAGTATTTATTTAAAAAAACAAAGAGTGCCTTAAAAATAATTATCACAACCGTGGTAAAACAGGCTTATACTGATTCTCTCATCCTCTGAATTATACTTATCAATCCTGTTTTTATTATCATTCAAAAAATGAATACATTCAGAAGAGGATTAGAATAGAATTCTATTTTAAATAAGACTGACTTTAAATATATTTTTTTTTTTCTACAACAGCAACACAATAGCGAAACCGCCATACCTTGTAAACTCAATAATATTAATATAACAACAACAACAACAACAATAATAATAATAATAATATCAATCATACAATTCAGTTTCTAATTCCAGAGATATTAAGAGGTGCAAAGAAAAAATTCTTCAACATTTAAACTTAAAATGGACTTTTCTGTTCTGTTTCTTTTTCAAAATTGTGTCACGGCATTTGTTGCTGTATCAGTACAGAAGTATTGATATCGTTATGCGTATCAGCAAGGAATGTGTCACAGTATATTTCTGTATTGATATTTTGAGCACAGCCCTGTTCCATGTGCCCCTTTTAAACTTTGAGCATCTGCCCCTCCAAAGGTCTCTGCACGGCCCTGCTATACACTGTCAAAACCTGGCCAGGCAACCAAAAATGCACTTGATGTAGTTAACGTCTAAATTAACAGATTTATTAAAGTCATTTAAGTTATTTAAATTAACTGAAGCATCCTGACAACATTAGGTTACACCACTGACTGTCATCTTTTAAAGACCTAATGAAATTTTGAGTTTTGAGGCTTTTAGTCCATGTTGTGGTGGAACTAAATAAATGCAGTGTGAATTCAGGTAAATTGGGACATTTTTCACAGTCATCTTTTTGGAAAAAAATGTCCCTGTATTTGTCCCTGTAATTTACCTGAATTTACACTATATAGAAACTTTATAACCTTCATTCTTTTTTTTTTTATTATGCATAAGTGTTGTACATTTTAAGTCTTTATATTTTTATATTTCAATTCATAAATATGCACATATATACACTACATGGACAAAACTATTGGGACACCTGACCATTACACCAACAGGGACTTTAATGACATTGCATTCTAAATACATAGACACTGATATGGAGTTGGTCCCCCTTTACAGCTGTAACAGCTTTCCACAAGGGTCTGGAGTATATGGGAATTTTCGACTATTCATCCAGCAGAGCATTTGTGAGGTCAGCTACTGATGTTGAATGAGAAGGCCTATCTCCCATTCTTTGTTCCAGTTCATCCCAAAGGTGTTCAATGGTTTTGAGGTCAGGGCTTTGTGCAGTCAAGTTCTACCACACCAAACCCATCCAACCATGTATGGACATTGCTTTGTGCAATGGGGCACAGTCATGCTGAAATAGAAAAAGACCTTCGTCAAACTGATCCCACAAAGCTGGAAGCATAGCATTGTCCAAAATGTCTTGGTATGCTGAAGCATTAAGATAAAGGGGCCTTGCCCAGCCCCTGAAGAACAGCCCCATACCATCATTCCACCCCCATCAAACTATATAGTTGGCACAATACTATCAGGCAGGTAATGTTCTCCTGGCATCCGCCAAACCCAGACTCGTCCATCAGACTGCCAATCAGAGTAGAGTGAATTCATCATTCCACAGAACAGGTTTCCACTGCTCCAGAGTCCAGTGGTATTGTCCATTGTACTTGGTGATGTGAGGCTTGCATGCAGCTACTCGGCCATGGAAACCTATTCCATTAAGCGCCAGCCGCACAGTTTTTGTACTGATATTAATGCCAGTGGAAGTTTGGAACTCTTTAGCTATGGAATCAGTAGAGCGTTGGAAACGTTTACGCATGCGCCTCAGCACTCGGTGACCCCACACTGTGACTTTGTGGCTAAGTTGCTGCTGTTCCTAAATGCTTCGCTTCCGGTTTCCAATAATACCACTTACAGTTGACCGTGGAACATCTAGCAGGGATGAAATTTCACAAACTGACTTATTGCAAAGGTGGCATCCTATCAAAGTACCATGCTTAAATTCACTGAGCTCTTCGGAACAATCCCTTTTTTTTACACAAATGTTTGTAAATGCAGACTGCATGGCTAGGTGCTTGATTTTATACACCAGTGGCAATGGATCTGGTTGAAACTTAATAATTAAGAGGTGAGTCCCAATACTTTTGTCCAAAAACTTTTGACTCATCCTGCAGTTCACAGATTTTTGTCCAATCAAATGCTCTCTATAGAGACATTGGGTACTAAAACAAAACTGACTATCGCTTTCAATAGGAAACGTCAACACAGCCTCGTCAAGTGATTTCATGCAGACAGATGAAGAAGAAATAGACCCTTAAGGTAACAACTGCACATTTTTACCGTTTACAGCGTATCTTCTTAAGATGACCTGAGATAAGCATTCATGTGACAGATTTGATTGATTTGCAGATGACTAAACCATTTGGATTCTCTGACCATTTCTGAGACATGACTCACCCCTAATATCATCACCCACAATGCACTGCAGAGCTCCACCAGCTCTCCTCCATTAGATGATCTAACTCACTGGCTCTTCTTTGACCATGTCATAAAAAGCGAGAGCACAAGAGGAATGCAGAGAGAAAGAGGCCAGTAATCTCTGAGCTGGAAGGTGGGACTCATGCCTGAACAGGGCTGGCCTGTTTCGCCAATGCTGTGAGAAAACGCCATGGCAACCCAATGTTTCAGCACTCAGACTGGGTGGAGAGGGAGTTTATATAGCAGAAGAACGCGAGAGAAGCAGCTAATATCTGGCAGACGTATGCTGGAGGTCAGCTGAACACCTGTCTCCAGCTCTCTCACAACACAGCCAAACTTCTCACTCATTACTCACCACATCAGTTACGTGTGTTTAGAAAAAAAAGGTATATCATGTGTTGTTTTAGTTCTCCACGGGTTATGGTCCCAATTATGTCATTGCGAAGTTTAAACAGACTGATGATTTCATATGTAACTGCACCATCATTTACTGTCATTATTAAACAAACACAACGATTAAACATCTAGCACTTGTATTTCACATGTATGTTTTTAATTATGTCAAATGAAGGCCCACCTAACATGATCTACATTACGTCATTCATGAGAAATGTCCAGGTTCTTGCCGCCAATTTATGTAAACAAAAAGGGACAAGCTGCCACATAGACATCCAGTGCACCTTGATAATTAAAATCTCTCCAGCATTTTTTCAGAGTTTAGGTACACTGTGTGCTCTGGCAACATGCGCATCAAGAGGCGTCACAGCTAGTGAATTTTATTCTGCAAAACCAAAACATCAGACTTGTACTGTATTCAAACGACATTCAGACTTTATATTCACCTCGCTTTGGAGGATTTCATTACTTTATCGAAAGATAAATTTTAGAGGGTTAAATGAAAATTTTGTCATCAATTATGCACCATCATGTCATCAAAATGTAAATTCTCTCTACAAAAGACAGATTTTTGTTTTTCTTTTGGGCAGAATCTCTAAGCTGCTCTTTTGAGAGCATTCAATTAAAATGGAACGCATTAGGCTTCACAAATGGCATTAATATCATAAAACTATTTATAAAGCATAAAAGTAGTCCATCCCATTTGTGAACTATATTCTGACTGTGCAATAACTGAGAAACATATTAAAAGGTATTTTTTATAAAATAAAAAAAAAATAAAAAAAAGTGACCTTTTGGTCTTTTTGATATGAATGTTGTTGTTTCTGCATTAAAAGCCCATCCAATTTGTGCACTATATTCCACATGTGTAATGACTCAGAAACATACAAAAATAAAATAAAATAAAATAAAATAACCATGGTGAATAAAGTGACCTTTTAGTCTTTTTGGACTTTTTGAAAGAAAAGAAAAGAAAAGAGAAGAAAACAAAACAAAAACAAAAACAACAATAAAACACAAAACTAAACTTGGTGAAAAATATATAAAGTAAAAGTAAAAATAAAATAACAAAATACAATGATCTTGGTGAAAAAAAATGACCATAAAATAACCATAAAAAAATTAATAAATAACAATAAAATAAAATATATAAAGATAAAAATATATAAAGCAAAATCAAATGACTTTGTGGAATAAAATTACCCTTTAGATGTTTTAAAATTAAAAGTTTTTTTTATCAGATTTATACAGCTTTACCGCTAAAGAGTCATGAGCACGCAAAGCTTTTGAGTAGTGATTGTCTGCAAGCTGTGACATAGACATAAATAAAATAGGAATAAAAACTTTATTGGCTTAAATTTTTATTTGTTTATAAAACATTCGTCACCGAAATGCCAGGAACAAACAAACACACTTGCACAACTCCTTTGCTGCCCCGGAGAAACAAACTGCATCCACTGTTCCCTTAAATGGATAGTTCACCCAAAAATTTAAATTGTATGTTTATCTGCTTACCCCAGGGCATCCAAGATGAAGGTGACTTTGTTCCTTCAGTAGAACACAAATGAAGATTTTTAACTCAAACCATTGCAGTCTGTCAGTCATATAATGGAAGTGAATGGGAATCACGGTTTTGAGAGTCAAAAAAACATACACAAACAAAACCAAATTAAACCCTGCGGCTCGTGACGATACATTGATGTGTAAAGACACAAAACAATCGGTCTGTGCAAGAAACTGAACAGTATTTATATCGCTTTTTACCTCTGATTCACCGCAATGTCTGAACTGTCTTGAGCGCGTTCTCAGACGCGTCTTCTTCTTCTTCTTGCTTTACAGCAGATCACAGACTTATAAGTGCATTACCACCACCTATCTCTCAAATGGACCATTGACACTCTATCTACAATCTTAATTAGGAGTGTCAATGGTCCATTTAAGTCTGCGATCCGCCGTAAAGCAAGAAGAAGACGAGTCTGAGAACGCGCTCAGGACAGTTCGGACATTGCGGTGAATCAGAGGTAAAAAGCGATATAAATACTGTTCTTGTGTTCTTTGGGAAGCTGAACAAGGTTATCTTTCCCTCTCAACCAAAAACACACTTCTTTGATGACATTGTTGATTTCATGGTCTAAAAACAAAATGACAAATCCTTCCACACAGTCCGCTCTCTTCAAAAGTATTTTGCAAGGCTAATATACTATGCCAGCAATGTGATGAAGCAGAAAAGTACCTTATTTTTTTTACAAAATGTATATTTTTAATGCAGACTTATTCCAATTTCAGTTCTATCAAACCACTCAGGCACCAGGACAGACTAATTCAGTGCCTAAACAAAAGTGACCAATATCAGCTTTAAAGCCAAAGACTTAACAAAACTAACCTTCTTTACACAACCATTCCAGCCTTAATCACAATGTGAGCCAAGATCACAATAACCTTTCCTCTGAGACACATTATCCATCTCAGCTGTAGATTCCCCGCCTCTCTAGCAGAAATGCTTATTATGCTCATTTGCAGTTCAGAAGAACAAAACGAGCATCTAGGGAGAAGGTGTGGTGGACGATAATGAAATCTGAGAGTCCTTTATCGCCTGTCCTTTAAGCTCATATTTAGCAATATGAGTATGCTAATGCTAAAATCACACGGTTATGGAGATTAGCAATGAAAACAATATCTCATTTAATTGTGCTTGGCGGGATAAAATTGACCTTATCTCTTGGCTGTGTCCCTCAGAATGGGTTTTTAATGCATTCATTTGCTCATGAAAATGGAAAGCATGTGCAGAGATTCCATATAATGCTCAGTTCAGCAAGTGCTTTGAGGATTCGGTGGTCTTATAATAATTGCACAAGCAGAGGTCTCATATATGCAGTGGGCTGGCTGTGTGCTGCGCTTCTCCCATGATGTCATGAGGGATGAGGTCACTGTTGTCATTATGTGTCCAGAAGGAGCAGGGGTCCTGCCTGTCTCTCTGTATGAGCACAGGTGCAGGGCTCTGGCTGTAAGCACACTATTCTCGGTCCTGCAGAACAGCGGCTCATTGAAAACATGACTGTCAAGAGCAATACTCTCAATACACATGCCTGCTCCACTCACATCATACATCAGGAAAGAACATGTATATTATTGCACACGTACACGTACAAACACGTCATCCTTATCTACAACTAATGCAATAGAAAAAAGACAGTAAATAATTACTCACTTCACTAACAGCATTTATAAATACATTTCTACATATATAAATATGCTTTTAACATATTATATATATATTAATATTTGATCATGTATTTCGAATAAACAGTGAACAACTTAATAAATGAATCTTTATGGTAGTGAATGAATTGAACCTTGATTGAACTTAATTGAAAGTGTTACAAACTAATACATTTCTATATTATAGATTTATATATAAAATTATACTTAATATACTCTAATCCTTTGTCATTAACTGTATAATTATATATGAATATATAAATGTTAATGCTAATGACTTAATATATTTTAGTTATGCTTTACATAATTAACATTCAATATATATTTTATATTTATATATTCTTAAAGTATAATTTAAATATAAAGTAATGTATATATATATATATATATGTATATATATATATATATATGTGTGTGTGTGTGTGTATTCCCCCTTAAAATATATTATACTTATACTTTAAGTCATTCAATTATATAGTATATTAAGAATATTAATGTATTAAGTTAAAATTTATACACACATATATACTAATTACAATGACACTTAATGTACTAAATAAAATTATTTTAAAAATACTAACAATTTTAATATATTAATATTTTATTACATGATATATATTATTATATATGAAAATATTTAATCTTTTTTTTTTTTTAGTTTAGTCCGTCTGCTTGGAGAAGTAATAGCATGATTTGATGATGAAATGTATAACACCAAAGAGTTAGATTAAAAAGTATGAGCAAAATAAAGTTACAAAAATGCTACATTCTACAAAGTGTTGTTGCTGCTTTTGCACAAACACGGCGCTTATGGCGCTTGTATCTGAGATCCACTGAAATGGGAATAATTTATGGCAAATTCCATGAAAGGTGAGTCATACTAATGCAATCATTTTTCATGTGTGATAATTATATCTTGCATGTTCCCTGTTGAATGAGGAGGAGAGACGGCTCCCATTCTACAGTATTTCACTCAGGATTCAACTTATCATTAAACTGGCAGTACAGGACACTTCAGTCTCCCACGGCAAATCACGCATAGATGCTGTCAAGATTCGAAGCACATGGTGGGAAGTTTGATTGAGCCCGGTATAATCGTATCATTCAGCCGAAACCTGAGACACACCAGAGGAAATGTGCCTATGAGTCACATCAACACCCAGCATCCTTCAGTCTATACATTAGGTCAGAATGGCAATGCTGTTGTGCAAGAGCACATTACCTCATTAACCAAGCATGTGAACCGACAAAAGATACTGTATTTTCTGTCTCGGGAACTAACCTGTGACATGATGCCAAGAACATTTCACATAATATTGAGCAAAATCAGTCAACACTCATATTAGGAAATACGGTCACTTAATTGTTTATAAATTAAGCATTTATAAATGCTTATGAAGCTTAAGGTCATTGCCACAGAATCTGATCTCAAAAATGTTCAGTGTAATCATGCTGTCGGGAAATTGTCCTGACCCTTTAAATGCTAAGGTAACAGAATTTACCATGTAAATATTTCCTGGGAGCCTTTTGTGATTATAACAACCAAATGAGATTTGGACAGAAAGTGGCTCTCATGAAAGTCTACAGCAGTTAGACTCCTGTTCTCCCAGAGGATGATGACAAAATATAAAAGCATTTTCCCACCAAAGAGCTGAAGAGAAGGAGCAGGTGCGGTTGACAAATAAATCGATCGAAGGAAAAACTCAGCTTTCTCCCACTAGGATCAGGTTTTAGATTGTGCTAATGGTGTTTGCTAACGACCTGAGCGATTGTCAGATGAATTACTCGACGTATCATTAATCATTCTTCATCAAAGCGGAAGATTCTTTAGTAATAGTTCAAAGGTTGAGGAACATGTATCGCTAGTATGTTTTGTAAATTATAGGCTGTGTCTGAAATGGAATATAAGCATACAATTTATTCATAAAGATTATTGGAGGACGTTTTACAAGAAAATACGATTTCAGTCTTTCAACTTAAAAACTTCCTGTCCAATTCAATGTGTTACTTGCTGTTTTTAGTAATTATTTGTAAAAGGTTCTAGCAATTTCTGAGAGAAAACTGTTCCGATTTAATTTTTTTCAGCGAGTACACTTGCTACAATTTAGAAAAATTAATTAAAACAGTAAGGTGTTATTTCATTTAAACATTTATCATACAATACTACACTGATATAACTGTTATGTTGCTTGTTGTTGAGTTAACTTCTTGAAAATGAAACCTGAATTGAATTTTTAATCAAATTTAGTGTTAAAAAAATGATATAATTTTAGTTATGTTTTTAGTTTAGCCTGTTTATAGCTTAGCATGTTAGGGACCATTCAAACCAAACGTGTTTTTGCTTCAAAAAACGCAAGCTATGGGCAGTGGAATGGGGGAAAAGGCCTGAAGATGTGTGAAGAAAAGAAACGGAACTTCTTATAACTTCTTAAGAACGTTGTGTCATGTGGTGTGAACACACCACTATTTGGTGAGAACAGGCCTTTAAAGGAACAACTTTTATGCTCGGAAGTCCACATGCGACTTTGAATGGAATGCAGCATTTAACAAAATACAGGTTTCATCTATCAATGGATCAAAGGCTGAATATAGTACGGGATAAAGTATATACAGGAACTCTGTTGCATACTGGAGACATTCAAGTATTTACTCTTTCTGCTCACTTCACATCTATATTTGTTCCAGACAGTCACACACTTTCAAATAAGATGCACTTTAACAGCCTCCTTACATCCTTAATAGATCAGAATATGCATGCTCAAGTGCTACTTAAAGAGAAAGTTCACTCAAAAATGTCAATTTACTCACCATCATGTCATTCGAAACCTCTTAGACTTTTGTTAATCAAAACACAAATGAAGATGTGTAATGTAACCTGAGACATTTCTTTCCCTTCATTGAAAGTCCAAAACACTGACAACATGACAAGTTCATAAAGAGATTGTAAAGAAATTCATGAGTGATTTAATTCAAACATTCTAAAGAAACACAATCGCTTTATATCAACAAATTTCATTTTGGCTTTTATTTACATATAACGTGAATCAGCTTCAATGAAGGGACAGAAATCGCTCAAGTTTCATTACAAATATCTAAATTTGCGTTTCAAAGATGAATGAAAGTCTTATGGGTTCATGCAATGAGTACATTACATTAGCTTATGAAGCTAAATTATGCATTGTTAAATGCGAATAAAAAATAAACCCAATTACAACATACTCTCCTCACATCCAACAAAAACTCTCCTGAAACAGTTCAGCCTGGTCTCATGTTTATACGTAGGTATTAATACGTAACATTTACAAGCACAAAACGTACACTTTTGTACGTTTTTATTAATGCTAATTTAGACGTATTTCAACGTTTAAAACGTACAAATCGCTACGTATTTTTAGCTAAAAACGTAAAAATATTTACGTGTCTTTTATATCATTAAGATATTCATATCAATGCATTTGATCAATAAGCGATTTAGATTTTTAGACCCCTTAACCTACCCCCGTTATTTATTTTAAGGTTTAAAGTAAAGTGTTTAACATGTAGGCATATTCTTGGAAACGAGCTGGCAGCAGAAATCACAACAAAACGAAATGTTTTCATTTCATAAGTAAGTGAGTAACGTTAAACAATTTAATAATGCAACTGAAAACAAGATAATTCATATGACAACTAAAAACTAATAAAATTAATGCCGCGATTTCAATATTCATAAGGATTCATTTTTAGGTGTCGTCAATACGTCAGTTTTGTACGTTTAAATTCTGAAAATACGTCAGTATTGTACGTTTTAGTGTCTGTAAAAACGTAAGTAAATGTACGTTTTATAGAACCACATTTCACGTAAAATACATACGAATTATCATGAGATCACGTTGAACAGTTAATGGTAACACTTTATTTTAAAGTGTTTTGTCCTTGTTACACGTTACATGTACTTACTTTTATAATAATTAATTATGCATAATTACATGCAAGTAACCCTAAACCAAACCCTAACCATGTAGTAAGTATATGTAGTTAGTTAATATTACTCAGTGCTTAAATGCATAATTACACTGTAACAAGGGCACCTTAAAATAAAGTGTAACCCAGTTAATTAAATAATCAGAAGCCAATGTGACGTGTTTTGATGCAGACATCAGTTAAGATGTTGTAATTTGGATTTACATTTTTGCTTTGAAGATTAATAAGGACCAATGTTACATAAATATCCGTAAAATCCAGCGCACAAATCACATCATAAAATTATCATTTACAACAGATGTAGCATTTGGACCAATCAGACACACATTTGTTCATTAGATTTAACAAATCAATTATTCATTAGATTAACAAATAATCACAGACCCCTCACCCAATAAACATACTGGGTGCCAGCATGTCTGGGAACGACCCCAGGCCCCTGGTTACCATGGCAACCAGGACCCCTCAGCCAGATGAGATCAACTTCTATGACCTAAAAGAATCAACTCACTCAAGTCTCTCTAAAACAGACACATAATGCCCATAAAAATGGACTCTTCTCTAATTAATTCATAGGAAACCCTTTCTTTGAATGAACACACATATACTTCAGGTCATTGTGTATATTGTTACTGTTCTTGTATATTTTCTTTTGTACTGGATACTGTTTTATGCATACTTACAATAGAACGACTCGTTCATATAACCGTACCTATACCATGTTTAGTATCTATGACTTCGTCTTCGGATGATCTAATCGAGAGTGTATATTACATGTTGATACATAGGCAACATATTAGTGTTCTAAGAATCTTTACATCTTTTTGGAGTTCATCACTCTTCAAACCCGGAAGAACGTGATCGCGCCTCCTACACCAACGAAACCTCCACACCATCAAAACTTTCATCTGAGACTGCATCCGGACGCTTGTTCAAGGCCAAGGCAATGCAAGTATCGTACATTTAACAAAACGAAACAGAGGTTTAGTATAAGCTGTAGACCCCGTTCTAAAATGGCGCTGATGGTTTTAT
>NW_015549644.1:311881-315668 GCF_001515605.1 Sinocyclocheilus anshuiensis
CGCCATCTCTGTTTGAAAACCTGCAATTGCAGCTGTGTGCGGAATTATCTAGCTTGCGTGGGTTGTGAGTGGGTGCGGCTCAAGCGCGGATGAATCTAATGTTCTGAAGAGTATGTGTGTGTGGCAGTCGGTCACCGCACCGCTGTGGATATTTACTGTACTTCGCAATCACAGATTCTAGCCTACGTCTTGGAATATATGACTCAAATAAGAATTTTCACAATATATTGTCATCTGAACAAGTAACAAGTCTGCCACGTTTGTTCTGACCACCTGAGGAAAAAAGCATTATGTTTACAGACGTGACGTAATGACGCAGCGGCATGTTCGAATTTCCCACGAAAACCTACAAATACCACTCAAATTAGAAAACATTATTATAAGCTAACCGTTGTGAATCGGGCTAAAGTGAGGCGATAGTTTTGAACACTGGCTGGTTATGTACTTGCTCAAATATTGACTTCGGATCATTTTAACCAAAAAAAGTTACGGCCACGAAAATATCCTTTCCTAGAGTTGATATGAACTTACACTGTTGTTCGCTGGACAAACAGATTAGTTGAGGGCAATTTAAAGTCAGCATGAAACAGAAGTTGTGATTGTCTTTTCTTCTCTACTGTGACGTATATCCGAGTGAAACGGCGTCTGAAATGAGAGGGCGGGACTTGATTTATGGAGGCAGATCTGAATGACAGTTTGCAGTTAGTGGTGGGGGATTTCTCTCTAGATTCATAGCCGACACCCAAGCATGAATAAATGTTTTATTTATTAAGGATGACGACGACGATCAATGGCGCAACATGCCTAAACAGCGCGCGCGCGAGAGAGAGAGAGAGAAACTGCCTGAATGACTGAGAGCGTCCTCCATCAGGTTAAGTCATATTCATGAAAAATAATTAGTTTGCGATGTCCTAAGAGTAATGTTGTAGTGATATCCTAATATCTTTTCAATGTTTAGGGGTAACGTACTCCCTCATGACTGGTGTCAGTGCTATAAAGTGAAGCATCAGCTTCAGCTTTTCCCCCTGTCGTTTATCCCAGCGTTTACCCCTCACGTCACTAGCTCCGCCCTTGTGCCATAGCTCGTGACCGGAAGAGAAGATGAGTCGTTTTGAGGGGGAGGGGAGGTTAACGTTTTTGATTAAAGATTACGAGGGCACATGAATTTAAAAAAAAATAAAGACGTGCACAGATAAATTATTTATAATAAACACTACAGTATTCCATTAAAAAATAAGAATTTTCAATTTTGATTTCATGGTGACTTTAATTCTGCTACAGTTACTACTGGCAGCTCATATAAATAATTGTAATGAATCATAATTAATTGTAATTATTTATATACATTTCCCTTTTGAGCTAATTTGCTACAACAGACTCTAAAACTGTTGCAAATAATTCATTTCAACTTTTGAATTAGAATTTTTGTTAAAGTAATAGTTCAACCAAAAAAGAAAATTCTATCATTTGCTTTTAAAAATTGATAAAAAAAAATAATAATAATAAAATTCCACAGAAGTCAGCCAGTCATACAGGTTTGGAACGACATGAGTAAATGATGACTGAATTTTTATTTTGGGCTGAATTATCCCTTTAATATTGAATTACAGCATCAGCTAATTTTAAACCTTTTGGCTTTGGTTAGCAGCATGTCATTCTCTGTTCTGCCTGTTTGTTTGATTGAGTGAGTTTGGGGCAGAAGTTTCCTCATCACTTCATCACCTCATCTGGTCACAGCGCCAGATGCTCCAGGGTGCCCACTGCTGCCTACTCACCGACACCAAGTCCAGGGGAGCAAGAGCTGCTTTCCAGGAAAAACACAGTCAGCAGGCGTGGACACAATACAGTTACATGATGACTGCATGATTAAAATAACACTATGAGAACAAAAAGTTAGCAAGAGCTGATTTAAACAAACAGCAGGTTCTGAACAGGAGGGAGTTGCCATGCCAACAGAGATCACTAGGCATAACAAACTGATCCTGAGCAATACCTGCAGTCTTAAAAAGACTATATACAGTGCCTTGCGAAAGTATTCATTCATTCATTTTTTTTTACATTTTATGTTGCTGCCTTATGATAAACTTCTTTAAATTACTTTTTTTCCACATCAATCTACACTCCATACTATACACCATACTGACAAAGCAAAAACAGAATTGTCACAACTTCGTAAATGTATTAAAAATAAAAAACTGAAATAAGTACATTGCATAAGTATTCTATTATAATGCATAACTAAATATTTAGCTGAAGCACCTTAACAACCTCAAGTATTTTTGTTTGATGCGACAAGCTTTGCTCATCAGCATTTTGCAATTATCTGCCATTCTTCTCCTCACCTCTTCACCTCTCAAGCTCTGTCAGGTTGGATGGGGGCAGATGCACATTTTCAGGTTTCTCCAGAAATATTTGATTGGGTTCAAGCTCAGGCTCTGTCTGGGCCACTCAAGGACATTCACAGAGTTGTCTATAAGCCACTCTTGCTGTGTGCTTAGGGTCATTGTCCTGTTGGGACTACATGCTTCTGTGACCCTTCAATGAAGCAGAATTTTTTTCTGAACTCTGAATTAATTAACTGAATTAAGATGTGTGTGCCTTTCAAAATCATACCTATTCAATTGAATTTGCCACAGGTTAACTTCACTCAAAGTGTAGTAACATCTACAAGCAAAATGAATGCTCCTGAGCTAAATTTCAACTGTCCCAATGGAATCCCAATGCAATGGAATCATTTTAGTTTTTTTATTTTTAATAAATTTGCAAAGATGTTAAAAAACATTTTTTTGATTGACAATTATGGTGTATGGAGTGTAGATTGCTGTGGAAAAAAAACGAATTCAAAGCAGTTTAACATAAGGCAGCAACAAAACAAAATGTGAAAAAAATGAAGGGGTATGAATACATTCGCAAGGCACTGTATCTTGTAAGAGATATATCTTAGCAAATCGTGATTTGGAAATTAAACACTGCAATTGAATTAGTGAAGTATACAGTCTGTTGCACTGCATGTTTCATAGTGAAGAGCAGCACTGTGTTCATTTACACGTTTCACAGGCTCGGTTCACAGTAATTGCTGCTTCTCACCAGCTCCATCCCTGTAAGTGCTGAGAGTTAACATTCTGACAAAAGCTTAGGGATTTAAACATTTGAAATTGAAGAATTATACACTGTAAATTCCAATTAGTAAACCTTACTTAAAAAAAAGCATGCAAACCGATTGCCTTGAAAAAACCAAGTAAAGTGAAATAAGAATAATAATTTGTAATAACAAAGGTTTATTTAGTGTTGTAAACTTACACGCAAGTTCTGGTAACTCAGAATCACTATTTTCAACAACTAAATATAGTAAGTACAATATACTATGTGCGTATTTCAAACAACTCTTTTATTTAAGTTGAGCCAACTCGTGTAACATTTCCTGCAACTTGGAATTTCTAAGTTGTATTTACTTAAACAGCAATCTGATTTACTTGCTAAAAGCATGCAAACCGATTGCCTTAAAAAACCAAGTAAGTGTTACTCCACTAACTTAAGTGCTTCAAATATCCATTACAAATTACTGACAACAATGTTCCATTCATCACACACACATACAATTACACATAAATTTAAGGTAGTGAAAGTTAAAGGTAATGTATTTTTTTTTGTTTTTAGTGCAGTTTTAACATGTATTACAAACATTTTGAAACAAAGCAAAAACAATCTGATTTAGGGTATGCTTCTTGTAAACAGTGGAGGTAGCAGTACAATGAATAAGTATGGCACTGGGTTGGCCGCACATGTT
>NW_015549644.1:315898-316150 GCF_001515605.1 Sinocyclocheilus anshuiensis
AGTATAACAACTAAGTAAAGATAACTAATTATATCTAAGTAAGGTAAACTATTGGATTTTACAGTGTAGTAGTAAAGAGTGAACCTTTACAAACACCTTTAAAAATAACTATTCCTATTAGCAGTGAAGTCTTTGTGTCTGAATGTCTCAGCAGCAGCAATATGAGATATTTTCATATTAAATGAAATGTCATATCGCATATATATATATATATATATATATATATATATATATAGATTCTTATATACTGAT
>NW_015549644.1:316227-318765 GCF_001515605.1 Sinocyclocheilus anshuiensis
TATAGTATATATATATATATATATATATATATATATGTAAATAGTTACACACACATTCTGTAAAAAAATATTTTAAAAATGATTGGAGGACTTTTTATGAGAAAATGCAATTTCAGTCTTTCTACTTCAAAATTTCACTCAGCGTGTTACTTGCTGTTTCTTAATAATTAACTGTGAAATTTACCTGCAATTTTGGAGTGAAAATTATTACCACACCATTGTAAATAGCATATATATAACATTTTGAAATAAAAATAATCAAAATTGAAATACAAAAAAACAAAAAAATTGGAAACTCTGGGATAGTTAAACCCAAAAAACAAAAAACAACAAACAAAAAAGACTAACCTGTATGACTATAATTTTTTTTTTATCAAAAAATTTTTTTAAACAGCATTTTAATTTTAAAGCGTAAATGATTAAAAGATATTTAAAAAATAAATAAATAAATAAAAAGTCTGTTTTGTCCATGGGTTTCAATGTTTATCTTTTGCATTCTTAACTTTAAGAAGTGTGCAAGTTCATTACTTATTTTTGATTCAACTTTTTGTTTGTTTTTGTTCCCATGCACCTATCCTCATTTCAGGTGTGCTGAGTTTACGTTGATTGAGCATTCTTAACTTTAAAAATTGTGTCTATTCCATTTGTTTATGTGTAAAAACTGCAAACATCCATTAATACCATGACAACAGTTACAATTCTTTCAAGGATTGTAGATATGCAGGTGAGTCAATCAGAAAAAAAAAACAAACAAAAAAAAAACATCTTGCTCATGAAATACGTAATTACTTATTTTCTTGTCCTCTTAGGGCATTTCAAATCCGCCTGCTTTTAAACTTATGAGTGAACTGTCGCTCTGAAACCTGGCTGAGAGGGATCTTGTCTTTCATTGCCTCGCTACACAGCAATGTAACGTGCTGAAGTGCTGCATCTCTCTGTGTGTGTGTGTGTGTGTGTGTGTGTGTGTGTGTGTGTGAGTGATTCCTCCTCGCTCTCACACATCTAAAAACCAGCACATCCATGCAAAAGTGATGCAAAAGCACTGAACTTCCCCTGCACACGTGCCAGGCCAGATGAGGGATGGATCACTAATCACTGAAACATCTAACAGCCTCCGTTTCCTTCCTGAAGAAAGCATGATGTCACTGTGAATGCTGTAACATACTGCAGCGTTAGAACTTTCTTCTGCAGACCGTTATTAAATGTTCTCATGTTCCTTGTAATAGCAAAGTGCCATAACAATACATTCAGCGAAATCTGACATCCATTATTCACTGTGACTATATGAAACTATTACGCTAAAATTACAGTAAATTATTAAAAAAATACAGTTTCGCTGTAGCAACTGAACTCTTAAGGATTTCCTCATTTTCCTGAATAAATATAAGCATTTGTCTGGTCCATATTGTTTTAATATCCTGCATTTGGACTGGAAAACGATTAAATACACTTACTTTAGGGGGCTTTTAACCAAGAAGTATAATGAAAGAAGTGCACTTGTTTTTAATCAGTCGGCAAACCCTACAAATCCTGTTTCACGCTCTAGTGAGGAGGGAAAGAAACAAGGCTTGGTGGTTTCGCATGGCTAAAAATGTTTTATTGCTGCATCAAGATGTACTAGAGCTGTTAAGAAACAAACTAGCCGCAAGTCATTTATGTGGAAAACAATGCACATACACACAAAAAAAGTGCAGACCGAACGAAAGAATGATTGAACCAAACAGCAGCTGCAGCTGAAAGTGTGCTATTAATCGGGAATTTAACAAACACATACCAGATTCCTGAGAAACTTTCCTCTCTAACAGATGGTATTGTCAATCGCTTTTTCCACAGTTGATCAGCTGTTTTCCAGAAAGTAAAGTCATCTCCTGAGCGGTACATAGACTTGACAAACACAATATCTTTCAAAGAAGACTGTAGTCTGTCCATAGTCTACACACAAACACAGACGTAAACAGATACTACCGCTTCTGTAGTCTGATTGTAGAGTATCATGGCAATTTGTAAGAATTTTACAATTTTGTGTGATTTCATATGAATTTATAGTTTTTTTTTTCTTTTGTTACAACAAGCTTATTGAGGGTTAAGTTTGAACTATAAATCAGATAGTAAAAAGTTCATATGAAATCCCCAACTAGTATTATACTTATGCATTTTTATAATAATGTTATATTAATAATATCAATAATAAAACAGTCCAACTCTAAAACTATAAAATAAATGAAATTCAAAGTAATTAAATTGTCAAAAGGGACAAAAATTATGCTAGTAAAGAAAAATAAATTTTGTATACAGTTTGACAAAAAAAAAAAAAAACTACTCAATACTGCATTCTTTATAGATTTTATCTATAAAAGCAATATCACATTTAACATTTAATTTCAGTATTTCCGCACTCCTGTTTGTGTTTCAGACATTAAATGTGCACAAATCTCAAATCTATGATAACTGGATGTTGCTTCTCAGCAGGGTTATTATAGTTATCTAAAATTAAAACTATATATATACATATATATATATATATATATATATATACAG
>NW_015549644.1:320466-320750 GCF_001515605.1 Sinocyclocheilus anshuiensis
TTATACAGTTTGAAAAAGCAAAAAAAAAAAAAACTACTCAATACTGCATTCTTTATAGATTTTATCTATAAAAGCAATATCACATTTAATACTGATTTTCAGTATTTCCGCACTCCTGTTTGTGTTTCAGACATTAAATGTGCACAAATCTCAAATCTATGATAACTGGATGTTGCTTCTCAGCAGGGTTATTATAGTTATCTAAAATTAAAACTATATATATACATATATATATATATATATATATATATATAGTGTTATATATATATATATACATATATAAA
>NW_015549644.1:320782-370151 GCF_001515605.1 Sinocyclocheilus anshuiensis
TATATAAAAAAAAAAATATATATATATATATATATATATATATATATATATATATACAGTTATATATAAATAAATAAACATAATTAAAAATATAGAAACTAAACTAAAACATAAAAATAGATAAATTAATTTTATTTTACTTTAGAAAATTGCTACATTTCTCATGTCATTTAGTTAAGCTTGAAGAAAATAATTAAAAATAAAATAAAATAAAAAAATCACAAAAACAAAATTAAAACTTTAGCCAAAAAAAATTATGTATATATACACACATTGTGTGTGTGTGTGTGTGTGTGTGTGTGTGTGTGTGTGTGTGTGTGATGAAAACAAAGTATAAAAATTGTAACTAATTCAAAGTATTAATACAAACTATAATAGTAATTTCACTAATACTTGACTTGACTTGACTTGACTAATACTAAAATACCATCTTACTCTACAGTACATACTAAAATGTGCTTCTCAGACGATCTTCAGCTATCAGGTTAACATCATTATGCTTTGAATTAGTCCGTATTTGCTTAGCATGTCAAAGTGATCTTGTTTTAGAAAATGACTCAGACGTCTGTTTACAGTGCAAAACTAGTACGTACGAGTTGAGTTGGGTAATAAATAAATCACCACAGCATAACTTTCATAATCTGGCAATAAATCATCTGAAATGTCATCATCAATCTGAGGTGTTATTGTCTATGTTCCCACTGATAACATCTGTACGGTTTCTTGTAATGGAAAAACGTTCTTTTGTTATTACAAAGACCACCAAAGGCTCACACAGAACACAGTGTCTATATCCTGGATCGGCCCCTACAAGCCCCTCAGCAGACAATGGCTAATTCTGCTCTCAATCTGCTCATAAATGCTGCTATGTAAAAGTCTCCTGAAACATGGAAGATCAAAACAGGTTCAGGCTTTGATCACGCGCCAATGTAAAGCACGGTACAGACAGCGGCCGTCCGAAAGATCTATCCGAGCGTGATCACAGCCCCTTTAAACTGTTAAACGGAGATGACCTGAAGAGCGCAGTCATTTAGGGACAAGCTGTCCCAGACATGTCATGAGGTACTTCAGTATCTCCCTACTCTCATAACTCTCCTCTACTATTAGACGCCTTCGTATTTCTTAGCCAAAGTGAGTTCAGTGTGGTTCTGGTTAAAAATGAATGCATCATCGTGAAAGCCGAGCTTTTATTTAGCCGTGCAGATGTTGGTTGAGGTGTTGAAGAAAGAAAAGAAAGGGCAAACTGACCTCAGGACAGCAAAAAGGAGAAAAACAACAAAGATTTATATTAACTGCAAGAATAACAGGGATTACGGTCTAATGTTGCTCTTCTGTAGTCCCACAAGCAGTCTTTCAGCAAGCACATACAAGTCTGTGTTGGGGGGGACCGTTGTGAGGATCTGGACGGCGTTGGGTTTTCCTGGAAGAGCGGAACAAATGACAGCACTGCGCAGAACCACTCAAAACAAGCCATTCATCTAAAAGTAACACAATCGTTTGAGATTCAAAGCTACTAGAAATGCTGTTTGCATCATGTGGGAGAGATGATAGTAAACATGATCAATGGCACCTTGTGCACATAAGTACAGCTGTATGTTTCGAGATAAAGAGAGAGATAATGAGGGATTCTGAAGGATCGGCAGGTCAGGTCAGTGAAAAAATAGCTGGTGATATTATGGAATATACAAGCAGTGTCCTCAAAAAGTATTTGGAAACTTAAGTCGCACTTAAAATGTATGGCTTATATTATATAACAAAAATATCAAACCAAATGACATTAATTTTGAAGATAGGCAGCACAGGTTTTAAATTGTATTATATAAATATAAATATATATATAAATATATATATATATATATATATATACACACACACACACATACTACACATACTATATATATGTACACACACATACTACCATTAAAAAATTTGGGGTCAGTAAGTTATTTACATATTTATTTATTAATAACTAAATATTTTTATTCACAACAAATCATTAAATTGATAAGTGACAGAACAGACATTTATAATGTTACAAAAACATTTCTATTACAAATAAATGTTGTTCTTTTGAACTTTTAATCAAATAATCCTGAAAAAAAAAAATTTAATCCTGAAACCTGAAACAAAAATATTAAGCAGCACAACTGTTTTCAACATTGATAATAATAAGAAATGTTTCTTGGGCAGCAAATCAGCAGATTAGAATAATTCTGAAGGATCATGTGACACTGAAGACTGGAGTGATGATGCTGAAAATTCAGCTTTGACATTACAGGAATAAATTACACTTCAAAATATATTAAAATAGAAAACATTATTTTAGATTGTAATAATATTTCACAATATAACTGTTTTTACTGTATTTTGATCAAATAAATACAGTCTCTGTGATCTTAAGACACATTCTTACATATATAAAAGATTCCACATTTTTGAATGGTAGTGTATATATTATTTGGACACTCTTTAGTTATTAAACATTTGGTGGAAATATCACCTTGACATCATTTTAAAGGTTTAAGATTAAAGGCAAAAATGTCTCAGAAAAGTGAATAGTTCTGAGGAAAGATCATTTGTTTCCACTTGTTTTAATATTTTCTTATCTAGAGATGTGTTTTGGGGTCTTTGTGCCGCATCTTTTAGTCTTTGCTTATCCTGACACCTTGTGGTTGGAAACCAGACTATCCTTAAAATACCAACAGCTCCAGGACTCCTTCTGCTGGCAGAACAAGAACAAAAGCTCCACTCAGATATGTTATGAACTCTCTAAATGCACGTAAACACTAATTATATGATGAATAACCAACTGCAAGTTGAAAGATTTATTGCGTTGTGTTTTCACACTGTTGACTATATATAAACATGTCAGAAAGAGCGAAGAGCGAATGCTGAATATAAGCACTAGGCGGTCAGCAGGAGGCACGGTCACAGAAAACTACACCACAATCTTTATTCCACAACAGGTACAATATACTGTCCTTGATTATTACATGTGTATAAAGACACTAAAAGGACATGACAGATCCAGTGATGTCTCGTTGGCCGGGACTAAAGCCGCTGGATAACACAAACCAGAGACCAGATGAAATGTTCTTTGGCATCAACACGAGTTGTATTTTGTTACATAAGATCAGGAGACAAACAATAAGAAATATAAAAAATATGCATCTCATTTTGCCAAAACTAAAGTTTGTCACACGGTCCTGGAGAATAAACGTTCAGCAAGTGGTTGCATAACCTCTGTGAAGCCATGTGTTTTCAACATAGATGAGGATGGGCTTGAGGTTCATGCTAATCTTCAATTATTCAACAGGCTTACAAAAAAGAAATCTAATTATTACTGCATAAATATGTGTAGGGCCAAAATGTTCAACATGGCCAAAAATACATAAAGCCAGGATCAATTATGAGTGTCCTTTCGTAGTTGCAGTGCAGCTGATGATAATGTATTGGTTTAAATACTGAAGTGCTCACGCTCCACATGAATGAAATGAAGGAACACTACCACTAGCCAGCCTGAGCAGGAGATAACTTAATATGAAGTCAAACTAAAATATTTTGAAATGACTCAAAAGATCTAAATGCTGAGCCAGAAACAATCAAACACAACCGTCTGGGTTTTCATCATCTTCACCTGCAGCTCTACGGTGTTGACATTCTCTTCCTGTCTACTCCCATGCACTGAAACAGAACAAGCCTTAAAGGGGTCATATGATGCTGCTAAAAAGAACATTATTTGGTGTATTTGGTGTAATAACATGTTTTTAGGTTCAAAAATGCGGTTTAAGGTTCAAAAAACACATTATTTTCCACATACTGTACATTATTGTTTCTCCTCTATGCCCCGCCTTTCTGAAACGCGTTGATTTTTACAAAGCAAAGATCTGAAAAGCGAGATGTGCTCTGATTTGCCAGCTCTCCAGTGCATTGTGATTGGCCGAATACCTCAAGCGTGTGACGGAAATGTTACGCCCCTTACCATCTTAAAGGGAGAGTTCAATCAAAAACGCAAGTTTTGTCATCTTTTACTCACCCTTTTGTCATGCCAAAATGGTATGACGTTCTGTCTTCTGTGGAACACAAAAGGAGATATTTAGAAAACTGTCCAAGCTGCTCTTTTACAAACAATTAAAGTGGATGGTGACCAATGGCTGGCAACCGTAAAAATTGATATAAAGCACCTTAAAAAGCATTATAAAAGTAGTCTATGCAACTTTAACACTATATTCCTTTGTCACCTTATGACAGTTTTGCATTAAGAACAGTCTGAAATTTATAGTTTGCCCAAAAATGAAAATTCTGTCATCATTTACTCACCCCCATGTTGTTTCAAACCTGTATGACTTACTTTCTTCTGTGGAATCTAAAACAATAAACACCATTTACAAGTATGGGGTCATTAAGATTTTTTTTTTTTTCCCCCGAAATAATTTTATTAAGCTTTAAATGAATGCTTCAAATTAATAAAAAGTCATAGTTAAGACTTTTACATTGTTACAATACGTCGTTACGATATATTTCAATCATATTCAAACAATTTCTATTCATTAAAAAACACTGACAAAAAATGTAGCACAATATTTCCACAAAAAAATATTAAGATATTATTTCACTGATAATAATAAAAAATGTTTCTTGAGCAGCAAATCAGCATATTAGAATGATTTCTGAAGGATCATGTGACACTGAAGACTGGAGTAATGATGCTGACAATTCAGCTTTGCATACAGGAAAAAACGACATTTTAAAAAATATTCTAAAACGCAAAAGTTCTTTTAAAAACTAATAATTTTTCACATTACTGTATTTTTGATCAAATAAATGCAGCATTGGTGAGTATTAAGAGACTGGCAGCTTTGGTCACCCATTGACTTTTGTGTTTTGCACCTTACTGGGTTTGAACCTACAATCATTCAGTTACCAGCCCAGATTTGTAATGATTATTATTATTATAACCATTATATTTGTCAAACATGCTGTGGACACTGGATATTTACAGTGTGGTCTTCATGACAGGCCTAATTCTTCCATTGAGCAAGACGTCACTGATGACTAAGTGTAAAGTGAACCGTTCCAGGTCTGTAGCACCTCAGGACATTCCTGTGCTCTGTGGTCTAACACCATAGTATTACTACTCTGCTGAGTGTTTCCCAATATTTGTAGGAACTGCTTGTGGGGATGTACTGACACATTTCAAATAGTGCAAAGGTCAAAAGAACATGATTTAAGGTTTCTGTTAGCAAAATAATTAAGATACTACTGAAATTGTTAGTTTGTATTCACGTGCCACGTGTGTTTACTTTAAATAGACACATTCAAAACTAATATAAAAACATGCGCTTGACCTTCAAAGATGTAATATACAATATATTTAAGAGTTACACATGTTAATACACAGTTTAGCACATTAAAACAAATAAATAAAACTAGACAGTTTTCTAAAAAAAAAAAAAAAAGTGTGGAGTGTTGTTACACTGTTTGAGGGCTGTGGGTGAACAATAGAATGATAGACAGAACTACAGACAGATGTTTGTCTGTTTATCAGTGACTGTTGTGGGGATGCATCAGCAGGATTTATTAGGCTGTATTTTGTTGTGACAGGGATCAGTGATCTCTAAGATAAAGGGTCATGACTACTCGCTCTTAAGACTTGCCAGCTTGCCAAACTCATTTTGTCGACCTCCAAAATTAGTCCCAGATACTTGATCTGATTTCAATAATCCGACGTCTCTTTGTTCATCAATTTCTGTTGATTTTGGATATAGACCTTTTTTCCAAGGTTTAGAGATGTTTTCCACCAAATTCTAGGAAATCTGGATGTTTAGCTCCAAGAAGTCTGTGCTTGTAATCTCATATAATGGAACAGCATAGTATTATTTAGCATGAGCAGGATTTAGCATGTTTTCAACTGACCATGTGAATTAACATGATGACGCACTGATGTTTTCACTTTAATAGTGGTGGTGGGGAATAACATAGATAGACAGGTACATTAAGGTGACAGCATGTCAATGAAGAAACAGCTGTTTGCAGCATTAGGACTTCCTTAGAAAGTGTTACCAAATTATGTTCATTCAAAATGCTTCCAATAGAATTATATTGTTTGTGATTTTATTACATTGTTTTAGTTGAGAAGTGCCGTTTCAAATCATAGTTCACTTAACTTCAGCCATTTCGACAAAACATGGTAATCTTTATCATGTGAGGCTCGTGTATTACTAACAACCGTAGATTATATTGCCGGAAATCAATTTTGTAATCCAAAAGTTTGACTGAAACACTTGGTCAAACAATCTACTTGAACTAAACGTGACTAAACGTGACCAAAAGAAGCAGAAACCGTTTCTGTTCACATTTTGGTAGATTTGTTTGCATCATTTAATATCTTAGTGTTTTTGTTTTTTTTGCTATGTTTTAAATGCAAACTGAATCACAATTAAGTTCGAATAAGTTAATACAAATAAGTGTAACATGCTAACCGAAACTGAAAGCAATTCAAAAATAAGTGTCAATTTCTCTGTAAAATGCATCTCCACTGAATTCAATGACAGTATCAACTGCTTTATAATGTTACTTCAGTATACATCAGAACAACATAAAGCCTACAACATAAATGACCAGATCACTTACAAAATTACAAATAGTGCAACATTCAGCGCTTTAAGAACAAGTACAGTGTAACAAAGCCATTAAGCCACTGTAATGCATACTGGGCAACAGGGTTCACAGTGCAAAACATGAATCTAAATCTGCATGCAACTACTAGGTAGTTTGTGCAAGCGGAATGGTGACTAGATGGCATATTAATGCTAATAAAACAAAATTTGACAGTAATACTTTTAAGATTTGGAAACTAATTACACATTATATTAAGGAATGACAAGGCTGTTTTTTTTTCAGATGTTTTAAGAGTTACATGTGCAACAATTTGATAGTTTTTTTTTTTACTGAATTAAATTATTTATACACATCAAGGCAATTAAGACATAATTTCATTGTGCTAGAATTCTAAGAAAATATGTAAACCACAAACCAGAACCATGTAATTCTCTATTATTTGTTGTTAGAACTCAGCTGCTTTGTAATGTACATCTAAAGAAATAAACAAATTTAAAGGAGTAGTTCACCCAAAAATTGTATCTAAACCTGTATGACTTTTTTTTCCTGCAAAACACAAAATACATTTTATAGTGTTGGTAACAGTTTTGGTGCCTATTGACTTCCATTATAAGAAAAAAAACATATCTCAAATATTTTATATTCCACAAAAAAAAAAAAAAAGAAGTAATACAGGATTGGAATGACATGAGTATAAGTAAAGAATGACAGAAATTTCCTTTTTGGGTGAACTATCTCGCTAAGATAACTTATATGCATACTTCAATTACAGAGTAAATAAGACAAATGCTGAAAACTGGCCATTTTTGCTGAATCAACATGACCTTTTCTTTTTCCGTAGAGGCTTTTTGTCAGCATCTAACCACTTAAGTAGAGGTTGTGAATAGAGACATTACATTTAAAGGCTTCACAAGTTGGCTGAGAGCACACAAAGCACTTACAGCATTACCGTGACACCAGACGCAGATGTGATGAATTTCATACTTAAAGAGGAAACTTCTGGAAAAATAGGCTTTATCTTAGAGATAAGGCTGATACAGCCTCTAAAGCATCTCTGAAGAAGGTGTGAAGCAAAATTATCAAGTGCATATGTGCACAAGAAGGGAATGTGTGTAAACTCAAGCTATATCAAGACTGAAAGGCCGGAAACACGCAAGAGGATGGTGCAGAAATGATCTGCACAGTCCATCTGTAAGAGCTTTGCCCAAAGCTGAAGTGGGAACAAGGTGGATAAAAGTTGGAGAACTTGCGACTAATTCAGATCCGGTATGTCGGGCTTTAGAGATTGGACTTGTGGTTTGATAAAACACAAAACAGGTGGTCATTAATCAATGCCTGCTCGGATGTGCGCAATGAGTCCCAGAAACAGAGAGACCAAATTGGTGCCAGACACAGGCTGTCATGAATCCAAATCCACACTTTCTTGATCACATGTTCCTGCCTGTATTTCCACCTAATATTTGAACCGATCACATGTTTGTATGAGATACGCATGTATGTAGGCAAGTGTGTTTATGTGTCCAGTCTGCCCCAGCACACCTATGGTGGCAGCTTCTCAGCGTTTTTAGACAGGCTGTGCAGAAGTGTTTTCTGAAAGTCCCCATCAGATGCCTCAGGGACGAGAAACTCGATGAGCAGATCCCAGATGCAGTACACAAGATGCCTGCAAGATATAAACAGTCACATGAGGTCACAAGCACAGCTACATCCTGAACACACATACTGTATTATCAAGACCCATGGGAAGATTACTTTCATACATTACTTTGCGATTTCAAAAATTCAGTTTTGAAGCAAATTTATAATTGCTTGCGGTGTAATATCAAGCTCATTCTTCTTTATGACAATAAAAATTTATGCAAATCATCACACTAAATGTGAACTCAAATTGAATTTGACTTTCTAAGAAACATAAAAAATTATGCATTCTGTTGTAAATTAAATGAATGAACAGTACAAAAGCACCCTGCAGCATATTGATTCCTATAGTAAAATAAAATAAAAATACATCTATTAATTAATAATAAATACATGTAAAGTGTATTTATAAATTAATAATAATTAAATGAATGAAATGTAATTATTTAATAAATAATGAAATTTAGTTAATAAATCAATAATACATACAGTTAATAAACAAATAGGCTAATAAATGAATACATTTATGAATACATGTATTTCTTCATGAATTAATAATAAATGAATAAAAAATACATATCATTTTTATTAATTAGTGTATTTATTTCTAAATTAATAATACATAAATAAATAAATATATTAATAATGAATTAATCATAAATAAATATATTTTAAAATTATTTATAAATGAATAAAATGACTACTACAACTATTAGTATTATTATAAGGAGTAATAGTAGTATCAATTAATCAAATCAAAATTATTAAAGTAAAATTATTAAAGTAATCAAATTATTTATTCCTTTTCTTATTCTTATTAATAATAAGATTTTATTCAAAATAAAAATAAAAATAAACATTTTTAATCTTTCAAAATAAGCCACTATCCAGTCAGTAAAAATGTAAATGAGCTTTAAAGGTAAGTAACCGAGTAACGAAAACGTTTATTTCACGGTAGAAATGGAGTCTTAAGTTCATTAAACTGAAAAGATGGACATTTCAAATTAACTCCTTTCAAGCACTCATTCAGATGCCATTTTATGCTTTCCATCAAAAGTCCCAAAGCGGTGCATGATCATCTGTGCTGCCTTCAAAAACCAGCCAGATTAAGGTTTCTTAGTGGACAGGATGTTACGCAGACTCTGGATTTGAACATGCCTTGTTGCCTTCCCCCCTCTGTATACAGTCTGCTAAGGACACAGCTCATAAAGCAAAGGATATTGAGTCAATGTATAACTGATTGTAACAGCATCTGCTTCATCTGGACATTTACAGCAGACTACAGCATGTTCTAGTAAATCAAAGAGCAGCTCTCTTGAAATTCAAGCCGGTGAGAATAAGTCATGCATCCCACTGTGGTAACAGTCTACAAAGATGTCACGAGGCGCCCTGATAACAGCGCACAGCAATGGATCTATTGAAAGCACACTTTTTGCATTCTTTTATCGGCATCGCTTACTTACTGTGCCATAACCAGATGATGCAAGTAATTTACAACCTGACCATTTTAGCCATTAAAGCCACATATTCTCTAGGCCATGTCTGCTTGCCTCATGAAGTATTTATGCACTTTTACAGCCACATACTGTTAAAAACACTCGAAATGCTACTATTTTTGCGGCATTTTTAAAACTACATGGAATTTCCAGTCAACGTTATTAACCTCATAAATATGTATGTTGGAGTGTGACATATTTCATAAGTGACTGTGGTGCTGATTTTTATCTCCGTCTGTTTAGTACTCAAACACACCTGTTTATTGTGGGGTCCTGAAAAGAATCCACAACCATCTGCCAAGATATCTTGTACTTCTCAGAGCCCAGCATATCAGAGATCAGATCTGTAAAAACACAGAACACCACAATAAACTCAGCAAACTCGGTCAAGGCACACAGAGATTTGCTGGACCAAACCAAACTACTGATGAAGAACAGTCATTTTCTGTTGAGAGGTGGTTTCCCCTGAACTTCTCTTGTTTATGTTTTGATTCATTGATTCATCTCCTGAGCAATGGTGTTGTGTTACTAAACAGCTGTTTGTCTGAATCACTATTTTCAGTTTGTCTGAATGGCTATTTTCTATTTCTATTTTCCAAAGCAAGCTTGATTGCAAAATTTGCAAGCTTGTTTTTCCAAGCTCTAATTTGACTCATTCCATCCAAAACCAAATGCTAAAAAGAATTTGAATTGAAAATGTTCACCGAGAAGTTCAAGTTCAGTCGATTAAAATACTTTTATTTTTTAAATTTTCTTCATATTTAACACATTAATGCATTCAGTTGCTTTTTTACTCTGAATCAATTACTGATCTATCAGTCACTTAAAGAGGTGAAAAAATTGTCAGATTATGCCATTTACAAATGATCTATCCTTTAATTGTTAGTGGAAATCTCTGTATTTGTACTAGTAGTAGGTACAGATCAGTGTTCTTTTACATTAGTATCATTTAGATACTATTATAGTTATTAATATTTTAAATCCGTTTTTAATTTTTATAATTTCTATTTTCATTTTAATTTTAGTTTTTTTTTTGTGCGTTTTTGTCATGTTTAGTAGTTTTACACATCTATATAGTTTTTTTTGTTTGTTTGTTTGCTTGCTTATTTATTTCAGTATTAGTTTTAGTCATTTTAGTACATCAAGTTAAACAATCAAAATGAGAAATGTTGCCTTTGCAATTAGCTGAAATAAAGTTTTTTATATTTTATTTTAAGCATTTTTTTATGGTGAGCATTTTTTATGCTTTTAGTTTAGTTTTAGTTAACTAGTTGTGCTGCTTAATATTTTCAGGATTCTTCGATGAATAGAAAGTTGAAAACGTTTATTTGAAATACATTTTTTTGTAAAATTACAAATGTCTTTGCTGTCACTTTGAATAAATTGAATGTGTCCTTGCTGAATAAAAGCATTCAAAAAAAAAAAAAATCTCCAAACTTTTGAACAATAGTGTATAAGTACATATTATGTGGCGTCTCACCTGGCAGTAGTTTCATAAGGCACTGCAGAGCCTGCTCTCTGCTCTCCTGTTTCTGCTGCTGGCTGCGGTGGGGTCTGGGTTGAGCCGGCAGACTTCCTCCAGGCCAGATGGCCTCCTGCAGCACCCGCAGATAAATCACCCAATACTGCGTACAGGTCAGGTTAACCACACCCACCTCCAGCCACCTGCAGGCCAATCACAACAACTATTTAACATGATGCTATCAGAAGCATTCAGAACACTGTCTTGTGACCATGTGTTTTTTGACAGAAGCTTCAGGATAAAATTCAGGATTGCTGGTGAATTGGACTGTGACGGTGTGCTGCATGCAAACAGCACAAAACATGCTACAAACCATGTGTGATTAAAATATAATCGAAAAGTCAACCAAATGGAAAGGAAAAGTCAAAGAGAACATCATGTGTTTGGACTTCATCTTTCACGGATGTCCTTCAGCAAGTCGCAGTTCACATGTGCCACTGTAATGTACTTTGTCTATTCCTGTTAATATCTCTTATGGGCCGCATATGGATATAGTTTATCCTAAAAAAAAACAGCATCTCATTTCACAGAATCAACTCTGCAAAATTACTTTTGGCCACCTTACCCTGAAGAAATTATGATTTAACTGAGGGATTGCATAACATTACTGTGGATGAGACTGTTTAATCTTAATAATAATCACTACAATTTTGACAGACAGTCATCTTAACAAATGGAACTGAACAAAAGATGTGGAAAAAGTATTATAAAACATTACCATTTTTATGAGAGAGGCTATTAGGATATATTAGGAAAAAACAGAAAACCAATAGGATGGAAAAGGATCAGGTGTATTTTACTAGGATTGCCAAAAAAAACAGCATTTCATTTAACAGTATCAACTCTGCAAAATTACTTTTGGCTACCTTACGCCGAAGAAATTACAGATAACTGAGGGATTGCATAACATTACTGTGGATGAGACCGTTTAATCTTAATAATAATCATTTTGGCAGACAGTCATCTTAACAAATGGAACTGAACAAAATATGTGGGAAAAGTATTATAAAACATTACCATTTTTATGAGAGAGGCTATTAGGTTAGAAAAATAGAATGGAAAATAATAATGTGTATTTTACTAGGATTGCCAATTGATTATTAAAAATAATTACATGATCAATCCAGTGTAATTTTAGTGTCATTGATACACTATTATAGTATTTGTTAATATTTTGAATTAGATTTAATCAAGATTTAGTCATTCTGTTGTGTTTTTTGTCTTTTTTGGGGGGAGTCTCCTACAATAGGTGGTTTACATGCATGTAAGGTCAAAAAACACTGTTTTTTTTTGTTTTTTCAAAATATACACACATATATATACACATATATATATATATATAGCAGTTCTAAGATTCAGTCTCTCTCTAAATCCCTCCTTTCCGTGAGCCTACTCTGCTCTGATTGGTCTGATGGCCCAGTCTGTTGTGATTGGTCTACCGCGTACAGTGCATGTCGGAAACGTACGCCTGTTGCCATAGTTCCATATTTTGAATGCTTGATAGAAAATATAATCATCTATTATTTATCATACTTACAGGTTGTGATTCAGTGGAGCTAGCAGGTTCAAATAAACTGGGTACTGAGGCATCAGTTCGAATCCCACTTCCGTGTGTACTTCAGTACCCAGTTTACTTACTGACGACTCGTTTAGGCTGTTCAGAGTTGATTCTTTCTTTTGGGAGACAATAACTTTGTTTATCATGCACTTTCTGCTTTACAGCTTTGCAGACTGTTTACATTACAGTTCCATTACACACTGCATGAAAGGCAATATTCGAAATAGGGGCACTAATGAAAACGAGTAATGTTGCCTTGGTAACTAGCTAAATTAAAATAAGTTTAACTTTTACATTTAATAAGTTTTTTATATAACAAAATATAATACACATTAAGTATATATTTCAGTTAATGTTTTAAATAATAAAATTAATGACCCACAAGGTCTAGAGATGTTGTTTTTTTTCCAAGTTAAACTACTTTTAACTTGAGCCCGTTTTTGAAACACTGTCATGCACAACAAGATGCAAAAGACACAAGCACAATGGTCAATCACACCCGTGCATGTTTGCATAGAAAAACGTATGAAAAAGTAGTGGAGTGAAATGTAAAAACATGGTCTGTGTGAACTGTTTTTAAATTGTTGTTTATAATTATTTTCAAAGAAAAAAAAATGTTGTCTTTTATGCAGATGATTTAATGTAGCAGAGAAATATTATTCACATAAAAAAAATTAAATAATAATTGACCGTGGTCAAGAAAAGTTATGGGTGAAACAAGTGACGAAAAGTCACGCAAATCCATAATTCTATAAATATACAACCCCATTAGAGCTCTAATCATATACGCAGCTGGGAAAACAAGGCTTTTCTTCTCTCATGAATACTATGTGAAGTGGACCCAGGAATTTCATGTGTCACTGATTTAAATCTGTCCTGCTCTTCGATTACATAGCTGGTTTATTTTGGTCCTGACTCTTTGAAGTGCCACTAATGCTACATGGTGACACAGCCTGAGATGCAGAGAACCTCTTATGGTCATGCTTACTCAGTGCCAAAAAATTTTTAATCAGTTTAACAATATTTCATTTTCTAAATACTGAGAATCTGGACATACAGCTGTCCCCAGTGGGGGTTTCAGTCCAAAATGCATATGTCTTATGTTTTTTGACAGAGGGAATACAGTGTGTGTGAAAGCATATGGAAGCCAAAGTCTGCTCCACTTCATGGCTATGTGTCTAGCATAGCTCCCTTTAGACTCTCAATCAGAATGATGGGTTTCCCAGTGGCCATTAAACAACAATTATGGTCAAATTTCAATGACCCAGTAGCAACATGACAGAGTCTCATTTGTATTGCCTGTCTACTACTGCAGAGATTTTCTATGGACTTAAATGGACAACAAAGGTCTACAACAGTACAAAAACATCAAAACGCACTGTTTTCAAATAGGATTGCTATTCTGTTCCATGACAATTTTTTATTTTTAGAGCCTACAGTAGGTTTAGTACATTTTACGTCAGTTTAATAGTTTTTTTTACAGGTTTTTATTTCCTTGAATGACATTAAAAGTGCATTTGTATAAATGTGTCATTCAAAATTCTAGCTTGCTGCCCAAACAAGAGTACTAAGTCAGCCTGCAGTTCTAACAGAGCTTTTGAAAAGGCTGACTGAGGATGTACGTAATTCTCGAGAAGCTCTGATGTAAGGTGATGGAACAAAAACTAGCTGTTCCAAAACAACAAGTGGAGCATTTTATTCCATTAATGGCATTTCTGCCATTATAAAGGGTAGTTCATGTGGTCTGGCACGGCCTTTGACTGAGACGGATAGCATTAGAGGGGGAAGACGTTTCTCAAGCCAACAGGAGTGGAAAACAAGGGTGCCTGGAGCTCACTGGAGCCAATTAAGTTTAAACTACCCTTTTCAGATTTTAATGTGAGCCTTGATGTCTTCTGACACTCCAAAAATGTAAACATGATAAATATATTCCATTCAGAGCCTTGCCTGATCTGCATCTCACATAAACATGGAAAAACTGATGTGCTGGAAGACTAATCTCAGTAGGAACTGAATTACATGGAGCTTTAATTATGATCCGATAAAATGACTGTCTGTTATCTAAGATCGGTGCAGAAAAGTACAATGACCTCAGGTTGTACGATAGAACAATATATAGAACGATAGATATCAGGTTACATGAAGATTATGAGTGGACAGCTACAAATTTTCAACTGGATTAAGATTTGGCCACTCCAAAAAAACATTAACATTGTTTTGAAGGCATTCCTTTAGCTTTGGCTTTATGTTTGAGGGCACTATCATGATGGAAAACAAATCTCCCAAATCACAAATCTCCAGCAGACTCCAGCACGTTTTCCTCCATGATTCCCCTGTTTATTTTACTCTCTCAATCCATCTAGGACTTGCTGAAAAGAAGCATCCGAACAACATGATGCCACCACCGCCACCACGCTTCACAGTTGGGATGGTGTGTTTCTGACGATGTTTGGCTTACACCAGACATGCCATGTAGTCTGATGGCCAAAAAGACCACAGAACCTTCATCCAGCTGGCTTCAGAGTCTCCCACATGCCTACTTGCAACTGTAGCCGAGATGTCATATGACATTTTTTTAACAGTGGCTTTCTCTTTGCCACTCTGTCACTCATTCATTAAGCTGTGACTAGTGAGGCAGTAGTTGTAAGCAGTTTCTATAATCTTGGCCGCTGAAGCCAATAACTCTTCAGAGTTGTCATTGATATCTTGTTGGCCTCCAAAAAGTCCTTTTTACACAGTAACTGTGTAAATTTCTTAATCATTGATTCAACTGTACTCCAAGAAATAATCAATCAATGACTTAGAAATCCTTCTAAAACTATTCTTTTTAAAATTCTAAAACTACTTTGTTACGCCAGTAAGAGATTCGGAGTGTCATATAAAAGGGGTGAATACTTTTTATTTTAGATCACCTTATTAAAATATTTTGGTTAGTAGCTTATTGACTGTTTCACAGCTTAGTTTAAACAAGGTAGTTAGTTACCTTCTATCAATTATGTAATTATTAACTAAACTACCAATTAATAACTTCATTGTTGCTTAGTTACTAAATAGTTAGTTGATATATTTTAATTTCTTTAACTTTAAACTAAGTAACTATCAAATAACTAACTATAATTAGGTCTGCATGATATTAGATTTTTGTTGATATCCTATATGCCGATATTATTCAACTCTTTTTGGCCAATAGCGATACCGATATATATTTCCTTTTGTTTTGAAAAAACACCTCTCTCCTGTGCAGAAATTATAAACAAATTATTTTTAATTTTGGTTAGTTTTGAGCAAAAACTTACTTGTTAGAACTAATAAACATTATTAAAGTTCTTTAATTAGAATACATTGAAAGCTTTGAAAATAACTGTAATAAAATCAATCTCTGCTTTCTTTTTTTTTTTTTTTTTTTTTTTGTCCGTCTCAATAATCACAATAATACATTATAATAATCCTCATTATCATAAACATTCTAATATGTCCTGATAAACATTAATAGATGGTCTAAAGCAAAAGAGCTGTAAAAATTCTAAAAAAAAAAAAAAAAACATTTTAGAGCTCCTTGTATTTAAGTTTTCATATTCAATTTGAAAAAAATATAATACATATTAATTTATAAATCTGTAGGCCTAACATATTAAATTATTTAATTTACAAGTGTCATGTTTGTGAATTTTATTCATGCAAGCATCAGAAACACAAGTATCTTAATGTTATTTGTGTATTTTACTTTTAATTTTATTACAAGTAGGCCTACAGCTCCCCCTAAATAAATAAACCACCTTACAGGATGGGCATTTGGACCCGGGGGAGGCTGCTGCACTAGTGACACATGCTGCACTAGTCGCACACCGGACACATCATATATGTACATTCTCAAATGAAATGCGGCAATCCAAAACAGTGAATCTAATCATCATTCAGGCAAAAGTTCACTTCAAGAATGACCACACTGCTGACGTGATCTTATCGCTAGCACACCCTAAGCACATGTGAGCTATTCCTCTTATCGGCAAGGCATATCGACATCAATTTTTTCAAATCGGCCGATGCTGATGTTTACATTTTAAGCCTTTATCAGCTGATTCCGATAACATAATATTGTGCATCCCTAATAACATATAAAACTGTCAACGAACTACTAAAATACATTTAGAAGGTGATAGATAGATAAAAATCTTGGATCATTTTAGGTAAAAACATGAACTAACTAAAATGAAATATAAACAGTCTAGTACACTGAAATTGCACACAGAGACAGAAATCGATTCTCGTGCAGGTGTTTGTGTAACAGGTGTCTGTGCAGACTAATTATTCAGAGATTCTTGTCCAAATAGAGGCAACAAAAAGACCAATTCAGCTCCTGCTTTCTTACCAAATGGAACATAATGACCTTTATGGGTAGCCAAGAGCTGAACTGCATCAATCTGCACTGAGAAATAATCAAACGCTCTGGGTTGTGTGCCAGCTTTTTTTAAACAAGCCATTACAAGCTAGCAGTCTGTTTCAAAACCCAGGGGAATGTTGGACCAAAACAAATTGCCTTTCCCAATTCCAAATTAACTGATTTATCTCAGATTAATCCATCTCCATGCACAACTATTGCAAAACAATCGCATACTTTCACCTTCGGAGGCCACATCCTAAGCTAAAAAATAGTTTCTTGGCACGGATAGCATCTTGCACATCTTGGACCGGATAACAATCCTGTAAAAATGCAGGGAAGATGTTCAGTTTCTTTCGGCACTGATTAAACTTGCTTATCTCCAATCAGATATTTCTGAATGTCCGGTTATGTGGTTGCATGAACACAAAGAGTACAATACTAAGAATGCAGGGAAGATGTTCAGTTTCTTTCAGGACTGACTAAACTTGCTTATCTCCAATCAGATATTTCTGAATGTCAGGTTTTGTGGATGCATGAACACAAAGTGTACAATACTAACACTGTTTTCTTCGTAACAGTGTTGTTATGGAAGACCTTTCAAACACATTCTCACTATGCCTATAGATTAATTTAGAGTATTCAGACTGAAATAACACATCACATGTTATGAAAAAGCGACCACCTTTGTAATAAATAACTAAAACTTATATGAATTTGAAACCATGGCCGTAATTGAATTTGTGCAAAGTTTATATCTATAAAGGGTCATTCTGTAGTGTGTTGTTGGAAATAAATCACATCAAGGGATTTTTTGGAAGCTTGAGTGGCTGTTGTCAAAAAAAAAACAAGACGGATTGGCAGACTGTGTTTTTGTGCATGTACAGTCTTGGCACGGTTCTGTTGGATTCGCTGCAGCAATGTGGGTAGTCTATGGTCTGGTACTGTGCAGTACTACCAGCCAAAGTCTTCAGAATGATGGAAGAGAGGAAGACAAATGTTTTGCAGTGCAGTAAAACCATGGTTGGCAGGCCTTTCTTACCTCAAATCTTCCCAAACTAACTTCCTGTTTATGAAGGAAATATTGGCAGGCACAGCAGAACAATCTATCATAGCATTTTTAACACATAGGCAAAACAAGAAAAGGATGCATCTTTTTCCTTGGAACACAAATGGAGAATCTTCACACGCTCTATCTATCTATCTATCTATCTATCTATCTATATGTAATATGTACGTAGTTCATACAGCTCATATGAACCACGTCTGTTACGCTCCAAAAAAACAAAAACAACAACACTAAAAAGTCCCATAAAAGTAGTCTATACAATAGAAGAAGGGCAGTTAAATCAGTTTAAAATGACATAAGGGTGAGTCAATGATTTACATTTTTGAGTGAACTATTTATTTAAGGGCACAATATAAATGAAAGATTTAAAGGGACGGTTCATGTAAAAAATGAAATGGCACGTGTTGTTCTAAATTTGTATTACTTACTTTCTTCTGCAGAACAAAAATATCCTAAAGAATGGTTTTGTCCATATAATGAATGTCCAAAACAACACAATGAGAAATGCAGAAGTCAGTCATGCAGGTTTAAGCTAACATAAAGGGTAGTACATTAAAAGTTTCAAATTAGTAAGATTTTTTAATGTTTTTGAAAGAATGCTCACTAAAGCTGCATTTATTTGATCAAGAATCCAGTGAAAACAATAGTACAGTGAAATATTATTACAATTTCAAATAAATGTAATATACTCCTGTGATGTCAATGCTGAATTTTCAGCATCATTACTCAGTCTTCAGTGTCACAAGATTCTTGAGAAATCATTCTAATCTGCTGATTTGCTGCTCAAGAAACATTTCTCATTATTATCATTGTTGAAAACAGTTACAGCTTAATATTTTTATGGAAACCGATACTTTCAATGCTGAATTTTCAGCATCATTACTCAGTCTTCAGTGTCACATCATCCTTCAGAAATCATTCTAATCTGCTGATTTGCTGCTCAAGAAACATTTCTCATTATTATCATTGTTGAAAACAGTTACAGCTTAATATTTTTACGGAAACCGATACTTTAAAGTTCAAAAATACCTTTGAGGGGTAGTGTAAATGATGATAGTATATTAATTTTTGTGTGAACTAGCTATTCCTTTCACGATAGAAGCATAAGTATAATGTATTATCAATATTAGCAACTGATCTGCTCATGAACATGTCCTGTAAAACGTTCATCACAACATGCCGTGGATCAAGACTCCATATGAGACATTAATGTTCATTTGAGAACAGCCAATCAAAAGATGAAACATATTTCTACAACTTCTTGCCATCTTCAAACAGCATTTGACAGTAGACACTGCCATCAAGTGGTTTTACACACTATCACTAACGTAGAGCATACTGTGCACGATTCTGCTTGTGAAGATCTACCTTCACGCAGGGTTCAGATCCAACTCTAATTAAACACACCTGAGCCGGATAATCAAGGTCTTTAAGTCTGCTCGAAAATTACAGGCAGGTGTGTTAGTGCTGGAGCAAGAATCAGTCGCACACATGTTATATAAGAACAGCCGGGTTGCGTGTTTGTCTCAGGAGTTACTTTAAGTCAAAACCGGTGCAGGTTTTGCAGTCATTTCCGAGCAGTGGGCTAAAGTTAGGGATCAATATGGTGGCTAAAATTCTCGATCATCGTTAATATTCCACCAGTGTTATCAAAGGCAGAGGCATACGTTTAAAAATAATTCTCATCAGGCACCAGAGTGATATAACCATAACTAACTTATGTCTCGTGGCCGTATAAGAAGAAGTCTGACTGTCCTAAAGTGATGATTGATTTATTGCTAATAAAAGCAACAATATTTAATCTAGGTCCTTTTGTTTTCATTCTGGGTCACTTTGTAAGAAGGCATGCCTGAGGATCGTGTAGCAGAATGTGTACATTTCCATTTGGAAATGGTGTTTCCCTCTGGATAATTAGGCTAACAAAGACATCCGGTCCGGTGCTAGAAGAACATACAGACGTCGGATACGTAAACTAATTCTTTCCCATAGATGATGTCCGATGTGTCTGTTTGCATCGAGGCATGAGCAACAGCTGGCTCTTCTGTCTCGCTTGCTTCAACACGATCACACACTGCCATTTCAACTAGAGATGCACCGATTGCAATTTTCTTGGCTGATTCCGATTTTTTTTATAAGTGACCTAGCCATACCGATTTTTTCAGATTCTGATTTTCTTTTTAAGACAGCATACACAAACAAAAATCTACTTTGTTAAACACAAAAAAAATATTTAAATAATAAAAGAAATTATTAAACATTACAATTCCCCTAATCTGGACTAAGTTACACTAAGTGTTCTCGCACTTAAACAACTCTCAAAATAAAGTGCTCTGTGACTGGAAAGAGGTAGAAATAATTAATTAAAAATGAGTTGCTGTATATAACAAAACTGATGTCATTTCCCATTATGTTTATAAATGGTCATTTTTTTCCCGCTAACATTATTAAATGTCATCTTTCACATCAAATTCTTACATTGTTTCAATTAATTGTCGTGTAAATACCAATTTACACCACAAAATTGCAAATGCATAAATAATTTTATAAGATTAATGTTTTAAATAATTTTTTGAACATACAAATATATGTTGGGAAAAATGCTATTATATTTGGCGGCAAATTACTGTTTTAATGAGTGAGTCATTTAGTCATTCATTCAACCGATTCGTTCAAAAGGCTGATTCATTCAGAAACGATGCAAGTGACTGTCTTTATGAATGGGTTACTGAATCATTGACTCACTCGATTCATTAAAAATCGAGGATTCATTCAGTAAAACACCAGTGTTGCTCGGAGACACACAACAGTTCTGCTGTGGCTTTGATTGGAACTATTTTTATTTGCAAAATTGAGCAAAAACAGTCAATATTGTGTCTAAAATGTAAGTCACTTAATTTTAACTTCTTGTTTATTGAACTACTATTGTATAAAATCAGTGTAGCATTGCAATCGTGTTGATATTCGGGGAAATATCTTGGTCGTGTAATGCTGCTTACCTAAATCATATATATTTTTTTTTTTTCTACCGCAGTATGCATCTATAACTTTCTGTGTGTGCTGTTGCGCTCATTTGTTCTGATTTCTGCACAAGTCTCATCTGGCACCAGAGCTGGGTAGTAACTGGTTACATGTAATCTGGATTACGTAATCAGATTCCAAAAATGTAAACTTGTAATTAGATTAGAATCAGACTACAGTTACTTTTTTTATTGATTACATGATTACATATTATCCACACAATAGCAATAAATTATTCATAATTTACTGATTCTCCCTAATTAGTTTTTTTTCATCTTTTAAATGTTCCTTTCTAAAACAGCCTACCGCTTATACATTCAAAACGTCTTCCAGTTTTGTGGACATTTACACAAAGACTAGTCACTAGTCAGATTTACAAAAATAATTTCAATTTTAAGAAGCGTTTTCTCAGCATTTCAACATTGCATCAATAACACGTTTTAACACTTTTTTTTTAATCACTCAGTAGGTTATTTAACCATATTACCATGTCTTTGGAAGGCTTTTGTTTTTAAAAACACATGAAAATACACAAATTCACATTATTTCTTGTTTACATATTTCTTATTTGCAGGGATTCGCAAACTTTTTTTTTGTCATCTGAACCTCTTATATTTATCACCCAATATATTTACTTCAAAAATAATAAAAAATAGTTACAAATAATTAAGTTAAAACAATTAAGTATCACATTTGCATGTTCACGGTTCTCTGACGTTGGTAAATGGTCACCTGACATGCAGGTAAACAAATAAAATATATGTGACAGGAACGCCTTGTTAGTGCAGATTTAAGCACTTCCAGACAGAGTGAGCATTTTGCAGTAATGAAAGCAGCAAATATATCACAGACACAGACTCTTTCATGACCCAGAAAATGATAAAAATGTGTTCTCCTCTCTATGCAGCAGAAGTAAAAGTGGTTCAGTCAAAACGCTGCATCTGTAACTGCATGAGAGTATAATATATGAGCTGTAAGTTTCTTGCTGACATGCAAGCTTTATTTAACATCACAACTGACAACATATGGAATACTCGGAGTAGATATGCAAATGATTAGCTATGTTTTGACGCGTTAACTTGCGTTGTCAGGTTACTGATGTGCATGTACAAACGGGGAAAACTGGTTATTCCAATAAGCTAATATTTGTGAGTTATCATCTTACTAGTGTGCATGTAAATGTGCTCAGTGAAAGACTGGGTGCTGTATGTGAATATTTTGTGGAACTGCTTTTTCGGAAGTACAGTACTTATCTTTAAGGCCATTTCTGTATTACTGAAACGAAACAAATATAGTAGTGAGACACTTTTATCAAGCGTCCAATTCTGCTAATGGAGGGCCACTATCCTGCAGACTGTAGCTTTAATACCAATTAAACACACCTGAACCATCTAATCAAGGTCTTAAGGATTACTAGAAACTTCTAGGCAAGTGTGATGGGGCAGGTCATAAGGAGGTGCTTAACCTACAAAAAAATAATGGTTGTCTGCCTCATGAAATCAAACTAAATATTGTATGAGCTATTTGGATTTATTTTATACGAGGTTTGAAATTTTTGAACCCTGTTATCAAAATGTGGGACATGCCTCAATAAGGTTCAAAACACTGATTTCTGTGTTTTATTTATTTTCTATCTATCTATCTATCTATCTATCTATCTATCTATATATATATATATATAAGTCACAAAATAAACCCAAATTGTTAAAAGTTATGAATTATTAAATGCTAAATAATTTTTCTTAAAATAACTTGGTGTTCAAAACATACCAAAACCATAAATAAATGTATCAAATTCTGATAAAACCAAACATTCCTTATTTTACCCTGAGTCCTGGTGACAAAAAAAATATGAATGTTTAATTCTGCTTAATTGTGCCATAATTTCTGCAGGTCATTACCAAAAACCAATATTATGTAAACCAGCATTACTAAAATTCTAATTGCTCTTCTATAATGGCTACACCCACATGTGCCATGAATTTGTATATAAATGAACAGAATAAAAACATGTTTTTGTGTACATTCTTCCAGGAAAAACAATAATGGGGAATTGCCCAAGAATTTTCCTGTTTTTGAAAGTAATGTGTGTAACAAGCAAGGCTTGTAAACACAAGGCAGATGTGCACAGTTTTTACCACACAAATTGGCAGTAGCGTTACCAAACACAAAACAAAATCTTTACGTAAATATGTCTTCATAAGCTCTACAAAGTGACTGTGATTACATACTAAAGGTCAACACACTTATGTGTCTCTAGTTTGTTAGTAACTACACATTCTTGAAGGACCAAACCTTTTCAGATGCCAAACTGTGATAGTGTTCAAGTGAATCAGTAGTGATTTTCTAAGCAACTGTAGATTTAAACTGCAGATCTTACAACAGAGATGTTGTTTCTTAAACAATTATTTAAAAAATATTTGGATTTTAAATAATCTAACTTTAAAGGTCAATATCTAAACCAAAAAATTTTTTTTAAATCCTTGGCATATGAATTGAAAATGACTAAACCTCCACTGCACTTAATTGATTATAACAAGAGGGAGCTTTGTTTCATCCAAAGAACCTCTCCACAAAACTGAAAATGGCAACAGCTATAATATCAGCACAATGCAAACAGTAGAAATAATGAGAAGTTGAATTTCCTTTGGGTTACAGTGGCCAGCCAATTAATAAATAACAATTAGCTTTGATTATGGTAAAAAAAAAAAAATAATAATACAGGGTACATCTTCCAACATGGTTGTTTGAGAAATAAAAGCAATTGTTGTCAAAAATACAACATGCCAGAAACATGTTAATCACTGCAATAATGATCCAGTTCTAGACTTTTTCTTATTTAAATCTATATATGATGTCTTGGTTTCACCGTTCTATTCTGTCGGGATTACATAATATTCTCGTGAGTTTAGTATGCTTGAAATAATCAGCCTATAGCATGTATTAATCTCACAACATTATATCCCCCATTCAAGCATATTGTATAACTAATCCTGACCCATTAAAATGATGAAACTAAGAAATAATTTATTTCCAAGACCACATTGTATACAATATACATTATTCACAATCTTTGTAACTAAGTAGACTAAGTAAGCAGAGCAACTATAAAATGTGCAAAACCAACACTACTACTAATGGGTTTTATAATACTGTGCATATTTATAGATTTTAAGATGATAGCGACAGGAGCATATTATGTGAGTGAATGAGATTCAAAGATACAGAAGTGCTTCCATTTATGATAGATATGTCCAGAAACACATGTTCAGGGTTCAAACGGTCTAGCATCTCAAATATGTATCAGCAGATCAGGTCTGTGTGAGAAGGGAGCTGCTAGCCAATGACTTCCCCAGCACATGGCAAAAAGCGCTAAAGGTTCCACATGGAATGTGATAATGCACAGACACGGAGAATGATATAATCAAGTTAAGCGCCGTCATTTAGAATAAGTTCTTAAATGTATCTAAAAATTAGAGCTAACTAGTCTAACCATCACCAAGACAGTTCAAACATTTTGATGATATTTCATTCATAAACTGGTTCTTGTTAGGCTCAGCCATTGCTGTTTCCAGAAATAAGTTTACCCAGCGTGGGTCAATCCGGAAGCCAAAAACCCGGAAGTGTGAAATTGGCCAATCACTGTTAAGGACATGACCAGTTAAATCTCTAGAATTGGGGATGGCGCTGAAATGGTTTGGGAAAAGGAACCACACAAACTTCCACCAAACTTCGCAACTGAACTAGACATGCACCCCTGTGATCCACCACAGTGTCCAATTTCCTGAAAAAGGTTGAAAACCTCTGGTTTAGAGCAGAATGAAGATTAAAATGTGTTCTACAGCCTGCACAATAGTGGATGGGGGGAAAGCGCCCTTGTGAACATTTATTTCAAACAGAACAAATAGCCATTGTACTGATCTGCTTGAACCCACAAATGACACACCTTTGAGACACTGGGTCTGTCCAACTGTTTAGGAAAAGCATAGGCCTCACTCCAGCTTTCCCGTCGGATGGCTGTTATCCATCAGCTAAACATGGCAGGAAGCCGGTCAGCTAACAGGTGTTTAATACACCGCCTCACAAACGAGTCATTTGAAATGGCTAGACATCACAACACAAGGATCTGCAAAACAGATGCGTATGGCGCTGAGGGCTTGCGTGTGCTATTTAATGTGAGGCCTGACCTTTCAGCTTCAATCCTCAAGGACGGATGGGATGGTTTCAAAGAAACCAAGAAAAAACCCTCTCCTTTATAGCACAAGGTTTCGGTAACCTCTCTGCATTAGAAAGGCATTACTGTGCAACGGGATAAATCTGCACTCCACAGACATGCGGTCATCGCTAAACAGAGTAGCAAAAACACCAAGTACTTTAATTAAAGCAGAGCAGAAAGCTTCAACAACAAACTGAAACTGAAGGTGGCTCAGCGGGACATCCCATGACTGTTATTAACTCCAAGAGAAGTGGAGCATAAAGGATGGGGGAAAGCCACCTGTTGACAGCTTTAAAACACACAGTTCTCACTTCCTACATCAAGTTGTCATCGGTCCCCACTGCAGAACTTGTTTAATAAAGTATTTATATTCATAGTTAAAAATAAGAATGATCACACAATTGTACAGCAGTTTGGGGAGAGAATGAGTGATGCCTTCAGTGACACCTCATCGAGTCAATCCATCTGTCAGCCGTGTCTTTCTTTAGGCCCTGTTGAGCCTCGGTGGATAATTTATACACTACTATTCAAAAGTTTAAGGTTGATAGGATTTCTCAATATTTTTGAAAAAAAAAAAAAAAGTCTTAAAGGGGTCATGTAGAACTTTGTAGAAAACGAAGCATTTGAGAGAGGCGGGGCATAGAGGACCTACAATAATGTACAGTATTTGAAAAATAATGTGTTTTTTGAACATTAAAGCATGTCAACATATTCTGTTACACCAAATACACAAAATAATGATCTTTAAAAAAGCATCATATGACCCCTTTAACAATGCTGCATTGATTTGTTAAAAATACAGCAAAAAAATTATATTGTGAAATATAAAATATTGTAACTTTTGATTAAATCATTGCATCCTTGTTGAATAAAAAAATATTAATCTTACTGACCCCAAAATTTTGAACGTTAGTGTATAATGCGCAATCATTTCCGAACATTACTGAAGACTGAAGTCTTACTAGTCTTACTAGTCTAGCAAATTCAAAAAATTTTGGACAATGCAATAAATGCATTCTACAACAACTTTATTAAAAACATAAATCAACATGTAACAAATATTAATAAATCAAAAATGTAAAGATGTACAATCAATTCTACTTTCCTGCAACACTGCACACCTCAAGAGGTCAAGCTTCCTCCAACTTTGAATGCAGAGAAATGCAAAACTTCTTTGAATAAGCCTGTGTTTCTGGTCTATGGAGTGAAAGATCTAGTGAAAGATCTAGTGAAAGGCTTCCCTCAAGCCTATTATCATGGCCTAAAGCAGCAAATCCTGTTCCAGTCATGATACAAATGTTTTAGTAGTCAAAATCTATAAAGTAGACAAGATTTCAGCCAATAAATCTGCACTAGCTGATCTGCACAAATGAAACTTTAACAAATGTCCTACTTTTCACTTCATGCAATTATGCATTTTAAATTTATAGATAAGGTCTAGATTTAAAGCATTTACTAAGTTGAAAACACTTCTTTCCACATCGGAGATGAGAGATGTGTTGGACAACGCAAAAGGGATGAACTTTGTGTGTGCTAATACTGCTAAAATATGCTTGATCAATTCTCTATAGTTAAAAAAAAAAACATCAACAGTGTAATTCAAAATGCATTGCAGAAATGTTCAACAGTTGGTTCAGCTTTGAGATCAAATCCAAATACTGCAAAACTGGGTGTGTGAATCTGAAATGAATTCAAGAAGCTACCAAAGATTAATTACACCGGGAACTGGTCATATCAGTGGGGTGGACACACCTTTCAATGAGGGTCCCAAACAGCATTCTGATGGTCCTCTGGATGTTCTCTGTGCAAAGCCAGCTCCACTGATCCTTCATGAGCACACACAGGATATTCAGGACCTGGTCAGATAGAGGTGTCTCACTAGCTGTGTACAAACACACAGGTACACACAATATAAAGACATCAGTCACGGCTGGAAAAGACTATAAGAGACATTGGTCAGAATCTTTGAATATGTGTTTGTAAAACGACTTCCAGAATGACTGAATAAGAGCACATCATGTTCCATGTCCACAAGTACAACTAAAATGCAAAATATGAACACACACAGATCCAATCACTGACATGTTTTTATGATATGGAGCATGAAATTACTTTGTTTATTTGTTCCTGCACAGAACTATGAGCTGGTTTTTGTCAATGCAAATGGATACTATGCAACATTATGAAAGTGCAATGCTGCCCTCTAGAGTTAATTTACAGATTAATATTACAGATTAATCCTACTGACCCAACACTCCTAAAAAATAAAGGTTCTTTATTGAAAAATATACAGTTCTATACAGTCATGCTTTTCCATGCTAAAATGGTAACCGGAGCTTCAAAAGCCTCATATAAGTGGTTCATATGATTTATACACTATATTTAAAATCCTTGTCTGAGCAACCCTTCTCTCGAGTTATTATCAAAAGAACAGCGGTGATTGGATTAATATGTTGAACTCATGTATTACTATAATAACTATAATGATTTCTCTCATACAAGAGTCATTACCAGAGTCACTGAAGTCAGGTGCATTCTGTAGCTGTGCTCTGGCACATGTGCATGTTTTCATATCCCATTTAGGTCCTGGGCCTCCGCTTCTCTCTGCATCAGCATCAAACCCTGCTTTACCCTCTAAACGCTCCTTCTCTGAGATGAAGCTCTCCAGCTCATTCAACGAGAAGCCATTGAAAACCTTCAAAAACAACAACAAATCAATGCATATTCCCTGTGTTGCTGATCAGCAGTGACTATTGCAGACTAAGTGGAAATTGCAGATAAAAGTGGAAATGAACAAAAGCAATTTTCCATTTCTCATTCACTTCCTTCTAATGGTGCATTGGAAAAGGCTCAGTTACTGATGACTGCTACTTACAGAGCTGCTTTCATCAAAGCAGTAAAGCACTTTGGGTTTCATGTCAGACACACTGAGAGCAGGGGCAACTTTAGTAGAGAACCTCATTCTAGACCTAGAAATGAAACAGAGAGAAACGTGTGTTAGTCATACAGGAAATGATTTACAGCTATAAACATTCAGAAAATACTTTAAATAAGCAGCTTTCTTGCCATACTTGGATTTCTTGTCAGTGGACAGTTTCCCATCAGGATCTGCGTCAATTTCATCAGTAGGACTTTGTGGTTCTGAGCGAGGGAAGGCCGTCTTCAGGGTGTCCACTATAGCGTTCACCACAATCTGCCAAGTCACATATTATGTCATGAAAGACTTTTTATGTGAAGTGTTTCAGTCAAAACAAACAATGTGCATTTTGAAAAGTACCCTGTCTATGCGTGAAACAATGAAGGGTTTCTTAACAAAGGCAATTCTTGCATCAGTGTTTAGAGCGAGAAATTCTTGCATTTCCTCACTGTTGGCCGTTTCAGGAATGGCACAAAGTTGCTGTAATAAAAGAAAACATGAATAAACATTTAAAAGAAGTTCTGTGGAATGGAATACTAATATAACATATAGTCAGGTTTATGTAATTTACATATATATATATAAAAAAAGGAATTCAAAGAACGTACTCTAAGGAATGTTTCCAAAAGACCTTTCCTGGCCTCAACTTTGTCACTGTCCATGTTTCCAAATGGAAGCTCAGGAAATATTTTCTTTGGTCCTTTCACATCTACAGGTAACAGAACAAGACAACCAATAAAACAGTGCTTTGGAAAGCTTTGAAACTGACAGGACTAATGTGCTCTGCTCACTTTTAAGAATCTTGCGTAATTCTGGTTTCTCTTCCAAGCGGGTCTGAAGGTTGAGGAATTCACTGTAGCGTCGGTTGACAGTGTGATAGGCCATGGGCTGCAAAGCTTCAGGATTCTCAGAGTCCATGGCTGTCTCATACTGCAAGACAAACACATAATTATTAAGTAACCATATTATAATGACTTTTTGCTCCGCCCCCTTGATTACTATTACTAACTAAAGCTTTACAGAACATCCTATAAGAATGAACTGGAAATTTCCATAAATAGCATGATGTGCTAATTGTTAAATTAAGACAGAAATATGATTAATTACTGTAGAGACTAAAATAAAAATTCTGTCATATATAATAATTATTTTTATGTCTGAAAAAAAAACTGAAAACTGTTAAATATTAAAATTCTATACAATTTTGTCTAACCAAATAAAATTAAAACACTGAAATTAAAACTAATATCAATAGTTTTATATCAATATCAATAATATTATTAAAAGCTATAATTATTAAAAATTGTTATAGTTGATATGCAATTAGTGTACAATATTAAAATCCAATACAGTATTGTGTAAATTAATTTAAAAAATGAATCCTTCAAATTAAAATCAATTGTTTTAAATGTTTCACATGAATTTAAGCAGCAAAACATTATAATATACAGAATGATAAATGGAAATTCTGAATATATTAACATATTGGTATATTGATATCAAAAATAATATTAATTTTAAAATTGGTCAAAGATTACATTTAACAATGAAATTAGTCATGTTTTAAAGAAGACTTTAAGTCTGCTTTACATGACGGCAAAGGGAATCTGAGCTATATTGGCAAGTGTGTTTACACACACAAGGAATTCGTCTTGGTGTCAGAAGCTTCCAGTACAGAAAGTACTAAATGTAAAATTAGGAGAAATGAGTGTGAACTATTAAATATCAAACATCATAAACTTAAACCACTCTTTAACTAGGCTAACTTGATAACTAACATGATTTAACAGAGAAAAGTGAGGACCAATTCACCTTTACAGTGTAGAGAGTGTAGGGATGTGAGCCAGTGCCTCGGTGCTCCTTGGCAGTGATGGTGCCAGTGATGCGGAGGTTCTGGATAATGACTGGACCCTCTGGACTGCTAAGGGGCTCGAAGCTGAAAGTTGCCAGGGATGCCATCCCAGCTGGTGAAGAAGCCTGGATGGGTGCAGTCAAAGCCAGCTCACTGGGGTTCACCAGGCCTGGCTGGTCTGCACTCGAGTTACTCTTCTCCAACGGCTGGAGAGTGCAAAAGCTTGATGACTCTTCCTCGGGCACACAGGTGGAATGTACTGATAGCTCCTTCTCTGTCGTATTGGTGTAAGTTGGAAGTTCATCCTCGAGGTCTAACACAGCGTCAACTGGAGTGGTGCATTCGGCAAGTCTTTCTGAAAGGGTCTCCTCTGAACCAATCAGAACCAGCGATTCTAGGGAGTCCCGCTTGAAGTCTGTTAGAGGAGAATCCAAATCAGAGTCGGTTTCTTGATAGAAAGGATTGGACTTACCGAGCCTCAGATAATCCCTGGGGCTAAAACCCAACGGAAATGGTTTGGTCGACCGTGGTTCATCTTCCTCCAGGTTGTGTGGAGAATAAAGATCACCGGAGTCAATGACATCGTAAACTGCAAGTTCTGGCGTTGGGGCCTCCATTGCTGTGGGGGTCTCTGGGGTGGCTTTTAGGGTCAGAACGCAAGGAATTTCAAGTTCTTGCAGTGTGTTTTCTTGATCAGATACAACTTGTGGTGGAGCCTGAACTTCTACTGGTTCTGGCTCTGGGGCTGGTTCACTGGATTTACTGAAGATGCTTACAATCAACATGTTTAGCCAGTCTGGGTCGGACAGTTTTGCAATTAAAGGCAGCAGAACATTGCACGTTATAAGTTCGCCCACCACAAATCGACCTGTTCTGGTTTCTAAATGTGGAGGAGGTACAAGAACATGGAGAAGCAGATCTACAATGGCCCGTACGTAATTCACCTCGACAGCAGAGCTCTGAAGAGCGGGATGAGGAGGGCAGAGTTTGCTGTACACCTCCCAGAGATCTCCATCTTTGTCCACCACTTGATGTTTAATGGCTTCCTTGGCACTCAAATAACACTGAAGGTGGCATCCAGATAGGTCTAAAACCCTCTGGGATAAAGCTTTCCTGTCAACTCTTGCCGCTCGACCCTTCAGCTCCATCGCAATGGAGATCATGGCATTGTGCACCTCATCCTCAAACTCTTTTTCTCTCGAAATGGTGCTGTACCACGAGGTGACAAAGTCACGTATGATCTTGGCAACTGTCTTCTGGATCTCATCTTCCAGTTGTTGCTCGCTCTCAGCACTATGCGGGATCTTGTCCAGCCTAGCAAAGCGCTCCAGATGAACAACACTGTCTGAGTCCAGGACAGCCTGGGAACCAAACCAACCACCTAAGACCACTAAGAGGCTTGTGAAGACACAGAGGAGCCAAACGTTGACCAGCAGGTGGAACAAGATTATCCAGGCCAGCAGCGCACCAAAACCAAGCAGCCTCCTCTGGACCAAAAACTCAGACAAGCCCCAGGGGCTCACGTTGAGATGCTCAGGTGGAGACATTGTATAGGTTTATATGCTCCTGTGAAGGGAAAATGGAGAGACAGACCAACCAAATAACTGTGGTTCACATTGACTTCAATTGTATGGACAAAAACACAGGATTGGTCCTGTGAGACCAACCAGGATTTTCCACAGAAGAAAGCAAGTAATTTGGTTTTGGTAAAACATGAGGGATGACCACTGATCTATTATATATATATATATATATATATATCAGTGGGGATAACGGATTGTTCATTTTTGGGTGAACTGTCTCTGAAATAGATGGACTAGTGTTTGATCATTGTTTCTATACTGCAATACAATTTGCGGTAACTTGACAGTAGCCACCACTGTCATTAAAATGAGAAATTAAACAATTACATAAATGTTGAATTAACATGGTTTTACAGAAGTAACAATGAACTACGCCTTTAGAGGAAACTATGGTTAACATGGCGATTGTTTCTAAGGGGTTTCTTATGTGTGCAGATATCGATTTGATATCAAATTTACTTGAATACTGTAAATATACATTACTAAAACACACAAAAGATCAAGCTTAACAGAAAAGCCTAGTTTTACTAATCTGGTTGGTTATCATGACTTCATTTGTATATAATGACGCTGCTGTATGTTTTGATGGGTATCAAGCTGGCGTTTCGTAATGGTTAAAAATGGTTAAAAATATATAACACCGTGAAAGATTAATGAATTAAAATTAACTTACCTTAACAGCACATGTAATCAAATGTAAGGTGCAAATTTGAAGCATAACCAATTGATGTTTAAATGCCGACTCAAACGGCCTTGCAGTGTTTTGACATCTTCTTCCTCGCCATCTCCGCCTCAGATGATGAACAGCATCCAGCGTTTTGTCGCCCTCTAGAGGTCATACAGATCCCTGCAGCGCCCTACTGCACAGCACAGCATGACAGCTTCAGACAACGTTTACTTTCACTGTATTGTTTCCACACAATCAGGATGAAAAGGAGACGGTCATTCTGGCTCCTTTTGTGTTCCACAAGACATGAGGGTGATGTATATAGTTGATGTTTTTTTGTTTTGAAAAATGTATTTTTTTGTTCACCAAGGCTGCATTTATTTGATTAAAAAAAATAGTAAAACCGGTAATATTATGAAATATTATTGCCATTTAAATGAACTGTTTTCTATTTGAATATATATTAAAATATAATTTATTCCTGTGATGCAAAGCTCTAAAAACTGGAGTAATGATGCTGAAAATTCAGCTTTGCGTCACAGGAATACTTTTTTTGTAATACATTATAGAAAACCTATTTTAAATTGTAATAATATTTCACAATATTATATTTACTGTATTTACTCAAAAATAGTCAAATAAAAACTATACTAATTAAAAATATATAGTCAACTAAAAAAATTTATTGTAAAATAAAAACTACACTGCTGTTCAAAAGTTTGGGATCAGTAAGAATTTTTTATGTTTTTTAAAGAAGTTTCCTATGCTCATCATGGCTGCATTTATTTGATCAAAAATACAGAAAAAAAAAAACAGTAAAATTGTGAAATATTATTGCAATTTAAAATAACTGTTTTCTATTTTAATATACTTTAAAATATAATTTAATTATGTGATGCAAAGCTGAATTTTCAGCATCATCAGTGTTTGAAACAGTTTTTGTTGCTTATTTTTTTTGGAAGGTTCACAGGTTCCAAAAAAATATGAAGCAAAAAAAACTGTTTCTAACATTGATAATAAATCAGCAGATTAGAATGATTTCTGTTGGATCATGTGCCACTGAAGACTGGAGTAATGATGCTGAAAATTCAGCTTCAAAATGCAGCCTTGATGAGCATAAGAAACTTCTTTAAAAAGTAATAAAAATCGTACTAAACCCACACTTTTGAACGGCAGCATCAAGCTGTTAGACCTCATGCTGCCGTACCACATCACAAGTTTGAAAGCCAAAGGAGTTAGCTAGTTAGTTTTTAACAAGCATGAATCACCCAGTGCTGTTAAAACTGTTAGTCCTGCTACAACTGATGTTCAACATCTGTTTCCTCAGAGACAGTTATTTCCGTTATGCTGTAAATTTTAGGGAATCCCCTGGAAAACACAGATGAGACAACCATATTGTTTGTCATATGCAAATGCCATTAATGTTCTCCCCAGATTGTACTTCCTCAAACAACGTACAAGATTTAAATACACATTTGTATACAACTAAGAATTCCCCATCAGCCATCACATGATACGGTAACAGCTATCAGAGACTAATGCTACCACCAGGTAAAACGTAGACGATTCTGAAGTGTCTCCTCTCTGCTGATTAGACACAAAAGAGGTTTTACCAAGCATTATATTGCACCATAAACTAGTATTTGAGTTCTCCCTTATGGACAACTCATAAACATGCTGAGCAAGAGCTGCATCCTGAGGGAAAACGGTTTAAACGTATCCCCATCTGCATGAGCGTTTCTATCCAAATGATGATCACACATTTTTATAGTTGTTGCAAGATTTAAAGTATTTTATCAGGTGGAAATTATCATTAAAAGTATTTGTGAAAATCCTTATCCTGCCTTACACCTTATCCAGTAAATCATTAAAAAAAAAAAAAAACTTGAAAAGTCTCGGGGGCTTCAAATATTATCGTGGACAATTAAAAAAGAATAATAAAAATAAATAAAAAAAGTTAACCACAGATATACACAACATTTTTATATGAACTTTATGTAACACTTTAATGTAAACTATGTTCATATTGGTCAAAGCATCAGGATCTGAAAATGAACTTTGAAGAATTAATTTTTCAGAATTGATAAAATGCACTATTGTTCATTTTTGCAATCGTTCATAATGCATTTAACTAGTTCAAAAAATATTTAAACAACTTTAAGATGCAAAATTTAAAGCATCTATTAATGTAGATAAAAGAACTTGTCATTGTTAGTTTATGATACCTAATGCATTAACTAATGGTACCAAATTTAACTAATTTTACTGTAAAGTGTCAGTCTTTCCTGATATTTTTTCGCCCAAATAACGTTTTGATTAAAAAGGCATAAAATTGAAAAAGTGATTATTGCACATTCATATATTTTCTTATGTATACTATTACAAAATTTGCATCTGTAAGATTTAAAAAAATAAGTTTTTATTCAGCAAGGATGCATTAAATTGATCTATGTGACAGTAAAGACATTTATAATGTTTAAGATTTCTGTTTCAACTAAACGCTGTTCTATTCTAGTCCTGAAAACAATTTATCAGTCTCAACCAAAATATTAAGTTCAATTGTTCTCAATAGATTGAAAAGAATATCAGCATATTAGAATGATTTCTGAAGGATCACATAACACTGAAGACTGGAGTAATGATGCTGAAAATTCAGCTTTATCACAGAAATACATTTTAAAATATGGAAACAGTTATTTTCAATTGTAATATTTCACAATGCTACTGTTTTTACTGTATTTTTGATCAAATAAATGCAGCCTTGCTGAGCAAAACAGAGGTCTTCAAAAAACATTTAAAAGTCTCACAGACCCCACACGTTTGAATGGTAGTGTATTGTATATGATCTTGTAATGCACATCCTTTTGTAAAATTACAAACAAAAGGAACGGATTTGACACCCCAGCTCATAATAAAGTTTCAAAAGTCAACGTATTTGTTTTTTATTGAGGCTTGTGTATTTATCCATCATCTATACAGCACTGTAGGATACACTCATTTAAAAAAAAAGTGCAAGACTTAAGTCAGGTTGCGAACCTCCACTGGGCGAAACTCCCACAAACGCATCTCATTCTGCAATCCGCAATGATTTGTACAATTGTTTAACAGCTGGAAAGCGATTCAGCTTCCCTCAGAAATACTGTAAAAACTCAAAGCATCCCACTGGAAGCAATTCCTCAACATCACTTGATCATCTCGCAGGGAGGATCTACTCATCTGCACATTTGTCTCCTTTTCTTTTTTGTTTGTTTCAAGTTCCTTTTATGGGAAAATCATGTAAAAAAAGTTGATAATCCAAAAAAGGCCCAATCCTGATAATCCATTTGATACGTAATGTCAGGAATCATTTAAGAATGCGCTCTGAGGTTTTGGGATGTGAGGAACTGTAGCAGTTTCTCAAACTCAGTGAATAACACATGCTCATCAGATGTGAAGAACAGTATATAGCAGATGGTAGTGACGGTGGGGACCTTTCTTCTCCCCAAGTGTCCATATAAAAGAAATAGAGTAAGCAAAGGAAAACTCTAAGTTGGACTAATGGTCATAGGTTCATTCGTAGATGCTCTGGCCTTTTGGAGATCACAGGGTAGACCTGCTGCTTAAACTGGCCCACGCTGGAGCCAGCGGGTTGCCTGATGGGAAGAGGGGCGGTGGCCTCGGAACTAGCCTGGACCTCCATCTGATCCATGGTGGACACTTCTGTGGGGGACTGAAGGGTGGAGGATCCGGGTAAAGTGGGACCTCGTGGCCAACAATCTCCTGAGAACTTAACCGGGCTGAAATGCAAATGCAAAAGTGAGGAAATTGGTTTTCAATTTGATTTTTAAAAATCTGTGTCATTTATAAGTCAAAAGCTGTGATTACCTGACAGGCGTTCGAGGGCTTCCCAAAAACCGGCGAGGTGAACGAATTTTTGGCTCAAATGAGAACTTCTCCTTTAGATTTTCCAACACAGATGGAGCTACATAGGTAAAACCCTGCAAGAATTTTAAAAGAAAATATACGGAAAGCCCCAACATTTTTCAAAACAGATAAGCAGGACAGTGAAATTATGACTTGGCTGACTTACCAAAAAGACCTGATTTGCACTTTCGCTCAGCGTGGAGTCATCAGGACTGTCAACAGGAGTCTGGCTGGTGAACTTTGAATCAAACTGGCTCACATCGTCAGCAGATTGCTGTCGAAACAAAACATCAGGTCATGTAATTCATATATACTCAGTTAACCTGTCAGATGGCGGAACACACCACAAACGTGACTATAGTTACCAAGAAAGGCTTGAATGGTGGTTCCACTTTACGCGTGAGAAGGTCCTCCCAATTAACGTGTCGGAAGAAGGGATGAGTCTAGAAGACAAATTCAAGCAAATTAAATCACAAACTAAAGTCCAACACTTCCAGGGGTTAAAGCAAAAAAAAATCCTAAGCCTGAACTTTTTTCCGGGGGCGGGGGCAGCACATGCAAAGCATGCAATGACTGTGGCAACTTTAACATTTGAAAGGATACTATGGCAAAGTTATCGCTTTCTTTATTCAAACTGATTTTTTTTTTCATGAATATATGGTTGACCTGAAGAATGAAAGCTGTATCATACACCGCTTATTGACACTAAGGGTGTGACAATACACTTAGCTCACGAGATGAGACAAAATACAGATACTTGGTTCACTAGAACGAGACAATATTTTAATACTATTTTTAAGAAATTTTCAATGACAAAATATTTGTATTTATTGTCTTTTATTTTGAAATCGCGATGTACATGGCATATTTAGAAACAGGTTGATGTATTCTCCTGTGTTGGCAAAGGTTTATAAATGATTTACGTAACAAATCTAGTGAGATAATAATGCACACTGTTTTTCCAGATGAACGTTAAGCAATTCAAATTCACAGCATATGCAGAGGAAGAGTTTAGCCCCTTTCACACATACAGTCTTCACTGGTAAATTACCGGTAAGTTACCATTAAGAGATCATGTGTGAACAGGTCCTTTTCAAAAATCCCAGTAAATTTGTTCTGGCAATCATATCGTTTTATGGAGATGACATGATTACTCTGAGCTGTTTACAAAGCTCCGCTGCTTTTTAATTAGTTATCCTATGTAAATATGCGCTAGATGGACATCTTTGACCATTGCGCCTCGCAGCTTTTTGTCGCGCTTCTCCATTCATCAGGGCTGCGACTCCTCAATTGGATACTATTATGCGAGTCTCGTGTTTATAAGAGCAAAACATTCTGATTGCTAGTAAATGTTAGTTTGGTTGAGAGTGAAAGCTGTGCTCCTCTCATACCATTGGTAGGCGAACTCATGGACTCAAAAGTGATATCAATCAACAAATTTTTTTTTTTAATGTTTTAAATGAACACTTGCCTGATTAGGTTTACCTGATTATCCATACAGCATTTTTAGAAAAATCATGTTAAAATGTATCAAATATGATACATTAGGGTTTTAAGGAACGTTTATTTGTTCACATCTCAATAATCATTGTATTATATGTAGGGATGGGTATCGTTAAGGTTTTAACAGTATTACTATTATCGATACTGCTTATCGATTCGGTACTTTAACGGTATTCTTATCGGTACTTTTGTTATATATATATATATACACATACACATACACACACATATATATAGGGCTGGACGCTATGGCCAAAATTGATATCACGATATATTTCTTCATTTCGGTCGATACGATATAATTCCGATATCGATATGAACACTATTTATCTGACATAGAAATCTTTTGTAACATTATAAATGCCTTTATCATCACTTTTGATCAATTTTAAGCATCCTTGCTAAATAAAAGTATTAATTTCTATAATTTCTTTCCCAAAAAAATTATAACAATTATACTGAATGGAATAGTGTATAATGTTACAAAAGCTTTTTAAAACAGCCACAGGCCTAAAGTGTAAGCAGATGTTTGAATGTTTGGTAACTATCAACTATCATAATTAAGCAGGGCTTTCATGTTGCGCGTGCTGAAGCTCCTCCGCGTGGGCGCGATCTCGCTTCTGAATTGCGAATAGCAAAAATGCATCATAGACAAATGTTTGAAAAACAGCTGGCGACTCTGGTGAGATAGAATTTGCAAGATAATATATATATAGCAATAATAAATGTATGTGTGTATTATTAATTTCTCCAGTACCGATAGCAGAACCGTTAACGTCAGAGCTTATCGATGCTCCGGTCTTTAATAATTGTACCCATCCCTAATTATATGTTTTGGCCCCAACAATAAAAACTACAGAGCTTAGATCATAAATATCTTAGTAAGACATATTATTGGAAATTATAGTGTGACAATTTTTGTTTATGCAAGTAGTCATCTTAACGGTTATAAAGATCTCACTGTTTACATTACAAGTAACAGAGGCTTCAGAATCTTTTTGGCCACATGAAATAACAGCAACTGCACCAAATTGCATAGTTCAGTTTGGGCTTCTAAATAAAATGTTTATTTTTTTTATATCATACTATATGAGCCATAAAAGCCTGATGTATCAAATATGACACTCAACTTTTTTTTCATGTCAGGCCCTACAGGTTTAAAATGTTGACTTTAACGCTGATGTTGATAAACAGACCTGTACTTCTGTTGCATCTCCAGATCCAGCCCCGAGCCGAGATGAGGCATTTCTTTTCAGTAGCTGAGCACAGTAAAATTATTATTACAATATAACATAAAAAGACTTATTAAAAAGCTACAAAATTCAAATGCGCAACATACAATAAGTGTATAAGTGGTGAAAAATAAAATAATGTTCACCTACCCTTTTGAGAAGGTCCCTGGCTTCTTGTGTGAGGTAGGGTGGGAGGTTCAGTTTGCATTTAAGAATTTTGTCAATGGTTTTTTTACGGTTCTCTCCTGTAAAGGGGGGCTAAAAAGGCAAGAAGAAAAAAAATCCTCATCAAAAGAAACATCCATTTATAGTAGGGAAGTTCAAAAACTTCAAAATGGACTAAAACAAGTGTTCACAAACTTTTTGATGCTAAGAACCCCCAGATACAGTGATTGTGAGAGACCTCACTGACAAATATAAAGCTAACTGTATTGTGTTATGGATAAAAATCTATTTATGCTGTGTGAGAACAAATTTAGTGTAAGTTTTGTTATTTATGTAAAATTTATATATATTTTAATGGACCCCTTACCACACCTTGCAGCCCCTAGATGGTGTGCTGCCTAAATAACTAGCTTAAGGAGCCAGTAAACTTCTTTAAAAAAAATTACTTAAAATTAAAAAGACCAATAGAAAAAAAAAAAATTCTAATTAGATTTTTGTTAAATATTAGTCAAGCTCATTAATTGGTTATTGAAATTAATTCAGAAACATAAATACATAAATTCCAGAATGTAAATTCAAAAACCAAATTAAAGTATTGCAGGCTAGTGCACTGCGCCAAGACATTTATACTCACTGCTCCAGTTAACATGTCATACATCAAAGCCCCCAGACTCCACCAGTCAACAGCCCGATTGTGTCCGCTTCTCATGAGGATCTCTGGAGCCCTGAAATAAAGAAATTTTCACACTACTGTAGAATCCATCTAAATGCATGTCACACGGGCACGTCAGGCAATGAAAAGTGACATTTGGAAAACAGGAAATTAGCTACTTAGACGTTACAAGGATGTAAAGATTTAAACGTCTCTGACATGTATTCAATAGTGCCGCAGAAAGTGTGTGTCACTGTGCCATCATGAATCGACTCCTTACACAGCCCGAAATCAGTCAGTTTTACATGTCCTGTGAGAAGACAAAAAAAAAAAAACAGACTTATTATAACTAAGCATTTCTCAGTTCATTTTCAAATTTACTCCTATCTAAACCACAATACGAAGCAGCCAAACCTTGGTTATTGAGCATGATGTTCTCCGGTTTGAGATCTCTGTAGATGATGCCTTTCTGATGCAGATGCCCGAGAGCCATAGAGATTTCAGCCAAGTAAAAGCTGCATGTAAAAACCCTGAGCATCATTCTGATTATCTTCCTTCATCTCATCATGTTAAATGTAAGGCCTATTGTATGCATGTGTCGGTGTTCATGTGTCCTTGAAAATTGTTTCAAAAGTTGACACTTCAATAAAACACTACATGTTTAAAGTGCTAGTCATAATTAAATTTTAATATAGCAAGTTTATGCTTTCAAAGTCACAACTCATCAAATCGCCCTTTCTTACCAGGCTGTGTCCTCCATGAAAATCCCCTCTCGCTCAAGCTGCATGAAAAGCTCCCCACCTGCAAAATAAAAAAAGGCTTTTACCACAAATATCAGTTTTAAGAGCAAACAGGGATGGATGGATGGATGGATAGTAAAGCTTCACCACATCATATCACACTGCAAATGTACCATTTCAGCACACAAATTGCAACAAAAAAAAGTGTTTCAACGTTATTAAATAAATATAATTTTGCATAAAATGTTTAAAAAAAATTAAAAAAATTAAAAAAAAAAAACATTCAGAAGGAATGCCTTTCAAGGGCAGAATGTATTCCGCAGCAACAGGAGGACAGTGGAAAGATTGAAGTTATCTATCCCTATGCGACAAAGGTTGTTCTTGATTCACAAACCACTTAGGTATTCAAGGATGAGGTAAAGTTTGCCACCCGTCTGAAAGGCATAGATTAGATCAACGATGAAAGGATGCTTGACTTCCTCTAAGATGTTCCTCTCTGCTTTAGTATGCGCTGTGTCCTTGGCGTTGCGTACAATCATAGCCTACAAGAGGCAGAATAGAGTGACACTGAGACATTGCCACAAATCTAAATTACTGTATTCAAATCAAAGGGATTTGCTTAACCTTTTTTAAGACTTTCATTGCAAATATTTTTCCTGAACCTGCACCAGACACTTTCCGAACCTGGAAAACCTACAAAACATACCGAATAAAAGGTTCAATTCAAGCCTAGTCAGGTTCAAACAGAACATTTTAGTATTATGTATATGGTATTATAGTTTTTAATAATGCTTAGATTTTTATTTTTTATATTTGTTGTTTACTTTTGTTGTGTTTTTTTATTTATACATTTTTAATGTTTTTAAATATTACTATTAAAGGATTAGTTCACCCAAAAATGAAAATTAGGCTGCGTTTTACTCACCCCCGAGGCATCCTAGGTGTATATGACTTTCTTCTTTCAGACGAATGGGTGTTGCATTGCTTCAGTCCAAAAGAAGTTAAATAAAAAGCGTAAAACCATAAAAAAATACAGTGTCTCACACGGCTCCGGGGGGTGAACAAAGGCCTCCTGTAGCGAATCGATGAGTTTTTGTACGAAAAATATCCATATTCAAAACGTAATAATCTGAATCTAGCTTGCGCCAACAGTTGTACACGGAAGCAGCTCCAGGCGGATGACGTATGAGGTCAGCGCTGCGCCTGCGCTGGTGAGTCTCGTGAAAACCAACGTTTGTTAACAGGAGCAAAGGAAGCAAAGTTTCCTTACTTTAGCAAAGGAAAACCAGTCCCTTCTTGGCTTATATCGAAATCCTCCGACATTCTTCTTTACAAATCCTCGTTTTGTACTTCTAATTCTTGACCGTTGTTTTGTTTTGATCTCTCCGCTGCGTTTCCGTGTGCGTCACTTCTGAGCGGCGCATGCGCCAAGCTGACCTCATACGTCATTCCCCCAGAACTGCTTCCAGTGTAAAACAGTGAGCGCAAGCTAGATTCAAGTGATTATTACGTTTTGAATATGGATATTTTTCTAACAAAAACTCATCGATTCGCTACAGGAGGCCTTTGTTCACCCCCCGGAGCCGTGTGAGACGCTTTCTTTTATGCATAGGCACTTTTTATTTAGCTTATTTTGGACTGAAGCAATGCAACACCCGCTGACTGCAATGATAGAGCTTGAGAGATCAAAGACAAATTTTGATATAACTCCAACTGGATTCGTCTGAAAGAAGAAAGTCATATACACCTAGGATGCCTCGGGGGTGAGTAAAACGCAGCCTAATTTTCATTTTTGGGTGAACTAACCCTTTAAGGTTTAATTTATTAAATTCATAAAAATAAATTAAACCTAATTAGTAACACTGATTTAGTTTTATAGTTAGTAATTTCAATGCTTCAAATTGAAATTTCTATCTCTGTAGTTTTATATTTATATATTATTTGTTTATAGTTTTAATTATAGTTTATTTCAATTCACAAACATATTTTTAACAGTTTTAGTTTACGATAGTAAACTAATTGGTTGTAATTTAATTGGGTGTGTCTGTGCTGGGGCTGCTCCAGGACAGGTTTGAAAACCCCTGGTATAAAGTCATATTTGTGCTCTTTAGCCTTTTAACATTTTAACACGCTTCTGTTTTTACTTTTAACAATGTACTGTAATATTGTAATTGTGTTCAGTACAATGTTCAGTGATTTGGAGCTACGGTATAGTGTGCAAAGTGCTTTAAAAATAAATAAATAAAATGAAAATATTTTAAAGTGCTACATTAATTTAAAAAAAAATACCTTTCCATAACCTCCTTTCCCCAACACACGGAGAAGCTCAAAGCACTCTGTACAGATGTTCTCAGTGCCTTGGTTCACATTGTCCTCTGATATCTCAATCTTCTCACAGTCGTCCATGTTACTATAAGAATAAACCAGAAATAAAGTGATTATGTGCATTATTCCTAGGGCTGGGCGATATAGCTAAAAAATTTATCAACGATATAATGTTTCATATCGTTCGGTATCGATAATTATTGACATTTTTTATAACCTTTTTTTAAACAAAGAGCAATAGAAAAAAATGTTTAAATTTAACCACTGTATTTTTAAATTAACCCAATTTATTGAGACAAACAACAAATATTTTTTGTTTTAACAATCACACAAAATAACAATTAAATATCTAATTTCTAATGTTTTATATGCAGATTAAATAGGTATTAAGTAAATTTTTTACATTCCGAGGCCACAGGAGGGCACAATGAGCAAAATAATGTAGTGCATTTAAAAATTGCATAAACAATTATGAACAAAACAGCATCATGTATTTATGTATTGCTTAATCCAAAGAGCCGAAGCGCCATTCACACAGATTGCATTTAAAAACATGAGACGCAGTGAAAAGGAATAAACCTCCACAAATTCGTTATTTGTTTTCTAAAAGTTTAAACCGTTTTAACTTTGCATGGCTTTCTATACATCTCTTTTGAGATGCGAGTGCAGCAGTCATATTTGTTCGTCTAAAAAATGCGCTGAATATGCATCTGTGTGGAATGGCTTGGTTTGGGTTTTAACCCGCGCCACTGATGACGCTCCCTGATGCACACCTAACATTCAAATGCAAATGTTTATTTTAAATTCGACTAATATTCATTCTTTATTCACAATTTCCTCATCACAGGCAGGCACAGCACTCATTTCAGCATGTGTTCGTGTTTGCTGTCTGCGTCACTCATAGCACGTGCCTATATCGTGCGCTATATCGAACCTTTTTTCTATCGTTATCGAAGGTGTACCGTCGATAAATATCGATACCGTTTTATCACCCAGGCCTAATATTCCTCTCATCTGCATTAGAATATTGATGCTGTTTATTTTTCTAGCTAGTTCCTTTTAGAATCTAAGAAACATTACTAATTTAAATTAAAATACTAAAAAAAAAAAATCTGAATTTTTTATTGCAACCACTGCGCATACTTACAACTCAAAGCCACTGCACTGATCCATGAGGTCACTGATCTGAGCCTGCCGAAGAGAGGTGTGAAATGCATAATCAATAAAGGCTCAATTCACTGCAATAGTGAACTGCAATTATGTCGGGTGGAGAGATGATCAGTGCACGAGCAGATAACGTTACGAGGCAACAGCTGGCAGCACTTCTAGTCTGAACATGAAAGCGTAAGGGCTCGGATTTCGCAATACTATTCCCAGAAATCCCATAAGATGACATGCACCATCTATGGTCTTGTAACTCCTGATTGACTGATCCTCGTAAATATAAAATGCATATTAACGAAGTCAATAATTAATTTTAAGCAATATGCATGTATACATCTAAGGTACGCTGCATTGCATGTTTTGATGTGAAAGGAAACACATACATGCAGCCCTTTAAATTCCCTGTACTGTAACGTTACTGTACGTTACTGCCAAGTAGCAAGCTCACATAAAACACTATTAACTCCAGTTTGTATCTTTGACTACTGCATATAAATCATATTTCAGCACTTAAAACGCAAATATCTCTGACACATGTGTTGACAGGCAGAATATCAGTTATTCAGTACATGAAACACACTGTAGAGTAATCGCGTTAGCCTGTTAGCATAACATAAAGCAGCCCGACGCTTGTTCCTCGGGCCTCGGGCCTACACTCTGAACACTCCCGCGTGCCGTTTCCATCAAAACACCGTTTTACCTCCTCCAGCTCATCATCGGAGACATTTTCCTCTGGCTGGTCCAGATCGATGTCGAAAACGCCAGCCATCGTTGATTTCGCTGCCCGAGATCACTTCTAACCGCGTAAGGAGCTCGCGCTTCCCGCCTCATGGACATGAACGCAGCGTCGCCATGACCAGCATGGAGTGAACGCGACCTGACGCCCCCGCGCGGAGGAATGCGGGAAGTTACTCGCGCTCGACTTCAAACTGTTTTTATGAATGTCATTGCCACAAAAAAAATGTATCGGAATACAAAACCCATAAATAAATATATACATAATAATATAATATATATATTAATATAATAATATTATTTATAGAGTATTATTTATATTAATTATTATTTGTAATAATAAGTTGGTCCCCCACCCACAATGTGACTTATTTAAATTGTAAAATATTTTCATGCTATTATTTGTTGCACTTAAAAAAAGCTACAATTAGTAATGAGAATCTAAGGAGATATATATATATAATATTATGCACACCCACACACACATATATATATATATATATATATATATATATATATATAATTTATTTAATTGGGATGAAATGAGACCTAGGCATGTTTAGGCGAAAAGTATGTTTTGTGCGCCATCTGATGGTTGTAGAGTTGATTTTAACTCTAGCTCCCAGCATGCATCAGTTCCGACGCGTGCAAATCTGCATCCGCCTTCAACTGCACTCAGATCCTCTGCTTTTACTTTGTAAAAGTTTTCAAAAGTAGTGTCTTAATGTAATTTGATATTGCGCGGTTGTTTTTACTCTCCACACAGTAAACTGAGATCCAGTGTGTACTGTCGTCTCCTTGAGTGAGAAGGTGACCGTTGCTATAGCTACACTTTCGGGAGTTGTGTTTTAACAGCGCTGTCATGATGCGCTTTTGTCGTGTCGTTTGATGCTTCATGTCGACAGATATGTCAGTTGTAAGCTTACAGCTGGGTCAGTGTGGGAATCAGATAGGACACGAGCTCTTCAGTGTCATAAGCGATGATTCCAGTGGACCAAACAGAAAGTACAAGCAGTGCAGTGATGAGAGATTCTTTTATGAGACATCTACTGGAGGTAGGTTCAACTCACTCATATTTGCCAATGCCTCTGTAATATTTGATATTTATTAGGTTCTTTATGTTTAACAGGACTTGTGGCGCGGTCAGTACTTGTTGATATGGAGCCCAAAGTTATCTCTCAAGCAATAGCCAAAGCTTCAAAATCTGGAAGATGGCGATATGGAGACAAGGCACATTTCTCCCAGAAGCAGGGCTCTGGAAACAACTGGGCGAATGGGTAAGCTTGACATGTGTGTTTGAGCTTGACATGTGTGTTTGTCATGTGTGAGTTTATTGTTGTTCTCTGAAGGTTCTGTGTTCATGGACCACATCATGAAGAAGCTGTGGAGGACCTGGTTCGGATGGAGATGGAGCGCTGTGATCGTCTGGCTGGGATTTTCACCATGATGAGTGTTGCAGGTGGCACTGGTTCTGGTGTGGGTACCTACATCACTCAGCGTTTGAGGGACTTATACCCCAACTCCTTCATCCTGAATCAAGTAACATGGCCCTATGGGGCTGGTGAGGTAGTGAGCTTTTTGAATTTTAAAATGTTAGTGGTGCAGAAGCAGTTTGGGTCAATGAGATGTTTTTTTGTCCTGATCTCTTAATTTATTCAGAAATGGCTTAAAATGCAATTCATACGTACAATGATTTGAATACATATCTTCTATTATGAACATTTTTTTAAATTTCTGAGCTAAAATTCATATAAAATTTAAAAAAAAAAATATGTATAATTAGGGCTGTGCAATTAATCGCATGTGATTGTCATGCACATCTCGTCAGTAAAGCCGGTTCCATGATTGGTAGTAAATCTCCATCACCTGCTTTCAGACTGAGCGGCATTTACTACACAGAGCTGTAGTTCACTGACAATTAGGCAATATCGCGTTCATAATCGTAGATGAATCGCATTCGATTATGAACGCGATATTGCCTAGCATGTCAGTGAACTACGGCTCTGTGTATTAATTGCTGCTCCATCTGAAAGCAGGTGATGGTGATTTACTACTAATTACAGAACCGGCTTTACTGACGAGATGACCTTGACAATCTCATGCAATTAATTGCACAAATTAGTCCATATTTAATTAGATAATGCCACATTTGCATATATAAACATAACACTCTAGAAAACTTGTAATACAAAAACCTCTTAATGTGCTGTACTGGTGAAGTATGGTTGTATATTAGTTTTTTACACCCTATTTCACCTGTGGTGTCTTGCCTTGAGTGGAATAAAAAATGTTAAAACCATATTAAAACAGCATGAATACAAAGAGTACATTTCTAAGAACTTGGTACATGTGTTCTAAACCAGTGTTTCCCAACCGGGGTGCCGCGGCACCCTGGGGTGCTGTCTGTCGAGGGCAGGGGTGCCGTGTAAAAGAATCATTTTTTAATATTTTTAAATTGCAAAAATTTTCAAAAGAGCATCTATTATATAATATCCATTTCTGATGTCGCCAATATTTGTTACTTTGTTTTCCTTTCCAGGTGATCGTGCAAAACTACAACTCTGTGTTGACGCTGTCACACCTCTACCAGCTTTCTGATGCTATTCTGGTTCACGAGAATGACACTGTGCACAAAATCTGCAGCCGGCTGATGAACATCAAACACATCTCCATCAGTGACGTTAATAAGGTGATCGCTCACCAGCTGGCCAGTGTACTTCAGCCCGCTTATACCGCTGATTCAACCTGCCATTACAGCACAAACCCCATCGGTACAAATGACTCACAGTTCCCCTCCAATTTCAGACAGTCATCAGTCAAAATGACACTCCTTTACCAGTGTTTATCTGCTGTCTGCAGGGGAATTACTGAGTTCTTTGGTGTGTCACCCCGAGTACAAACTGCTCAGCTTGTGTAACATTCCTCAGATGTCCAGCACGTCTCTGGCCTATAGTGTGTTTAACTGGCCTGGGCTGCTGAAGCATTTACGTCAAATGCTCATCGCCAGCACAAGGATGGAGGAAGGTGAGTGCTGTGAAGCCATATATCCATGTAAATATTTGGAAGGATATATATTTTTTTAAATGACACATAAAAAAAGAAATGCAAAATATTACTTCATTGATTGTCTGCAGAATGGTTTTGTGGAACTTGACTCTCTTTCTTAAAGGAATTGACTGGACAGTAAGCTCCCCATCAGCAGTCACATCTGGAGGAGAGGGTGCAACGAACAGCAGGCATAAAAGTTTCAATTTATCACTTGCTAATCTTCTAATACTACGGGGGAAAGATGTCTCTACTGCGGTTACAGGTAAGCAGATCTCCAATCTACTTTCATTCATTAAACAGATAGTCAACCCAAAAATGAAAATTGTCATTTGTCTATGTCTATCTATTCAAAAATTGACATTTATTTTTTCAAATAAATAATTATTTGAAAATACATAAGTATCCATACTTTTTCAAGGAACATACACTGGTCCAACAGTGTAAGTTGTCTTAATTTTGGACCGTAGTGTATGTTTCTTTAAAAAGTGTGGATGCTTACATATTTTCAAAGAATTATACAATGTATTGTTTTGTAAGTTATTTTTTAAATATATGTGTGTAGAAATGTGTGTATGTGTTGTGTACACACAACTGATTTAAGTTGTTGTATCTCTTTATCTCTGTTAAATTGAAGAGACTTGTGTTAAGTGGCTCAGGCACTGTATGTTATTTCTTGTTTTCCTTCCTCTGCCAAACGGAAAAAAAAATATATATATATATATTAGGGCTGCCCTCGACTAAGGATTTTTCTGGTCGACTAGTAGTCGTTCATTTGAAGCATTAGTTGACTAATCGCACATTTATTAATAAACTGTTTAAATCATTATAATGACCCCTTAAAGGGGTCATATGATGCGATTTCAATTTTTCCTTTCTCTTTGGAGTGTTACAAGCTCTTGGTGCATAAAGAAGATCTGTAAAGTTGCAAAGACTAAAGTCTCAAATCCAAAGAGATATTCTTTATAAAAGTTAAGAGTCAACCACGCCCCTGAACCTGGTAGAGTAGACTACAATGCCAGCTGTTCTGACTCACAGACTGGAAGTACGTTTTTTATATTTAAAGAATTTGCCACTGACGATTCAAACGCGAGTTTTGAGCAGTGTAGAGTAGCGTATGCCTCGTTTATTATGGGTTTTAATGTTTTTGTCTCGTCGCTCCGGCCGGGACAAGGCATCACAACATGGTAAGGGGTGTAACATTTCCGTCACACGCTTGAGGTATATTCAGCCAATCACAATGCACTGGATAGCTGGCCAATCAGAGCACACCTCGCGTTTCAGAAAGGCGGGGCCGGAGAAACAATAATGTACAGTATGTGGAAAATAATGTGTTTTTTGAACCTTAAACCGCATAAACACATTTCATT
>NW_015549644.1:370222-373361 GCF_001515605.1 Sinocyclocheilus anshuiensis
ATATATATATATATATACACGTATAGCATGTTAGAGACCTGAAGTAGTGTACATGCAAGCTTTATCAGAAAACAACATATGTGTTCTTGCAATTAGAACAACATTTTCTACATTTTAAAACTGTATAATAAACTAACAACCAAAATACTTCAATCAACAGATGGTTTTAAGGATCCTGCGTTATATGTGCCGTGGCTTAAAACAGAAAATAGTTTCAGCACATGGACCTCTCCTGTAGCCTTCAATGGATATGAAAAGTCTGCCACTTTGGTCAGTAACAGCCAGTCCCTTTTGAAACCCCTGGACAGTATAGTCAGGAAAGCTTGGAACATGTTTGCATCAAGGTGAGATATATAACATAAACACTATAGAATTCTATATTGTTTTTTACTGATATTTTTTCCTGTAGGGCCTATATTCATCAGTATACGAAGTTTGGAATCTCTGAGGAGGATTTTCTGGACAGTTTTACGGCAGTAGAACAGATCATCTCCAGCTACACACATCTCTGATTCACCTGATCATACACAGCTCATCATAAAGATTGTGACAATAAATACTTATTCCATATGATGTGCCTTTACCAGAATCTGGAGAAATTACATTTTTTAATATTGGACAGTTAAATTTATCATTGTTATAGAACTATTTATTTCTGTCTTTCAAAGCTGTAAATATATAATGGACATTTTCTGTATGATTTGAAAATGTTAATAAAATAAAAGTACATTTATCTAATCTCGCTATATAAAGTCATCCCTCCTCCACCTTTTCTTACATTTCTTAGTATCTCAGTCATGTGACTTTTCCCGCTCATCCACCATAGGCAGCAGGGCAAAATAATGAATGTGAATATGAAAACATATCATCAGAGATACCAAGAATTTTTTTCATTGTACAGATCTGAAGTAAGAACAGAACCTACCAAAACCATCTTTGGACTGTGAATTTAATGTATATAATTGTCTGCAAATGTCATATTTGATAAAGTCTGTGCTAACTTGAGATCTGTAAAAATGATCGGATTTAAGTAAAAAATAAATCCGTAAACATTTATCTTGCATTATATCTCTCTTTTTTGTGTTTTTGTATTTACCTCGTTTTTGTATTCACTTGTGAATGGAGATACATTTTTTTTTTACTTTTTATAATGTTGGGTCTTAATATAGTACTATATATATATATATATATATTATATATATATTTGATTACCTTACAAATGATTGCTGTTTTTTTTCCATTGTTAGTATTAAGAGGTTTGTTGGGTTTTAAAATGACTGATTACTGTACCTATTACAATTGCATTTTTATATATTTGTGAATTTGTCTGTCATTTTCTCTTTTCTCTGATATGTATGATTACATATTATCACTGAGTTGGTTGGATATTGAAAAGTGGATATCTATGTCAAAGACATTCTGTTCTTAAGGCAATAGTCTTTATTGATTCATCTCAATATGTCACATGTCAGTTTTTGGCGATGATAGTCTCGGCATTCATGATGTAACCGTGTCAATCTACTCATAATAAACTTCACACTCGACTCATTTAACAAGCTCTAAACACCCTTTGCATAAAGTTGATGAATAATTCGCTATTATAATTCCCCTTTTCATTATCTGTTTAACAATATTTACGAAATATTGTTAAATATATTTACGGTAAAATATTCACTTGCCGACTATAACCCCGCTCTATTGCTACTGATAAGGCACAAATATATGCTAGTCTGTCTTATTAACGTGTTTTTCTGTAGATCAGACGATTATAAACATTTATGTAAAATATAAATTACTAAAAGACTATAAATCTTAAACGTCGCTGCATGTCACAGACAAGGACTGTGTTGTTAAATATATTTACGGTAACATATTCACTTGCCGACTATAACCCCGCTCTATTGCTACTGATAAGGTACAAATATATGCTAGTCTGTCTTATTAACGTGTTTTTCTGTAGATCAGACGATTATAAACATTTATGTAAAATATAAATTACTAAAAGACTATAAATCTTAAACGTCGCTGCATGTCACAGTCAAGGACTGTGGAAACTGCCACAACTATAGCAAAAATTCTGTAAAGATGGAAGGACACAAATACAGGAAAATCCTGAAGGAATCTGCATGCGCTGCTGGAAAATACAGGACGATTCATCTTAAAACAACGACCCACAACAAAAGCTGCTTTTGAAAGCGCCAGAAAACCCCTCAATAATGCAATTGAGTTTGCACTGAAGTGTTGTAAATATATGCTAGTCTGTCTTATTAACGTGTTTTTCTGTAGATCAGACGATTATAAACATTTATGTAAAATATAAATTACTAAAAGACTATAAATCTTAAACGTCGCTGCATGTCACAGACAAGGACTGTGGAAACTGCCACAACTATAGCAAAAATTCTGTAAAGATGGAAGGACAAATACAGGAAAATCCTGAAGGAATCTGCATGCGCTGCTGGAAAATGCAGGACGATTCATCTTAAAACAACGACCCACAACAAAAGCTGCTTTTGAAAGTGCCAGAAAACCCCTCAATAATGCAATTGAGTTTGCACTGAAGTGTTGTTCAATAATGGCCCCCATCCAAACGTCATTCTTTGCTGCCTAATGCTGCGTTCAAGTCCTCCCGTTCAAGTCCTCCCGTTCAAGTCCTCCCGTTCAAGTCCTCCCGTTCAAGTCCTCCCGTTCAAGTCCTCCCGTTCAAGTCCTACCGTTCAAGTCCTCCCGTTCAAGTCTTCCCGTTCAAGTCCTACCGTTCAAGTCCTACCGTTCAAGTCCTCCCGTTCAAGTCCTCCTGGGACACTTAGGAGTTGACAAGTCGTAATTACGACGTCAGGTGCATTCAAGTCAATTTAGTCGGCACAAGATGGCGGTGTACCTTCTTTTAATAAATTATAAGAAAATACAACAGGGTCTGTTAACTCTGCTTATAGAAAATGAAGTGCAAAGAATTATCATCAGGTGTGTTTTGCGTTTTTAATATTTTTAAAAAGTAATTTATGAAGCCACTTTAATCTGTATCACATAAAAACTTCATCAAAACTATCAATTTAAACAAACATTTACCATCAACTACAGACGTTGCATCCATCGATTCCGCCATGTTTCTCATTGACACGCCCCCAACTCGGAAACT
>NW_015549644.1:374341-376478 GCF_001515605.1 Sinocyclocheilus anshuiensis
GGTGTTTTGCAGTGTTTTGCGTTTTTAATATTTTTAAAAAGTAATTTATGAAGCCACTTTAATCTGTATCGCATAAAAACTTGTTATATTACAATCCTGCCACATTCAAACAGCTTATTTTTTGTAAATAAAAACCCTGACAATGTCACTGCTTAATACCTATAAGTATTGTGATTTATGTTTTACTCTGGCAATCGTTATAGGACAACTAAACTATCAATTTAAACAAAAATTGACCGTCAACTACAAACGTTGCATCCTTCGATTCCGCCATGTTTCTCATTGACACGCCCCCAACTCGGAAACTTTAGAGAAACTTCAAGAAAATGTCGCGTTTCCCACTCTTTATGGATATAATAACGACTTTGTGGTGGCGTTCATGTGCGTTCAACTCGTAAATACGATCTATCCGACATGACTTGAACGCACCATAAGCATGCCTAAATGTTTGATTTTTTTAAACCATTGATAGGCCTACTATAACGTGTTTTTTAATAAGTGGCAAAACACATGTAAGGAGGAAACCAGTTTATTGTGGGAAAACTGCAGCATTTTATAGCTAAAACAAACTGAAAACACATTTATTCGGTATAAAAGAAACCGATCTTAATAGATAACACATTTATTCTCCTAAATAAACAACTGAATTTAATGAGAAAATGGCAACCAGAATAAGACTATTACAGACTAATAGACCTAGACAACAAATCAACAGTTAGTTTAAAAACAAAAGCAAGATGTTTCAGTTAAATACGTGCACATATGATCTGCTTACTTCAGTAAACTGGGAAAAAAATCCTTTGAATACTCAGATCCATTGTACACTGAGAACACATTCATTAGTTAGTAAATATTTCAGCTGAACATTTCTAGCACAAAATTCAGCCTCAAAATATGCATATGGTGACAAAGCCCAAAATTTCAGGCAGCCTATTAGACTGATCTTGCCATATGACTTACAGCCAACACCAGTCTGATAAGCTACCTGACAGAAGGGGACACTTACGACTGAATGAGCACAACACACTGAAACAGGACACTTCTGAAAGTTTATGAGACAGAACGACACAGACAGACATCTTCCACATACCTTCTTTTAGGCCACATCCTCCAACTTCTGTCATTCATTGGTCTGAACCCAGAGATCTGATTTTTCATTGTATTTTTTTTTTTGTACGTAAAATGCAAATGTAACACAGCAGATGTATTAATGAATTTAATGTCAAACAAATTATGCAACAATAGTTTTGAGAGAAATCATTATTAGCTACACAAATACTTCAGCCCGAAATAAGCGGAAAGTATGGATCAACTTATGGTTTTAGTTCAAATGTCAAAGGTCAAAATGCACAAACATATGCAAATATTACGTCTTAATTTTCTTGGGTTAAAAGTTACATCCACTAGTTTGTGACATTTTGGTTTAAGACCGGAGAATAAACATCATGTGCGCATAGTCAAAACATTATTTTACAAGATGTGCAAACTATTTAAAAACCATGATGATCTGAGTTGATATTGCTATCCTCTTCAAACAGTTAAAGAAATACAAAATGACATCAATTTTGATTAAAAAAAACTATCCCTGAAAATTCCAATCACAAAACAGACCCTGCCCATCCATACCTGTATGTTAGAAATTAAATAAATCTATTGATTAAGAACTGTATTCACTTCAATGGAAGCATGACCTCCAAATGTTGCATAAGGCATTGCAACAAATATGACTCCACACAGCCTGTTAGCTAGACTGCCTTGGTTCCATAAAGACAAATCTCTAAATGTTAAATCTGATTTTAAATAGCCGAGCACACTGCAGACAAATGAAGAGGGACTCCACGTAACTAAAGGGATCTGAATGAACGTTAACATACAGAAGCGCACATAAATCAGTGCTCATGTAGTTTTAGCTTCGATATTTCGTAGGTTCCAAAACAGGAGTGTGAGATGTTTTTCTGTGAGTCCGTCATTTTGTTTTCTCCTCCGAGTACTTCTTCTGCTGGAGACGCTTGGCATAGCTCTGTGCCATGGAGTTAATAATGGACAGAATAAAATAGCACACCATGACCAGCACCACCTTCTCAAATACCCACGAGAGCCAGCTTTCACCCTGCAGAGAAGAAAAATAAAAATGTGT
>NW_015549644.1:376539-381890 GCF_001515605.1 Sinocyclocheilus anshuiensis
ATTTATTTGTTTCATTTTTATTTGTTCATATTTTTTTAATCAAAAAATATTATTATTTTTAAAATAATCAGAATTACTTAAGATTATGGGCCAAATTAAGTTTGCCTTTAATACTTTTAGAATCAAGAAAAAGGTTTCTAAATAAAAAATTAAATGTGAGAAATAAATTGAATGAGAATAAACATTTTTTTTTTAATATATTTTTAAATATATTAAACTAAAAAAAAAAAAAGTAAATAAATGAAATGAGAAGTCATTGGTTGATTCTTACAGCTGATGCTCCATCGCCCGCTGGGTTATGAAGCTTGGCTCTCTGGGCCTCCAAGTACTCCCTAAAAGGTTTCTGAAGAGATGCTCCGATTCCAGGGATAATACTGTCCAAAAGATAAAGATATGATTAGCAAAGTCTTACCAGGAACTGAAGCCGCCAGCAGTCCACAACAGCTTTCCTTCAGTGAAGCCTCCAGTACAATGAGCCAGAAGCTCTCTGAACCCTCACTTATAGCAGCCAGGCTTCTGTAGGAACTGCTCTAAAGCAATTAATGAGGAAGTGACTCAATATTGTGTCATCACTGCAATGTAGAAAGAACCGCCCAGTTTTGGGTGGGTGTGAATGTCAGTGAAACCAAACCATCACGTAGGATCAATTATAATAGTTCTGCACCACAGTTTAAGATGCATTTATCATATCTTTATTACATCAAAAAGCACAGAAATACTATTGAAAGCAACCACAATATATTGTCTGAACGTTACTGGTCTCAGTCACATGACCTCGCCACAAGAAAACTACAACAGGCTGATGATTAACAACCTCAAGTTTGAGCAGCACATCAAATTCAAAGGATCTCGCCTAAATCATGTGATGAAACATGCTGACTGCATTCTTAAATCGTAATTATGAAGTGCTTGTGCGATGCGGCTTGATTATAAAGCTATAATTGTCTTGCCTCGTTCAAAGATGAATAGTAGTTTCATTTGTACTTTAGAGTTCCAACACGGAGACCACATCTCTACTTTTGAGTCACTCTGCTACATCATCTCAATTCTGACTGCATCCCATGCTAAACTCACAGACATCACCATAAATGGTGAAGATGTCTTTAGGCTTACTAATAAGTGGCTTCAGTATGTGTTGCAAATATAGTGTTGGTATAGTGTTGGTGTATCTCAAGGTCTCATTTCACCCCAGAATCAAATGAAAAACATTATAAAGATGATACTTAAAGATAACCTTTACAGTCTTAACAAGTTTTAACTAATTTAAATGGCAATTACCGGTAAGCACATCTTCCCTCCCCCAAGGTTTTACCTTTGAGCTCTGATGTACTTAAATGTCAATGTCATGACAGGGAAAAAATCTTAATGGTCTTGAAATAGGATCAATTTAAGCAACATAATTTCTTCTTTCTTTATGATTTTGGAGTGAAATGTGACCTGGACATATTCAGCCATTCACACGTCCTATATATCAGTACAGAGGAACAGAAACTCTGTTTCTATAGATGATTCAGACTAAACAATGGTATGAACCTGACTGTGTGAAAGGGGTCTGAATGCAAGCATTAAAATAAGCTGCCCACAGTTCATGAAAGAGTTCAATGAACCCTGCTAGATCCTTTTTTTGGTTTCCTTTTGTGCATTTACATGCACAATGACATTTCTTTCTTCTAGGTAAAGAAATGTTCTTTATTTTCATCTATACACTACTGTTTTTTTGTGCATGTTTTTGGCTGGATTTAGTTGATCATAAATGCAAAAATGGTAATATTGTGAAATATTAATACAATTTAAAAGAGCTGTTTTATATTTTAATATATTTTAAAATATAATTTATTCCTGTGATGTAAAGCTGAATTTTCAGCATCATTACTCCAGTCTTCAGTGTCACATGATCCTTCAGAAATCATTCTAATATGCTAATGTGCTGCACAAGAAACAATTCTTATTATTATCAATGTTGAAAACAGCTGTGCTGCTTAATATTTTTGTAATACATTTAAGGATTCTTTGATTAATTTTTTTTTAATAACAATATAAACGTGATTACTGTCATTTGTCCACTTTAATGCATCATTGCTAGATAAAAGTATTACTTTAAAAAAAGTCTTGCTGACCCCAAAACATTTTAACAGTAATGTATATGTGTGACCCTGGAGTTGCTGGTGTATATTTGTAGCAATAGCCAAAAATACATTAAATGGGTCAAAATAATAGATTTTTATTTTATGCCAAAAATCATTAGGATATTAAGTAAAGATCATGTTCCATGAAGATATTTTGTAAATTTCCTACTGTAAATATATCAAAACTTCATTTTTGATTAGTAATATGCATTGCTAAGAACTTCATTTGGACAACTTTAAAGGCGATTTTTTTGCACCCTCAGATTCCAGATTTTCAAATAGTTGTATATCGAGCAAATATTGTTCTATCATAATAAACCATACATCAATGGAAAGCTTATTTATTCAGCTTTCATATGATGTATAATTCTCGATTTCGAAAAATTGACCCTTATGACTGGTTTTGTGATCCAGGGTCACATATTTTTTCACTCAAATGTTTTATTCACTGTGCAAAAGTAAATGATTAATAATGCATTTATTCTTATATGTCTAAGAAGCATTTTGAACGGTCACTCTTCAAGCCGAAAGTGAACAAATCCATCTTGAGAATGTGCACAACTACTATAAATTTCATGTGTTCTTGATTCATGTAGTCCTTGTTTATTTGCTATAATGTTTACCATCGTTTACACTGGGTGTCCATATTCATCTCACGCTGGTGTCATTACTCACCCGATCAGAGAGACCATCTGCTCCACTATGTGCTTGCTGAATGTTATGATAACAAACAGTTTCTGTGGAGAAGCAAAAAGCAGATAAACATTGTTAGACAATGAATCAACGGCATGTTCCTCAAGGCAGCGGCTGTGTTTAGTGGGGGGCAGACAGTGTCTTTAGGAGAAAGTGAGACGTGATGAGACATGTGACACCCGGTGAGATCACTGACTCGCTCATGCTCATGATTTGATCATCTGGATGAAATAAGCAGATCTGAAGACATCAGATGCACCGCTGTCTAGAATCTGCTGAGTCAACATTCAAAACGCAAGGGAGGTACATGCAAAGGTGTGTCTCTAATGGCACTGGCCAACTGAAAAATTACTTTGACATTTATGAGAATCATCATTAGTTAAGACAAAACACTTCTGTTTGGAAGTGCTTAACAAATGTGTAAGAGGCATTTGTTTTTGTACCTGAATGTGCATCTTAATAATGGCCTTTCCAATGAGAGTCGCTCCAAAGAAGGTCCAAAATGGAATCAGGAAATGACCGCAGGTGATTCCAGCCAGGTCAAACAAGGGATTTGGGATCTGAGAAACATTGTAAGCATTGGTAAGCACTGAAAGATGCTAGACTGGAAAATGCATGGGAAACTCAGAACTGTTCTTCCATTACATGACTATCAACTATTCTTACATTACACCCAGTGAACACAGAACATCAACTGCTTATTCACAACAAACACATTCACTGGATAAGCTACTGTAAACCACTTAAATGGGAAATACGTAATGACAAAAATAAGCACAAATAAAGGCAATTGATTAAAAAATGATAGAGGCAAGTAAATGAAGAGACACTACATTAATGGCTCTTGAAAGATTTTATATTTAGCAGCCAAGTGTATAATATATACACATAAAAACATAAATTGCAACTTCTCTCGTTTATGACTTTTTTTTAACTGCAAGAGTATTTTTTTGCAATTCAACATTTATATCTCACAATTCTGTGTTAATATCTCAGTATTGTGAGGAAAATAATCGGATATTTGAGATAAAAAGGAAAAAATGTTCAAGAATGTTACTTACAGAGGCACAAGCTAGAATTCCAAAAAATCCCACTTTCTGCACCATGTTTTGCACCGCAAGCTTGGCTCTTGTTGCAAAATCCTGTAAGAAAATGGACAATTTCAACATTTTTTAGTTTTAAAAAAAACTTGATAAAATAGTTGGGCTTAAAATGGATAACTGATCTTAGGATTCACCAATCTACATGACTTCTTATACTGCTATATGAATTGGACTTTATATTGTCTATATTGTATGAACTAATAGTTTATTTAAAATCTAAAACTACATCAAAAATATGAAATCATTTGGAACAATTTTATACATAAAAAATAAATATCATTACTATAATGTATTATAATCATTCATTGTTTATATTAAAAAATTTATTGTATATTGTTTCAGTAGAACAATTTCTGATGTCAACTTTGTTACTGTGCAATATTATAAGGCAAAATTACAAAGAAAAATGTCAATACTATGCAAAAAAAATATTTAAAATAATTACTTGTGTACAATTGTGCAAAAAAAAAAAAGGGTGACATTTTGCTGATTAATCACTAAACGCTGAGGTGCAATGCACCATATTAAAGCCCTCCAATTAAAAAGCTTTGTGTGAAGGCGCAGGCCATGTGGGGTCCACTTAGACACCAAGAGGCCGTGATTAAAGGGAAGCTCTGCCTCTGAGTCACCCTCTGCTCAAAGGGTTTACTGGAAGTCAGGGGAGAGCCCTTCCAAGAATTCATGTGACCCGCATAAGTGAACCACAATGGTGAGGGCTCATGAGAATGAGACACTGGGACACCTCCCTCTAACAGGATACAGTATCTGCTGCTTCATGGGGGGGCATCACTGTCGGCTTCATAAAGGCATGATCACTGGAAGGAAATGGTTAGTTAAGCTTTGAACATCTACCGGAGCCCCTGATGAAGATCAAAAGGAGCTGCTGTCTGTATGAAGGTGAAGGTTTGGACATGTGGGTCCAGAATGAGATGAGATGCAGACCTGTGCACTCTGTGCCTGCTCCAGCATCTCCTCAAATTCCTCATAATCTTCATCATCAGGATCTGCTCCAGACAGCCGTGCCGCCCGTGCCATGAAGTAAGGAGGCAGCTCTCCAATAGCTGTGCCTGCACCCTGCATGTTAACATTTAAAAAATAATGAACTATATATATACACTTTTATTAATTATAATTACATTTATTATAAATACAATATTTGTATATTATAACCATGTTCCAATTTAATAATATTATATTGTAAATAAATAATTTATTATATATAAATAAACAATGAACTGTATACACACTTTCTGTAATTATATTAAAATAATAATATTATAATACTTTTATACAATACAATAAATTATGAATATACACTTACAAAATAATATAATTTATTATAATATATACATTTAAATATATAACAAATATTAAATTTTTCAACATTTTAAAATAAAATATCCACTTTTATAAATTATAAACATTTTAT
>NW_015549644.1:382046-384546 GCF_001515605.1 Sinocyclocheilus anshuiensis
ACACACAGAGGTGGTGACATCGTACTTGTTGCAGGGTCTGAAATATGTCCACAAAATCTAGTGTGATCGCTTTTTGCACTTTGCATGAGTTCTGACTTTCGAGAGTGCCTTAAGTGAGCAGCTTTAGTACTTCATGGGGAAAGACTGCGCTGTGAAAACACTCACCCACATGCAAGCCTCCAGGCGAACCTTCGACATGATGGTCCATAGTGAGATGCTCTCCTGCAGGACCTCCTCCTCCGGACACACTATCTGGGCTGGGTAGGGCGGCTCGGGGAAATTCACAGAGCCACATTCATATGCAGCCAGGGTGACAGAAGCTATGTGTGGACCCTGGAGGAAATTATGCAATCACATGTTTACAGACTAAAATAATATTTCATGTGAGCATGAAAATTTTTTTTCCATGAGCTGTGTCACATGCACAGCTTGATATATTTCTTAGACTAGTACACCACAAGTAAAATAAACAATTGTTCGTTGACCAAGTACGTAAACTACCACAAAAGCACTTGGGGTTCAATGCAACGGCAAAAAGCTTGTGACCTAAATGCAGTGCGATGGAAAACCGCAACACCTACTGAATGACAATTCATTTGCTAAGTGAAAACAGACATTGATGTCATTCATTCCCACGGTCGGTCAGTCCGTGGGAGAGGAGACTGGACAATCTACCATGTCTAGCATTTTTAACATCTGATTAACCTTGCTCACCAGGAGGAGGCAAGAATGATTCAGGTGGTACCATTTAGTGAACGGATCCATTCAAATCAAACTTAATCCAGAAGAAAATATTATACAGATGCAACAAGTGGTCCAGAAACCTTTATTTTCTCACTTCAAAAGTTGCTTTATTATGACCATAAAGCAACAAGATATCCAAAACCTGCACTAAAAAGCCTGTTAAACCTAAACCCAGTCAAAATATTGATCTTCAGTTACTCTGCAGACTGTTGGGATCTTTACAGGCGGAGGTGATGTCAGTCAGGCAGGACCACTTTTTAGTCACTTTCAGAGGAATGAGCTCATGACAGTGTCACAGTAAAGAGCCTGATACAGCGACTCTTTTATCTGGTTACTCACTGCAATTGAGTTCATTTCCCAGGCACTGAAACCTGACACAAGCCACTTTTCGCAAACTCAATCATGAGATGCAGATGATGAGAATGACAGGCTGGTTTCCTTAAATTAGGCGTTTCCTTATATTAATGTTTAAAACAGGGTTTTTTTTATGCTAAAGACCCACCAAAAATTACTGAACGTTTTTATTCATCAAGGATGCATTAAATTGATCAAAGGTGACAGTAAAGGAATTTATAACGTTACAAAAAATGTACTTCAAATAAACGCTGTTCTGTTGAACTTTCCATTAATTAAGAATCTGAAAAAAAGTATCAGTTTCCACAAAAATATTAAGCAGCGCAACTGTTTTCAACATTGATAATAAGATGAAATGTTTCTTGGGCAGCAAATCAGCAGATTAGAATGATTTCTGAAGGATCATGTGACACTGAAGACTGGAGTAATGATGCTGAAAATTCAGCTTTGACATGACAGGGATAAATTACATTTTAAAATATATTAAATAGAAAACAGTTATTTTAAAATCTAATAAAACAACTATTACGATTGATGAGCATAAGAGACTTCTTTCAAAAGCTTTTTATTTTTTAATTTTACAAACTCCAAACTTTCGAACTGTAGACTATGCAAGACTATGTTATTCAGTAAATTAAATTATTGGCTTTTATAGTCATTCTACTAAATAATATTAAAATATTATCTGTAAAATACTGACTTTATATTAAGTGTTAGGTGCATAAACCTAAAAAGAAGTTATCATTACTTATGAAAGCCCTAAAAATGTAATTATTATTTTGTGTGCTTTTTTCTCTAAAGTTTTTGTCCTTTACAAATTCAAAATTATAAAAATCGAGAAAAATGCTCATCTTTGTACAAAAGTCTGGTGGTGAAACATTGTGCGTATTTGCACTTTCACATCCCATTCTTTCACAATGCCGCCCATGGAAAATAAACTGAGCACAAAGTACTAGAGTTCTCTGGTGACAAAGGAGGGGTGTGACTTTCACCACAGCTAGTGGAAGTGGATACTACTGACCACGGTCTCACAGTCCAGTCTGAGTCAGTGGAAACTAGTGAAAGGTTCTGATTACGAGATCTGCTGTAGAGAAGCACATGCTTTCACTGTCACTATTAATATACTTCAGTGGAACATCGATCACACATACACTTCCCTTTTTTACAGACGGCCCCTGAGAGTTATATACAGCCTGTACTGTATGTAAAGACCCCATGGGATGTTTTTCAGACCATGTTTGTAACCATTGAGGTCACATATATGCTAGTAGACTCCTAAAAGTTGATTAAACGTTTGGCACACATATACATGCATATATGCAGCAGTCCAGTATAAGAATTCTCACCAGGTACAGAAGGAAAGTGTGCAGTCCAGTGCCAAGACCGACCGAAGACAAAATAC
>NW_015549644.1:386542-398603 GCF_001515605.1 Sinocyclocheilus anshuiensis
ATATATAATGTATTCTAGTACCAGTATATTCATTTATTTCCATCACAGTACTCTGATCACCTGTACTGGTTGTACTAGGACCTTTAACTAGCACTTAAGCTAACCTAAGCTATAACTTAATAACAAAAGATAAACCAACTGATTAAGTAGGGTTATAGTACACAAGACTTTCTAACACTTGTTGGGTAATTACCAATTATTTTACATAAACAAAATACCATTTTCAGATTCCATTTACAGGTTATATTCATTTCAAACAGCCCATGTGGGTGATGAACCGGCAGGAATTAGCTGTCTAGGTTAGCTTTGAGTCCCCTATTGCGGTTTATACTTGATTTGAGACTCATCATCGACTACATAGTGATGTTTACATACTCTTAGGCTAAAAGGAGTGAAAAGTGTCATAACAGAGGTAAAGGTAAAGTGAAGGGACAGTCATACCTGAAACCACTCTTCCGTCCTGACAGCAGCAATAAGCGACGACAGCCACAGGAAATGACTCACGTTCAGCTGTAGAGCGGTGCAGTCATTTCAACATAAAAGCCCACGAGACAACCACTGCCATCTGTTCTTTCGCTACAACTCAGCGAGTTTTAGAGTGACTGAAATCATTTTCGCCAAGCTCTCAATATTATATAACATTTGTATTAAAATTTATTAATTTAGGATGTCGGACAGCAGCTTCGCAGTATGGCTTGCGGGTCTTTTTTTTTTATTAACGAGACGAAAATAGAAAGGCTATTTTAGGAAGACCCAGAAAGTCTTTTATTCTACCATCTGCGTATCCGGGATCAGAATATCCGACTTCCCACGATTTTCTAGCGTACACCGAAGGAAGTTCATGTCCCTTTTCACTGTTACTATTTATAGACGTCTATGTGTTTTGAATTTTAAACATTTATTACAGGCTTCTCTCTTATAGATTGATACAAATAAGCAGTGTATATACAAAAATCCGTTAATACATTTCTGCTAAATTTATAGACTCAACAATTTTCCCTCATTAAGTTTTAGATTAAATTAATATTCGTGTATAATTTTTTTAAATAACAGTACTCGCATCACTAGCCCAGTAAATGGTGATTTATTGTACATGGAGGGGGTCGCCTCATGGGGGCCACCATGTTGAGATCACATGACCAGCTGAATGTTATTTGTTCATAGGATAAAATCAATTATGCTAACTACACATTTCTTCAATTTCTTCCAAGATAACCGCAATATTGGCCAGCACAACATAGGAAAAAAAAAAGTCTGTGTGCACCCTTAATGGCTGCTACATGATCTGTGAAAAAAATGTAAGTGGCAAAATGATAGAGAATGGATGCGTTTCATTTGAATCTTTGCCAATTTACAATCAAGCCACCAAAATAATCACAATCCTGTGAATTTATTCTCGTTTTCTGAATCTGCAGATCGCACACAAATCTTACAGGTGGACAAAGCATTGTTCTCCATTTGTGAATTCATTCTTCTGTACACTCCGAATAGTGAGCAAGAACAGCACGACACCTGGCACACACAAACCTCAATACAAAGAATTGGATGAGTAAACACAGAAGTCAGAAGAATTGATGAATCCCTTGCTCATTTATGGAAATGGATTCACACAAGAAAGAGCACTGTATTCAATACAAGGAAAGGTCACCTGTTACACATGGAGTGAATGAGATGTTAACAACTACGAGGTCGATCGGGGGAAACCCGTTTAGGCTAAGGGATTAAAATCATTTACTATATTCATGTCTGTATGCGCTTAAAATTTCCATACAGCTACATATTTGTGTAGAATATCAGATTATTACTTAATGAGAGCCTGTTCTAGTACACCCTCAAACCAAAATCAAGACTTTTAAAAGAGCACAATAGGACCCTTTTAAGCATCAATAGGAATGTAATTTCACCATACAAGGACAGGTGCAAATAATTTGGTTAAACTTTACATAAACTATAAATAAAAGGCACTTAGAATTATGTGTGCAATAAAAAATGTGATCGCTTACTTCCACGTCCATTCTTTCAGGGTAATAAGGGTTTCTATGAAGAAATACTGTAGTGTGGTAAAAGGCCTCTTCCACAGCACTAAAGAAAGACACTCTTCCCTGTCCTGCTGCTTTCTCTCTCTCAGAGATGAATCTGTGGGTACAATCCACAAGCTTTTAAAATATGATTCAATTATATTTTTAACACAACATGCAGAGGATCCATTGGTAAGCAAGTGATGGAATGCTAAATTTCTCCAAATCTGTTCTGATGAAGAAAAACTCATCTTTAGCGCATATGGCCTGAGGGTGAGACCATTTTCAGCAAATTTTCATTTTTGGGTAAATTATTCCTTAAAGATCAATGAAGATAGATCAATCTATTAGTGACTAGGGCATATCCGTTTATCTCCACAGGACGTTTTATCTCTAGTCCTGGTTTAATTTATTAAATCAGCTTAACAAACCTGTATTACATACACAACCCATGCCCCCTTAAAAAAATCAGCTCACAAAAAAAAGAAAAAAAAGAACTAGTGATAGAAGTAGCCTTAAATATGGAATGTGAAATAACAAAAATGTGGTCCGATTATTTTCTTTGACAACACAAATAAAAATGAAGTCCTTCATTGCATTTTAAGGAAAATAATTTAAAACTTTTTTTTTTTTTTTACTTTCTATAACCTTGTGAGTAGATCACAATAAGCTAGTAAGGAACTTAAGGAGAGATGGATGGACAGCTGTGGGCAGGAGGGCTTTACATGCCGTAGCCGAAGCCTGGCTGTGCGGGTTGGCCGTAGCCAGTCGCCGTGGGGTAGCCGTAGCCGTAAGGCTGCTGTGGGGGGACTGCGACATTGGGGCCTGCAGTGAGCATCAGTTGGGGTGTGCCTGGGAAAAATAACACAGGAGCATTAATACAAAAACTACCTACGACAGGTTATTCATCTCATTTAATGGGTTTTGAATGCAACTGTAAATTATTTTACATCAGGCTACTCGGCATTTGTAACTGTGGTAGACCAATATATTGGGCACATTTGGTATTTTGAAGTTACTGCAAATATATTTGAGTGAAAATATTACATTAATTATATTATATAATTAAATATCAATTCCATTCATACTTGCTAGAACTAAACGGAAAAAAAAAAAAAAAACACCAACTTTTTAACACAACATGCAGAGGATCCATTGGTAAGCAAGTGATGGAATGCTAAATTTCTCCAAATCTGTTCTGATGAAGAAAAACTCATCTTTAGCGCATATGGCCTGAGGGTGAGACCATTTTCAGCAAATTTTCATTTTTGGGTAAATTATTCCTTAAAGATCAATGAAGATAGATCAATCTATTAGTGACTAGGGCATATCCGTTTATCTCCACAGGACGTTTTATCTCTAGTCCTGGTTTAATTTATTAAATCAGCTTAACAAACCTGTAGAACTGCCATTCTGCTTGTCTTTAGGCCCTAGTCTTTTCTGTGGCTGTTCACATTCTGCCCCATTTGCAGCCATCTCCCACTACTGTTTACAGTTCAGACACCTGCACACAGAAACAAACCCTGTGACATTATCTTAACTGACAGCAGTGAAAGCATTACTCACTGAGGCCTTGGTAAGTTTGCTGAGGGCATACAAACATCCCAAATCAAACTTTGGAAGTGTTGATGGTGGTTTGTCCTCTCAAGAAAACCTTGAGTGGATTAGTAGTTAGTCTTTGGGGAATAAATGTAAGAAATGCGGATTTAAAAAAATATAAATAAAATAACAAAATAAATATCAGAAAATAAACTCAATAAAACTGACAAAATATATAACAAAAATAAAACCATACCAAAAAAAAAATAAAAAAATAAAAAAATCTAACGTGATAAGCCAATATATCAGGCATATTTGGTATTTTGAGGTTACTGCAAATATTTTAGAGTGAAAATTACATAAATTAAATATGTGAATTAAATATAAATTTGACTCATACTTGCTAGCATTAAACACAACAAAAAACCAAATCAAAAACAATGTAAACAATAAAATGAAATACAAAAAATAAAAAACTAATATATTGTGAATTAAATATAAATTCCTCTCATACTTTAGCGTTAAACAAAAAAATTTATATTTAAAATAAAATAAAATAATAAAATAAAACGAACAAAAAAAGGTAACGTGATAAACTAATATATTGCGACATATTAGTTATTTTGAAGCTACAGCAAAAACTTGAGTGAACATATTACATTAATTATATATGTGAATTAAATATAAATTCCATTCATACTTGCTAGCATTAAACAAAACAAAACCAAAAACACAAACCAAAAACAAAACAAATCGGGGGGAAAATAAATAAATAAATAATTCAAATAAAATAATAAAATAAAATGAACAAAAAAAGGTAACGTGATAAACTAATATATTGCGACATATTAGTAATTTTGACGCTACAGCAAAAAATTTAGTGAAAATATTACATTAATTATATATGTGAATTAAATATAAATTCCATTCATACTTGCTAGCATTAAACAAAAAATCAAAAACACAAAACAAATTGGAAAAAAATACAAATACAAATACAGACAAAAGCAAAAATTGTTAAAACAATAATTAAATTATTTTAAATAAAACCTAAAATAAAATAAATTAATAAAATAAGTGGCCTCTAGATATAACAAAAAATCAAAAACACAAAACAAATTGGAAAAAAATTTAAAACAAATACAGACAAAAGCAAAAATTGTTAAAACAATAATTAAATTATTTTAAATAAAACCTAAAATAAAATAAATTAATAAAATAAGTGGCCTCTAGATATCTGTATTAGCCAAAGAAATACTATATTGCTTGATGAATAATTTGTAGTGGAGATATAAAAAGTTTTTCCTTCTTAGATGCAGAGACAGTGCAAGGGTCCTACCATAGACAATGGGTTGTGCCTCTGTGAGCTGTTCTTCCTCTTTCCTCAAAGACTCAGAAGCATCCAACTTATCAACCTGAATGAGTGAAGAGTGCAAAAGAGGGACAAGAGAAGAACAATGAGAAGAGATAAATACCCCGAAGAAAAGGGGTAATGACTGAAGGATGGGACCATTCATGAGAGATGCATAAAGCCAAGCTTAATACAAGGTGCACACGCTTTCAAAGCAGGTCTCAGGGCACAAGCTTCTTGCCAAGGCACTCCATACCCGATGACAAACACTTCCCACTCAAATAAGCATCCTATTACGTACTACTGGTCTATGCATTTCACATGGTCACTATGGCTTTATGTGTCCTCTGTGATTCAGTTGATAAAGACATGGTACTAGCAGTAGATGGTCCCACATCCAGTCAGTCAGTATCCTTTTAATTAACAGTGCATATGTAGAAAACAGAACCCTCTTAAGGTGCAATCACATTAGCGAAAATTTCTGGAAAATATTGCAGGGGGAAAAAATCCATTGTCAAAACTGTAGGGATGTATGAAGCACAGCTCACATAGAAGTCACTTTCAAATCAAGCAGCTTTATGTTGGTCATTGTGGTGAATTCCCAGGACCTGATGCAAAATCTGCATGAGGAAATATTTTCGTCCTCGCATGTAGTTTCCTATTGATTCAACTTGAGTTCACCCGCAAAAATTTGCCGGAACAGTAAATGTAACTGCACCTTTATTCAAACTAAAGGTCTCACTTGATGTGCTAAGAAATGCTGTGTGAATATTTAAATCGGAGGACGCTGCTCATTGGACAGATTCTTTGAAAGATGCCCCTGTGAGAAAAAGGAAGTCATTGTGCGAATAATAGAAACGGAAACTTACAAAAGACCTATAGGTGCCTTACCACCATAAAACAACCAAAATCATAATCTGATGTAGCTGATAAATATGACCAATAAGCAAGTAAAAGCCAAGTTACAAAGGTTAGACTGTCCTGGGTATCTTGCCCATCCTTCAGTGATTTGAATTATGATTTAAAGCAGTAATTCTCCTAAAAAGTACAATTCTGTCATCATTTACTCACCCTCATGTCATTACAAATGTGTGTGACTTTATTTTTTTATTAACTCAGTGGAACACAAAAGTAGATATTTTGAAGATCGTTCAAGCTGTTCTTTCTCATATAATGAAACTGAATGGGGACTGGGGTTGTTGAGCTCCAAAAATGACAAAAAGGTACCATAAAAGTGGCTTTTGTGACTTATGTGCTACATTCCAAGTCTTCTAAAGTCATATGATAACTTTATAGTAGTTGTATGGTACTTTTTTGTTATTTTTGGAGCCTGAAAGCCCCTAGTCTGACTGTTTCGTGTTATGGAAAAGAGCACCTGGGACATTCTTCTAAATTTCTCCATTTGTGTTTCACAGAAGTCAGTCAGTCATACAGGTTTGGGACATCATGAGGGTAAATAAATGATAACAGAAATTTCACTTTTGTGTGAACTATCCCTTTAAATGTTGCATTTGGGTTCAGTTCTCTACATAGAGCTGGTGTCAATTTTTAAAAGTTAAAGTATTATATTGTTGAGCAGGCTTAAAGAGATCGGCAAGTCGAAGTTTTGTTGAGAGGGAGAAATCATGCCACAGGTGTAGTTTGTTATTCCCATGTTAACAAGAGAGCATGAGAGAAAGACAGAGTAAGAGTGAAGGTGTGACGGGGTGAGAGATGGTTTAAACAGCCATTCACGGCTTCCAGAGGCAGGCAAAGCCAACAGCCACAATTCCTGACCTTTCAAGGGTGCTACTAACACGCTAAAACACATGCTAGTAAAGTATCTACAGCATACATCAGTTTTATTTTTGTGAAGGACCACACTTTCTCATAGCTGTCGCTAGATTGTAGTTTGAAAACAAATCGAGCAACCATGCAACTCTTAGTTTAATACAAGTAGCAAATATAATTCTGTATAAAAATATAAATTATGAAAATGTGGTCCCTTCATTTTGCGGTCATCTAATTTTGAACCTAATTACCTAAATCAGTCTACAACTGAATTAGCTGAGGAACTTTAACAGTGTATGATTTTTAAATTTAAATGAAGACAGTCAATGAAATGACAGTTTAGTGGTGTTCATCAGCTAATTCCAACTTTCTACCATCTACAGGTCTGAGGCAAACTACCACAGCGTCTGGCAAATGGATGGTCAGTAATCTAGAAGAAACTCAAGGAAAGTCTAGTTAAGGTGTGTATTTAAAAGCAGCAGAGTGACATGGGAGGGAAGAACTCATGCAGAATCTTCAAAGTTTCAGTCTTCCAAACTACAAGGGTTAAAGATTGAATAAGAGTGAACCTTCACCTTTTCCTTAATTGCATCAACCTGAAAGGGAATTTAAGAGTTGAAGCTTAAGAAAAAAAGCAAACTTAACAGTCCAGCATTGCAAAAAGCAGGCAGAGAACAAATGCAGCAATCACCAGAAGTGTTCAAAGAAATTAACAGCAGGAAATCACAGAAGATACAAATCAAATGTCCTCCCTGTTATTCCACGATCATTTGTTTTTCACTAGATGTTCAAATGAATCAGTATTACCTAGTGTGACCATAAATCTAAACTTACTAAAAAAAAAAATGGTAATGGTTAAGGTTAAGGGAATGAAATATTCTGATGAATAAATGTCTGGTCTGAACATGTTCATGAATGAAAGGAGAAACAAAACTATAAAACTCAAGAGAAAGATTCCAAATTATACTAATATGGAAAGACGGTACTAAAATAGGTTCCAAAACCTAGCGAGCCAAGCAGCCTTTAAATCATTATAATATGGATGCACAATATATTGGTATACAAATTAATAATAATTTAACAATAATAATAATGGAAATAAATTAATAAGTTTATTCACAAAGAATAAATTAAATTATCAAATGTGACAGTAAAGACATTTATAATGTTACCAAGTATTTCTATTTCAAATAAATGCTGTTCATTTTAACTTTCTGTTCTTAAAATAATCCTGAAAATTAAATGTTTTTGAGCATGAAATCAGCATATTAGAACACTATTATGACACTGAAGCCTGGAGTAATGGCTGCTGAAAATTTAGCTTTGTCATCACAGGAATAAACTACATATTAAAATAGAAAACAGCTATTTTAAGTTGCAACAATATTTCACAATATTAAAGTTTTACTTTATTTTTGATCAAATAAACACAGCCTTGATAAGTATTAAGAGACATCTTTCAAAAACAAAAAAATCTTACTAACCCCAAACTTTTGAAAGGTATTTTATATCATATCGGTTACAAGAATTTATCAGTATCTGCCGATATTGCATATGTTTATAAATAGCTCATATATAACTATAGCTTATATAACATGCTCATTTCTCCTACTTATACATTTAAGCAAGCATTAGACAATGATAAAGTTCATCTTTAAATGTAGTCCTAAGCAAATCTCAAATTAATTTCTATTTTTCACACCATACATTTTTGTAATGACTAAATTAACATGACATTTAAAATGAATAATTATATTTTAGGGTGCTTTCACACTTGGTTCGCTTGCCTGGTCCGAACCCGAGTTCGATTGCTCCCCCTCCCGGACTGCATTCATATTAGTGCTGTGTTCAAAATATCGATACGACGATGTATCGTCACAAAGATTTGACGATACGAGTATCGATACAGCTGGCCCTGTATCGATATTGTGGCACGTGTGCAGCAGTGGACCACGCTTAATTTTACAACGTTTAAAATTGAGTAGAAAAGTGCGAGGATTCTACAAAAGAATGAATAGAGCATCTGTTAATAATCTGGCCGCAGAGGAACACAACTGGGTTGCCTGATATAAGAGATGTAATCCCCAAAACAGAGCTTTACACTTGCGCAATACGGAAATATCTGCTAAGTGTGCTACTTATCTTTGTCAACCTGGCAACCATGTACACGCTCTCTCTCTCCACTGTGGATAAACGCGCTTGCTTTCTGAAAACAGCGGTTAGCTTGCAGTTTAGCGATCTCCACTTCAATAATCTATTCTCAGAAAAGTGTGTATCGTGATATGTATCGTATCGTGGCCTATGTATCGTGATACGCATCGTATCGTGACTTTGCTGGTGATACACAGCCCTAATTCATATTATTTGATTTGGGTCCGAACCACGGTTCGTTTGCGTCATTAAGCCAGCAGCTGTTTACCCCGTTGCTTAGTAACGACGGCGCAGGAGAAGGTGGCAAATGCATAACATTGCTCTCTGCACTTTTATATATTTAAGTTTTTGAACCGTTCGTTTTGTTTACAAAGCTTCGGTACATAACGGCACTTACGTCTGTCTTACGAATGTACTGCAAATGCTCTAGAGACCGCTGAAGGCAAACAGAAATGAGATAAACAGCTCTCTGTTTGCAGCGCGTCAGTCACGCTCGTCAGGAAAGTGAGTGAAACACACTCACAAACACACATTTTTATCAAATAATACGTCATTAATAGCGGTTCACTTACGCGATTTGGACGATTGCATTCACATCAGCAGCGAACCATACCGGAGTTCACATGAACCGTACCCCAGACCACCCTTTTTAAGCAGACTCAGGTACAGTTCACGGGTGCGCACCCGAGTTCGGAAGACAACGTTCACATCATCCGAACGAACCGCACCAAAAGTGCCAGTGTGAAAGCACCCTTAGTGTTTTATTTTTAATTTATAGAAAATTAATCGATTTTCATCATCAATCATAAAATGAAAATAATGAATGGTCAAAGAAATATTTTTTACTGAAAGGTGTCAATAAAAAATTGTAATGAACAGTTTTAGCAGGTAGTGTTGGGTGCTATGTATTTTTGTTTATTAGAATACTGCGTTATTAGCTTAGCAATATGTTAATGCCAAACTTTATCGGAATCAATTGCGAGTCGAATCTATTAGAAGGCAGCCGCGGCATGTAGGCAGTCGTCTGTAAAGCAGCTCACTTGGTTTTGGAACAGATCTAAAGCGTTTCCACTGAGAAAAGGCTCAATCTAAAGCATCTATCAACCCAAACCGTGTCCACCATGAGACCCAGAGGATACTCTGGATGGAGGCTCACCTTGCTGAGGTATTCCCTCATGACCTGGATGAAGTAGGGCATGGAGAAGTCCATGAGGTTGTGCCTCCACGCGGTCTCCAGCACCACGTCGGGCCTCAGCAGGTCATAGCAGGTGAACAGGCAGGCAGCAAAACACTCTTTCTTGTCTTCCTGCAAGAACCACTGCAGCAGCTCCTCAGCCAGCTCTGTGTCCTTTGACTCCGAAGCATACTGCATTGCGTCCTGTGGAGGAGAGACCAGAACAAAGATTCAGTTAACAAGGTCCTGCAAGTAAAAATTTGATTCAAATAAAAAATAAATATAAGTTCAAATTTGATTAAATGCTATTATGATGATTTTAATGTAACTTATATTTTCAATATTTTAGATTTATTTATAATATACATTTTTCACAGCATATATTCTTTACACAAAAAACTACATTGATGTGTTTTAAATTTTAGCATGGGAGTCCCTCACATAAGGATGATCATATTTGGGATCACTGCCATCTAAAATATTGAAAACCCCGGGTATAAGAGATGGTTGGCTGAGGGTGAGACCTTGTAGAGTTTGTCTTTCTTGCAGAGCTCCACACTCTGCTTCCAGCGGTTGTTGCCTTTGAACAGGTAGGCGGCGATTCGCCTGAACTCGATGAGTTCGTGCTTCTCCAGGCTCTGAGCCAGAGATATGTTGTCGAAGTTATCATAGGCATCAATGGATGTACGCAGAGCCTGTGGAAAAAAAAGACGACAGATTGCAAAGCTGCCAACCAAGAGATTGTTTATAAAATTACAGGCTGTGTCCAAAATGGTGCGTATATATACCTGATAATCCTCCTCCGTGATGAAGAGATTATTTAGTGCCTCATTTACAGCCTTGTTGTTGTGGTTCTGTACAGATCTCAGGTATGGTTTTACCAACGACAATTGCTTGACCTAAAAAAAAAAAATTACAAAAATAAAAACATTCGGTTAAAAACAACCAACTGGTTGATTTTTAAAGAGATGTAATGGTGAGCAAAACTGTGTCACACACAGTACCTTGCTGAAGAAGTTGACGGCACGAGTGTGGTCGAGACGTGGGGACAATACAATCAACAGGTCATTCAGTAACAGCGGTTTGAACTCCATGTAGAACTGGGTGGCTTTGTAATACAGCTCAACGTTAGCAACCTGCAACAAGAGTTAACAGAAGTTCAATTCGATAAAAAAACACTACTTTTTCAGTCAAAATGAGTGAACAGTTTGACGAAGTCCTAACCTAAAGTATGAGTAATGTGTTACAATACCTTGGTTATGATGTCCTTGAACTGGCTCTCCTTCCAGGCATCTGAAGGATGGTTCATCATGGTGATAATGGCGTTGTCATACTCCTCATACTTATCATACAGGAAGACTAGCTCTCCCCACAGGTGAGCATGTTCTGCTGCCCTCAAAACCTGAACAGACATATGAAATGTTTCATCAATTTGTTCCATCAGTCAATACATAAAGATGTACCACCATGCCTATCCTGGATTTGCTATTTTTAATGCTAACTAGTTTGAACCAAATATAAGAATTCCATTTACATCAATCAATATATCAGAAGCAGACAGACCTTGGGAATGTTGACTCTGGACCAGAAGAGCTCCAGGTGCTCCCTCATCTTCTGCGGTTTGAATTTGGAGTAGAGGATAGCCAGTTCTGTGAACATGCCCATGTGAGCGCGCTCCAACCCCAGCGCCGCCTCCAGCATGGTGATCAGCTCCTCGAAATAGCCACGGTACTGATGGAGAAACCATAAATGTCAATCCTGCTGGACTCCAAGATGGACACACACACACTCTTAAGGCGGTTCTTCTTAAATATTGATATTAATTCTATGATTTTGAGTTGTTTGTTGTAACTGGATCATTTTAAAAAGACTCCTATCCAGACATTAATAACTATTATTTCCTTATACTTTACTGTTTGTTTGTAATCCTGTAGTAGGACTTTGTTTATGAATGCAATAAATGAAGAGCAATTTCTAGTCAAAGAAATGTAGTATCTCACATTATCAACTAATTTATATCTACTAATTTAATCTAATAATCTACCAAAAATTATATAT
>NW_015549644.1:398639-411832 GCF_001515605.1 Sinocyclocheilus anshuiensis
AAAAATTTAAGGGGGTCTGAATACTTTCCGTACCCACTGTGTGTGTGTATATATATATATATATAATTTTTGGTATTTTAAATAAGGATTATGAAAATTTTAACAACTTTTTCAGACCTTGAAATCACCATTTTAAAATGCCTTATATATATTTTTAGGCCTTCCATGATTGGCAACGCTGTTAATATCTCAGGCTATGAAAATGACATCAAACCTAAATTAAATCATTCTCACCTGGTAGTAGTTGATGAGCTCCTCAAGTTCATCAGCATGAACAACAATATGTAATCCACACATCTGAGCCAGACGAAACTCCTTCCCATCAACACAGGCAAAGCAAACCTACAAGCAGACAACATCTTTGTCACCAATGTAAACAATATATAAGCCAAAACAAATGGGATCAGAGCTATTAACATAAACACAAGTTAACCTGCAACTTAAAATGTTTTCTGTAACTGTAGAAAAGAGCAAGAACCTAGAATGTATAACCAGACCTCTTTCCAGGTCCTTGTGCTGTTGGCCTTGCGGGCCCCATCAACAGCAGCCTGATACTCGCCAAGATGCACCAGAGTGGAGGCTAGACGGCCGAAGTTGGATACATTGTTATAAAGTAGTTTTGCTGCCTCATACATCTTCTCGTCATAGCATCGGTCGCCAACCTAGACAGAAAAAAAGAGCAAAATAAGATCAGACATTAATCGATCAGACATTTACAAAAAATTATTTTACTTTTTTTTAATTAAACAGCAATATTTAATGGCTTAGAACTGATTTAATTATAATTTTTTTCATTCTTTTATGTAAAATATTTCAGTTTATTTTATTTGTTTTTTCATCTGAATATATCAAAATATAGCAATATTGCAAATTACAAAAATAAATTTATGAAAATAAACAAGAATTGTCCACCATTGTTTGAATTTCTGAGACATCTGTGTCACTTTTAGTGGCAAATTTTGCCCCATTCATTTCTAACCAAGCAGTAGAATACGCTTAGCCAAAGTAGGAGACTCGTACTTGTTGAATGTGTGCGTTGTTTGGCCCATTGATAAACTCCTCCAGTTCAGCCAGACGGTTAGTCTTGGCCAGGGCAAAGATCAGCTCGGTCTCTACATACGATTCACGGGCCTTCTTACGAGCCATCTGCAGAAACTTGACCAGATCCTCCCAGTTTCCTGAGGAGAAAACATCATTAAATCTCATTACTAGAACATTTCCCATGTTTATGAACACGTCAACTTGGACGTTTTGTATTTAGTCAAGAATCAGGCACTTTTTATTGATTCTTACCACTTTGGGCTGCAGCTTGTCCCACTTCCATGTAGGCTGAAGGGTCGTCAGCTTTGATGTAAGAGTCAATGGCCTCTTTCACCAGCTCCTTCTGCAGCTGTGCTTTAGCCAGCTGACTCCACACAGCCGGCTCATTACAGCGCTCAGCAAACTCATAGGCCCGGTCCAGATTCCCAATGTGTTCGATAAGAACCTACAGTCAAGACGGGCAACAAATTATTTGAGACTGCAGAAACAGTAAAGAGAAAGTGTGTTCACATAGAATATATTCCAGCCCAGAGACATTTGAGATGTAAGATGTACCTGCACTGCTGATGTGTTTACATCGAACTTCCTGAAGATTGCAAAAGCCTCCTCGAAGAGCTCATTGCTAATGGCAATGTTAGCGATGTCTGGGGCGTCATAGTTGTCGAGGCGGTTGATGTACTCCATGACACGAGTGCGGTCAGCTTTGATGGCTGTCAGAATCAGGAGGTTCTGCAGGTTCCTGGGACACAAATAATGGAAAAGCAAATGTTTAACACTCTAAAATCATTTATGGAAATAATTTTATGTTCTGTCATCGCTCAAATGTTTCTAACAGATTAAATTACCTGTGTTCGCTGAAAACGGAGTTGTCTAGGACGATCTTCTCCAGGAGTTCAATGAGTTCATTGGGTAGGTCAGCAGTCATGAAAGCTTTGACAGTAACAGAGACTTCCTCAGGGTCCTGGGTCTCAGACAGGGCAGTTTGTACAACCTGTGGTGGGCGGGAACATAAAATGGATTTAATCTGTATGTTTAAAGCACTTTTTGAGATTATAATTTATAAATGTATTTGAAGTCAACATGAATTCAAAATTTGCCCCATTTTCTTTCCTAAAGCATTGACATGGCATTCCTAGTCTTTTTGCAAACAGGTTGAAACAATGTTCCTTTTCTGGTGACATCACCAATTCCTCATTTTTTAATCCCTCCCCTTCAACCATCTGATTATATTCTGGTATGTAACACCAATTTTTTCACATTACAAATCATTTTCAATTGATTTTTTTAAGTTGTGCAGTTCTACCCCGAAATGTGAAATTAAGGAACTAAAATAGGTTGCAAATAAAGCTTCCTGTTGACTGTTGATAAGTTATTTTCTAATTCGCACCTGGTCGATTAGGGGTCTCCTGTAGGGGTTGCTTTCCAGAAGCACACTAGCCCACAGCTCAGTGTCCTTACGACGTACAAGGTATCGGGACAGACTCTTGAAGAGCGAGTTCTCGTTGCAAACCTGTGAATGTGAAAGAAAAAAAAACATTAAAATATTCTACTGCAACAAACGGCTAAAACAAAAGCCCCATTGTTCCTTACATGGATGAGCTCTTGGTCACACTGTCCTCTCTCATAAGCCACACAGGCCAGATGGGGGTCCCTCTTCTCGCAGTACTTGCCCACCACGCGACTGTCATAATAGGGGTTCTCTCGGAGGAAGCGCTCAGGGTTGTTGTTGCTGTCGATGTAGATCTTAGCCAGGGCATTATGGGTAGCAGGTTCCTCACAGCCCTCGTGGATACGGGCCTCCAACCACGGCAGAAGCAGCTTCAGTCTGCCATAGAGATCAAAATAGTCAGAGACTAAAATCAGACAAATATCAGCCAAATCAGACCAATGCCAACAATATAAAACACTAATACTGGCCAATTTGAATTATCCGCACATAAGTGTGATAATTCAGCAGATTAACAGAAGTGTTATTTATAAATTTATTAAATTGAACTATTTTCTATTTTAGTGTTTTAAAATGTAATTTATTTCTATGATGGCAAAGCTGAATTTTCAGCATCTTTACTCCAGTCTTCAGTGTCACAGGTTCCTTCAGAAATCATTCTAATATGCTGATTGGGTTCTTATTTCATTTATTTCTTAAATATTTTATATCAGTGCAAACTGAATCAGCAAGTGCATCCTTGCTGAACGATAGTATTCATTTCTTAAAAGAACAAACAAACAAAAAAGTACTAACCACAAACTTTTTAACAGTAGTATATACTGTATATTATTTATGTGTACATTCCAAAATGACTTGTAAATAGATTACTACAATGGAATATTTTCTATACTTACATAAACATTGTGTGAAATATTTTACATATTTGTTACAATAAAAATTGCATCATAAGTTTTTCTGCATTGTATTGGCCACCCTGCTCAATATATCGACCACTAGATATGATCAGCAATATGTCTGTTGAAAAAAGAAATCCCTCTCAAAGGCAGTTGATGCAGTCAGTACACACCTGTTTCTTTTCTCCACCTCGGCCACAAGCTCATCAGTGGAGAACTGGCCTCTGACCACCAGAATGAGATTCTTGATGACGTCCTCAGAGCAGTCCACATCCAGTAGCCCTCCAATCACCACGGGTAAACGGCTGGGGTTAACCTGACAAAACCAGTTAATTGCTCAATCAGCCACCGCTACAGAAACACCACACAGAAAGCCGAGGAGATCACTTGAGGATCACAAGAGTTGTTGCAATCATGTACCTTCTGAACATAGATCTCAATGTACTTCTGCAGGTTGTTGCGGTACAAGTAGAGCACCAAGTCGTGGACAAAGTCAAAGCGGTCACACACAATGATGAGGGGCAGCTGGTCGGTCAGTTTTGCTTCCTGTTAAAGACAAGGTAAATTGTTCTTAATAACAAAATGAACTTTTCCATTAAGATGCTTGTGTGAAGCCTAAACAGAAGTTCAAGGAGTCATACCTTGAGGAAGTTCTTCACACGCTCGGGATCATAACAGTTGCTCTCTCTGCAGATTCTCTCCACTTCCTTTATTTGACCAGTTTTACAGGCAGCCTGGATGTATTTGAAGTGAACCTCTGGATCCTGGCTGAAGTTCACAATGGAGCCCAGAAAGTAGAACAGACCTGCAGGGCACACAATCACATTATGCTCATGAGATCTGATTCATTTCCATGACTCAAATGGTAATCAAGTAATCAATTGAAAACGCTTCTTTAAACTTGTTCAGGGAAGTGTCCATGTGGCACTTTATTGTAAAAACATAGTAATGTACTGTTATTAAAATTATATGGACATGTCAGATCAGGTACACAATGAATATGGTTAAAACTAAAAAATAAAATAGAGATATAATACTTTAAGCTATACTGTCCTGCCCTAATTTTAGGACAATCAGTTAATGGTGCATTCAAAGTGTTTCAGCATTGTTACCCTCAAAGCTCTTGAAGGACTCGAAGAGCTCTGTGAGCGACTGGGTGGAGAGCTGCTCGTGATACTTAGAGGCCACCTGGACGCAGATCTGAAGGTTCTGCCTGATGTTAGCAGATAGCATGGCTCTCAGACACTCCAGAGAGTCCTCCACCGACAGAGAGCCGAGTAGCAGGTTCCTCACAGCCCTCGTGGATACGGGCCTCCAACCACGGCAGAAGCAGCTTCAGTCTGCCATAGAGATCAAAATAGTCAGAGACTAAAATCAGACAAATATCAGCCAAATCAGACCAATGCCAACAATATAAAACACTAATACTGGCCAATTTGAATTATCCGCACATAAGTGTGATAATTCAGCAGATTAACAGAAGTGTTATTTATAAATTTATTAAATTGAACTATTTTCTATTTTAGTGTTTTAAAATGTAATTTATTTCTATGATGGCAAAGCTGAATTTTCAGCATCTTTACTCCAGTCTTCAGTGTCACAGGTTCCTTCAGAAATCATTCTAATATGCTGATTGGGTTCTTATTTCATTTATTTCTTAAATATTTTATATCAGTGCAAACTGAATCAGCAAGTGCATCCTTGCTGAACGATAGTATTCATTTCTTAAAAGAACAAACAAACAAAAAAGTACTAACCACAAACTTTTTAACAGTAGTATATACTGTATATTATTTATGTGTACATTCCAAAATGACTTGTAAATAGATTACTACAATGGAATATTTTCTATACTTACATAAACATTGTGTGAAATATTTTACATATTTGTTACAATAAAAATTGCATCATAAGTTTTTCTGCATTGTATTGGCCACCCTGCTCAATATATCGACCACTAGATATGATCAGCAATATGTCTGTTGAAAAAAGAAATCCCTCTCAAAGGCAGTTGATGCAGTCAGTACACACCTGTTTCTTTTCTCCACCTCGGCCACAAGCTCATCAGTGGAGAACTGGCCTCTGACCACCAGAATGAGATTCTTGATGACGTCCTCAGAGCAGTCCACATCCAGTAGCCCTCCAATCACCACGGGTAAACGGCTGGGGTTAACCTGACAAAACCAGTTAATTGCTCAATCAGCCACCGCTACAGAAACACCACACAGAAAGCCGAGGAGATCACTTGAGGATCACAAGAGTTGTTGCAATCATGTACCTTCTGAACATAGATCTCAATGTACTTCTGCAGGTTGTTGCGGTACAAGTAGAGCACCAAGTCGTGGACAAAGTCAAAGCGGTCACACACAATGATGAGGGGCAGCTGGTCGGTCAGTTTTGCTTCCTGTTAAAGACAAGGTAAATTGTTCTTAATAACAAAATGAACTTTTCCATTAAGATGCTTGTGTGAAGCCTAAACAGAAGTTCAAGGAGTCATACCTTGAGGAAGTTCTTCACACGCTCGGGATCATAACAGTTGCTCTCTCTGCAGATTCTCTCCACTTCCTTTATTTGACCAGTTTTACAGGCAGCCTGGATGTATTTGAAGTGAACCTCTGGATCCTGGCTGAAGTTCACAATGGAGCCCAGAAAGTAGAACAGACCTGCAGGGCACACAATCACATTATGCTCATGAGATCTGATTCATTTCCATGACTCAAATGGTAATCAAGTAATCAATTGAAAACGCTTCTTTAAACTTGTTCAGGGAAGTGTCCATGTGGCACTTTATTGTAAAAACATAGTAATGTACTGTTATTAAAATTATATGGACATGTCAGATCAGGTACACAATGAATATGGTTAAAACTAAAAAATAAAATAGAGATATAATACTTTAAGCTATACTGTCCTGCCCTAATTTTAGGACAATCAGTTAATGGTGCATTCAAAGTGTTTCAGCATTGTTACCCTCAAAGCTCTTGAAGGACTCGAAGAGCTCTGTGAGCGACTGGGTGGAGAGCTGCTCGTGATACTTAGAGGCCACCTGGACGCAGATCTGAAGGTTCTGCCTGATGTTAGCAGATAGCATGGCTCTCAGACACTCCAGAGAGTCCTCCACCGACAGAGAGCCGAAGAAGTTCACCAGCCACTGCAACCAGAGCACAATATATTACCACATCAATCAGTGCAGAAGTACCATGTTCTCACAAAATACTGATAGCCATGACTCAACATTTCAGAGTCTTATTCCTTTCAAATAAATGCAAATGAATGACACAGTAACATTGAGTGCAAAAGTTCAAGCAGACTGTGGGCCGTACCTCTGGGTTTAGCAGGTGGGTGTGGACCACGGCCCGTTTGATGTCATACAGGTCAGTGTAGTGCTCCAGAGCTCTCTGTAGAAGACCTGCCTTCTCACACAGCTGAGCCACATGGGCCCGGTCATAGTGAGTGAACATCTGGTTCCCCAGGATGGCATCTGCCACCTGAATAGGACAAAATCATTACAAAAAATAACCTGTTATCACACAACATTTAGCAAAAAAGGGACATAAGCGAGGTGAGTGATGTTTGTAGGGAGCACCTGTGGGGCATGCATCAAGTTCATCTCCAACAGACGAGTCTGCAAAGGACTCTCAGTGGGGCGGTTGTTCTTCAGGGCGTCCAACAGGAAAGAAGTGCACTGCTGGATCAGGTTATACTCCATAAACACATCCACAATCTGTAGAATAAACAAAAGATTTTTTGCAAAGTCATTGGTTATTAAAAGTTCACCTACTTAATCATCAGAAATGGTTACATCCAGTCCAAGTTTTTATAAAATAAAATAAACAATGCTCTTAGACCTGAGTGATGTCAGCCAGAGGTTCCTCATCTTGAACGAGCATTTGGGAGAACTGCAGGCCTTGCTCTGGACTGATCCGCATGACGTTCCTCAACAGGAAGATCCAGTCTGGAGTGTAACCAACCTGCACACAGATGGCCACGCATTAGAGGATGGAGCTCAAATTTTAAATCGATCACACAAATAGGGCCGTTTATAGAGCAATGTAAAATTTAGTGCCAGGAAAAACATTTAAACTCACCTTTTTTGCATACAGTACGATTTTTTGGAACTGCCCAGTCTCTGCGAAACACTGGATCACTTTGTTGGGAACGTTGGCCCTTAGATAAACGCTAAGCGCAAGAGTTGGATCCACAGACTTCACCAGATCACCCAACTCTTCAGAGCACTCCAGCTGCAGGAACCGATTACAGCAGGATTTCATTCCATATCATAATATTAAGCAACAATAACAATAAATTCATAGAGCTATCAGGGGTTTCACACTTTTTTACAAATTAACAAAATGCGGGGGAGTAAATGAGGACATCATTTTCATTTTTGGGTGAATTATCCCTTAAAAAAATGGTAATAAAATGAATGATTTACTCACTTTTACTCTAAAACTGAAATAAATCTCTAATAAAATATTTTACAGCACAGAACATTATAGCAATTTCAATGACTTATCCATATATTTCTTATTATATATGGATAAGTCATATATATAATAAGTTATTATTATTATTATCATTAATAATAATTATTATGAATAGATTGAGTTTCCATGCCTGAAACACAAAGCACAATATTATAATTATCTGATATTTCCAAGTTTTCCATGTATGAAACCTGGGATGTGTCTATTTTATTGTATATTATTATTGTTTTTTTGTTTTTTTTTATATGACTTTGTTTCATCCATTATGGCTATATATTTATTCAGAAGAGGACCTACCTTGTCTTCTTTCAGCCATTTCTCCAGGAGCTGTTTGCGGCCTTGCTGCAGGACGGGCCTGCAAAGCTCCAATGACTCAAACTTGTTCAGCTGGCCCTGGTCCAGCAGAATCCCAAAGTACTGCAGCAGGGGTGAAGTCTGACCGGGCTGGGCAGGAACACTCTGGAACCGACGGATGGTGTCTGGGGTGCGCAGGATGCCCTGCAAGAACCCAACAGCCAATCAGAAACCCCAACATTTGCCTGACAAAGACTAACAGGCGTCAGGTTGTGTGATGCAGACTGCTGTACCTTTGGTGCATTGGCAGCCACTTTGGCAGCTTCAGAGTAGTTTCCACCAGCAAACAGATTGTTGAATTTGCGAGCAAAGAGCTCCTCGGCACCTGCCAAGTTGTTGCGGACGGCCATCCTGAGGGCCAGATCAGGGTTCTGCAGCACGTTAGTGATGTAAGGGATGATGTTTTCTTCCTCCACGCACACAGACAGCACCTGATAAAAAAAAAATGACAAAGACCGTGTCAGACACAGAATGCAGACACTGAGCACGTTTACATGCACACCATAAGCTGATAACTCACAAATATCAGCTTATTAAAATAACCAGTTTTCCCCGTTTACATGCACATCAGTAACCTGACAACGCAAGTAAGCTGTTTACATGACTTCATTAATAAATCAGGTTATTTCCCTGTAGTGACGTCAAAATATAATAATTTGTTTATCTGACTCAGAGTATTCTATACATTTGTCAGTTGTGATGTTAAATTAAGCTTGCAACATGTCAACTTGCAACATGTCGGGAAACGTACAGCTCATATGTTATCCTCTCATGCAGTTATAAACACAGCATTGTGACTGAACCACTTCTACTTCTGCTGCACGAGATGAGAACACATTTTTATAATTTTCTGAGTCATGAAAAGGTCTGCTTTTGTGATATATTTCCTTCTTTCTTTACTGCAAGACGGTTGCTCTGTCTAGATGCGCTTAAATCTGCACTAACGATGCGTTCCTGTCACATATCACACATGCGCACTTCAATAAACCGGCAGAAAGCGGGTTATTGCGTTTACATGCCGCGCGAAATCGGGGTAAGAGGCAAAAAACTACCTGTGTCGACCGGTTTATGATTACGCCGTTTACATGTAATTGTGACTGAACCACTTCTACTTCTGCTGCACGAGATGAGAACACATTTTTATAATTTTCTGAGTCATGAAAAGGTCTGCTTTTGTGATATATTTCCTTCTTTCTTTACTGCAAGATGTTTGCTCTGTGTAGATGCACTTAAATCTGCACTAACGATGCGTTCCTGTCACATATCACACATGCGCACTTCAATAAGCCGACAGAAAGCGGGTTATTGCGTTTACATGCCGCGGGAAATCGTAGTAAGAGGCAAAAAAAACTACCTTTTGCGACCGGTTTATGCTTACGCCGTTTATGACAGTACTCCGATAAAAGAAAACGGGTTACCGCGTTTACATGACCAAGTGCGTTTTCAGCTTATTGAGCATAATCGGCTTAAGAACGTGCACGTAAACGCACTCACTGACAGTATAATTCACACTACAAATTAAACAGAATTATAATTTGGGGAGGGTAATTATTTTTTAAATAAATAACTTTTCTATTTTAAAGGGGTGGTTGAATGCGATTTAACTTTTTTAACGTTAGTTAGTGTGTAATGTTGCTGTTTGAGCATAAACAATATCTGCAAACCACTTATTTTCACATAGCTATGAGAAGCGTTAAACATGCACGCGTGTGCAGTTGCCGTACTGTATTAAAGCTTTAATCAGGATAAAACCGTATATTAAAAGCTAACATAAGCAGTAGCATTTGCAAATAACAGCATATCTAAAAGTATGAGACAACAACAAACAAAAAACATAGGCCTACCATTAAAAGCCGTGCTTGCACAGGTTCTGCACGATCCTCTTCAATAAGATACTCTGCTTCTCAATCGGGCTCAAACTGATAAGCGATATTAACGACGCCTTTGTTTACAATACAACCGGAGCTTAGACGAGCACCAGAGGCGGTTTAGCCAATCACAACACACTGGGCTAGCTAACCAATCAGAGCCCATCGCCTATTTCTGAGGGCGGGGCTTCATAAATGCAGGAAATTGATCAGCGCGTTTCTCAGAAAAGGGACACAGCGGTGTGGAATAAAGGTAAATTGTGTGAAAAATAATGAGTTTTTTTTTAAACGAAGCATTAACAAGTTAGACTGCACCCCATAAACACAATCAAGCCTAGAGTAAAACCACTGAACCACCCCTTTAATACATTTTAACATGTAATTTAATCCTGTGAAGGCAAAGCTGAATTTTCAGCAGCATTGCTCCAGTCTTCTGTGTCACACGATCCTTCAGAAACCACTCTAATATGCTGATTTGCTGCTCAAAAAACATTTCTTATTATGAATGTTGAAAAATTATGCATGATACTTCTTTCATTAATTAAAAGTTAAAAAGCATGTTTTTGAAATACATATATACACATATATATATATATACATAGCTATCTGATAAAGTGAATCATTACTTGATAAATTCTTTAATTTTTTAAATATATTAATTTATTTTCCTTTAAAAAAATTTGAATGCAGACTGTGTTTAACAACATTTTAACTGTAAGTGTTTTCCAAACTCATGAATTTTACACATTTATACCAACTACTGAAATTGTGGTCCAGCTTCATCAATCCCATGCCATACGGCCTCAAGCCACCTATGAGCACCATTTCTGTAATATGCATCTTTTCAGTATCAGTAATGCTTGTTGTGAAGTTTGTTTGGCTTTCTCAGATAAACAAATCTCTGTGTGCCAAGACCAGCCCATAATCTCCATTGCATTACCAAATTAGTGCTAATGCTGGCTAATCTCTATTCATAAACACCTAATAATGCACCGATTGGCTCCAAATGATGCTGATCTGGGCCCATAAACTCCTAAAGCGACCCTCAGGGCAATGCATACATGAATGGGCTGATATCTCGTTATGCACTTATTAAAGTTTGCAGCACAGCCTGTGAGAGAGCTGGTCATCAGTCAGTGACTGAAGCCGAGTGAACACAGTGCAGACTGCAGTAAGAGGATTACAGTGGCCGTCTCTACCTCCTACTGAGTGGCACATACTGTTCTCACTGTACGTGTCGAGGGCTCAACAAACGCTGTTATTTACAGGGATTCCTTCATCCCCAGTTACAGCATCCTAATGCATTATGGACTGCAGGCACTGAGATTGGAATAGGGTAATATAGGTATATGTAATATAGTAAAAAAAAAAATCAAATAGGGAAAAATATTTTTGATCAAAATAATATTCATAATATTTAAAATTTTGTTAACACAACATGAAATCTCCAACATGAAATACTTCCATATCCACAGTCATTTTTTAAATACATAAATTTACCATCATTTCAAACAAACAGCCACTTCCAAGTGAACTCAAAATGTTTAATGCAAGTAATCAATTTTATGCAAATAAATAACTTGCATGTTTTTTACATGCATTTTTTATTAAATTAACAAAACTTACATTACCATTTTCATTTATATTCAACAATATTATAAATAATAATAGAGCAGCCTACATTTACCTATAATTTTACATTACCAACATTTTATTTAATTTTAAAAAATATTATATAGTAATATGAAATGACCTGTGGTGAGCAATTTTGAACAATTCAGCTATGAATCGATTCAAAGGAAATGATTCAATCTTATCAACTAACACATACTGCAGTTTGAAGTAGAGATGTTATTAAAACATTGCTTAACTTACGAATCATGAGAAAAGGACGGTTTGTTTGATTATTAATGTCAAGCCAGCTGTTTTGGCTATTTTTCAGGCAAAAACCATAGAGTTATAAAAGAACCTAAATATGATATTTAAAACCTATTTTTTCTAATAAATAAATCAATCAAAATGAAAAGACTGCAAAAATCTTTGATGTGATGATCTTTAGGAAATGTTTTGAAAATTGTGTTAAAATTACTGTGATGTTCACAGTTTTTCTTCATTTTATATTGGCAGCTAACACGGAGACGCGTTTAGCTGTATACGCATACATTTTGTATCGTATAGGCGTTTCGTCCACACGGATCCGGCGTTTTGCGAGAGTGAAACCGATATTTTTTGAAACCGCGTCCCAGAGTGGATAAATCTGAAAACGCCACCCTTGCGTTTTCATGTGTACAGCGAATCCGTATATATTATATATATATTCTGAAACTATGTCATCAGCCCACGTCTCGCCCCCTAGTCAGACAAAGTTACGTAACGTAACACCAACAAAAACATGAACAAACACTGAACGATTGTCTTTTTTATTAACTAACATTAACACAGATTAATAGATGTATTGTTGCAGGTTTCTTTAATTAGAAGCGGAAAACAAACGGGAGAGTAACAATTAGCAGGGATCACATTTCTGCGCTCTCTCTGCATGTTTAATGACACTTGGGTCTGAGCTCCAAAATAATTCATCAACTGATGGAATCCCGTTACAGTAGATTACAGAACACAAACTAGAGTGTTTGCACAGACTAACTACACAGAAACAAACCCCTGGTGTCTGTCTGGAACTAGCTCAGCTGCTCCATTCAAATGTGCTGACAAATCAAGCCTAAATGTTCAAGCTAAAACAAAGCCAATGCACCACTTTCTTCTTATTGTCTGCAATAACAGCAGCTAAAGCGGTCAGTACCTGTCCCTTCCGGTTCACGCCAATAATGCCAGATGTGGCTTCATGAGAAGCGGTGACAAAAATGGTCTCTCCACTGATCCTGTTCATGTAGATGCAGGTGCCCATCTCAAGGTCATACAGGTGGATGTAGCCGTATTTGGTGATGAGAAAGACAACATCATGCTTGGAGCTTATCTAGAAGAAGACAAGAAAGCAGAGACTTAAGCGAGTCTCGTACTTTTTGAAGATGTATTAAGTAAATAAATAAAAGACACAAATTAGCTAATATTATAAATTTTATAAATTAATATTTGTTTTATA
>NW_015549644.1:411953-416176 GCF_001515605.1 Sinocyclocheilus anshuiensis
TGTTCTGTTCTGATGGCCATGGAAATGTTGTGGTTAAACCTAACGCCCCAACAGAAAACAGACAAATTTTAATAATATTCATTAAATATTCAAACTATGAATACCTGCATGGCAACCGGAAAATCGTTCTGGGCCTCTGGAGGGAAAAACACATCGACTGCTTTCTTTGGAAATGGTTGATTACCTGACGGAGGTGTTCCAACCTCAATAATGTGCAACTAGTGTGGAAAAAAATACATGAGCGACATTAAATTTACACTTGTTTAGATGCAAAGGCATAATTACGGACGTTCGTTTCAAAAGAATAAGGAATAAAGAATAAAGGACCTTTCCTCCAGCTTGTCCTCGAACAGCAAAGCAGAAAAGTGTGGATTCCTCAGCATTTCCCTCCATTTTAAACTGAGCAAATCCAGCAGCATGGCCTTCGATCGGCTGCGACACCTTTCTGTCCACCGAGTAAAGTTGCATTGCGCCCACAACACGGTTTTGCTTACAGGAAAAGGTTTAAAAATGGCATTTCAGCAGGAAAACGACAATCACTGTGACATGCAGGTTAATGAGAATGGTTAAGGCAAGTTAAATCCACAATTATACAAAATCAAATTGTTATTTGTACCTGTGCAGAAATTCCAATCAGAAGCAGCCATTTCTGTTTGGCGTCAGTGCGGTAATTAATAATTTGACAGCCTGCTAAACTAGAATGTCGGTCAAAGACTTTGATGGGCTGTGAGTCTCCTTCCATACTCCAGTGATAGACCGCATTGTCTGTCACAAGTGCTACGGTATTGAGAGAGATCCACTTCCAAAATGTAACGTCCTCGGTCATGGTGTGGGCCTTCATCTTGCTCTTCATTTCAATGTTGAAAATCTGAAGGGTTTTTGCCGCTGAAATTCAGGAACAGGGGTCATTTGAAAAAAGACTGCGACAATTTTTTTTGGCTAGTTCATGAATGGTGTTATTTAAATTAGTTAACATACAGACATTAAGCGTAATGCTAACAACATGTGTATGTTAAATCGTAAGTGTAAAGTAACAAAGATATGGACAACATGACAAAGCAGTTACAATGCAAAAGGAACAGCTACAGGACAAACACTGCAAACATTTACAAACATCAAGCTGAGTTTTGATCTGCAATTAGAAGGACAATTTTTAGTGATTTTTAGTTCTAAATCTAGTAAGCTTATCAATTATTAATTAGTAAAGAACTCATGTGTCTATACTCTGCAGATTGTTTCATGTAAAAAAAAAAAATGTCAAAGCCATGTTATTCTTGTCTGCAATCACATGAACCACCTTACCTCAGGTATGCGAGAATACAATTTTTCTCGCCTAAAATGTGGACTGCAATTGGCTAAATCTGCAAATATGTATTGTACTTTTTATCAAAATAGTGTCCCCAAAATGCATTAGGACACTTAAAGCATGAATGTCACTGCAATAAAAATAAAATAACAGCATTTATTTTAAAGGAAGTTAGCAGAAGCACACTTTTTAATCAAAGCAAATCATTTAAATAAAATGAAGACAAAGTATTTGGACACTTTCTGGTGGTCAGTTGTCTGTAGAAATTGTGGAGAGTAGACTTCAAACAGCCAATAAAAATCTAATTAATTCTGAGAAAGGTTGAAGTATGATTTGTTTGCAGATGCTTTTGTTTGCACTTGATTTGATATTTTGCAATGGCAGTTAGACCTTTAAAGTGTCCAAATATTTTAGGGGTCACTGTATATTTTATTTAATTTCTGTGAACCACTATTTGTAATTTATTTAACATAAAAAAACAAAAGCATCTGGCCTTGTACATTACAATGTCATGAGGGGGAAAACACCATAAATTCTGAATATTACTAAGAAATGCATTTATTATATAAACACTCAAGGCTTAAATTTCTTAAGTTTCAGTATGAATACACGATCATTCAAAAGTTTGGGGTTTAATTGGTCAAAAAAAATAAAAAAGTAAAAACAGTAAAACTGAAATATTGCCACAATTTAAAAGAGCTGTTTTCTATTTGAAGATTCAAGATTCAAGAATCAAAAACTTTATTGTCCATCAAACAGTGATAGAAATTTGTCTTAGGTAAAAGGCTCACATATACACAATACAAAATCACACACAACAAACAAAACACAATTGGTCTAAAGAAGACACCATTGAGAATAAATAAATAAATAAACAGAGACTAAAATACAATTTACTAATACAACTATTGAGCCTTATTTAAAATAGAAATTGCAGTAGGAATAAAACAAATAATGTAAGTAAATCTATTTTAAAATGTAATTTAGTCCTGCGATGCGAAGCTGAATTTTCAGCATCATTACTCCAGTCTTCAGTGTCACATGATCTTCAGAAATCATTCTAATCAGCTGATTTGCTGCTCAAGAAACATTTCTTATTATCAATGTTAAAAATTGTTCAAATTGTTTTTTTTTTCAATTGTTTAAAAAAGTTCAAAGGAAGAGCATTTATTTAAAATAGAAAACTTTTGTAAAACTGTAAACGTTTCTACTGTCATTTTTTGCTCAATTTAATGTATCCTTGCTAAATTAAAGTATTGATGTCTTTCTTTAAAAAATCTTACTAACCCCAAACTTCTGAATACTCAAGATTTTAAAAATCATTATAATCATATACAAAACAGAACTGCAACTATAAGACAATCTTACAACATTCAGTATTTATCTCAGTATTTTCAAGGTCATAATCCACTCTTCACTCTTACAGCTGACTCGCGGAGTGAAGTATATCTAGAAAGTTGCCTTGCAAATCTATCAGTTTACAGACATATTCATCCTTTGCATTGCATTAACAGTAATCTGCCAAGTGCCAAAACAAAAATAAATACATAAAGCGCTGAATATTGCTTCAACAAACAACAACAAAATGTATTTAATTTTACACTAAACAAGGAAAAACAGGCTGTTGCCATGTTACATGCATGTTACACAATCCCAACCCCCTCCTTACATGGCTAACCTATCATTCAACAAAGGCATTCAGATTGACCCCACATTTCACAATTCAAAATCCCACAACTCAGGATAGATGAAATTCAACTCACCGTCTGCAAACATAAGAAAGCAGTAAGAAACAAAAAAATAAAAAAAGAACAAAAACAAGCAAGAACAGACAAAGCATTTATGACGGCAAGACATTTCCAATGAGCATTTTAAAAGCTATTCTTAACCAAAATGTTACAGCAAAAAGCTTTAATACGTAACGAGACAGAGATGGCTGAGAATATGAACATAAACTTGTTGGAATTATGGAGGTTATTTTAAAATAATTGTCATTTGACATTACAAAAGTCATACACTATGTTACAGTAAACTGTCTCGATGAGAAATATAGTCAGCCAAAGATACTGTAGTCATGTTATACATTGAGGGGGTGGGAGGGGGTTGCAGGAACACACAACCTCATGGAAATTTCTATATTCATGCCAAAATTATCATTACATTTTAAAAATCCATGCCTTAATGTGTCCCCCCCCACACTTTTCAAATGGCTTCAGTGCCCGTGTCTTACCTTTAAGAGCAATGACTTTGCTGGCTGGGTTCATGATGGCACTGTCTGCAGAGATGGGCCTGCGGATGGGTGTATTTGGATCGCTCATGTCGATGATCACCACCTGGGCCTGTTCGCCCACCTTCTCCCGGATGCAGATGAACTTATCCGACTCCATCGTGAGGGTGCTAAACCCAATGTTTGCTGGGTTTATGCCCAGGTTTTGGAGCTGTAAGAGGTGGATAGGCATTATTTACCATTGTTAGATACAGTACTAGTATTTTTTAGTATTCACGTGATTTATTTTTGGCATCAAAATGCTGTCTAGCTAGACTTTATTTTTTTAATACACTGCCTAGAGGTCATAAATGTGTCTGCTGCGAGTCTATTTCAATGATCATGGGACGTTTTGAGATAAAAAATAGGGATCTATGGGCACAATCTCACAAGCCCCATCATCCTCCCCCACTGTGATGCACCTGCGCAATGACAATACACTGTAATGACTCAAGTCAGGCCAGTTCATTACATTAAAGGGTTAGTTCACCCAAAAATGAAAATTAGCTTGTGTTTTACTAACCCCCGAGGCATCCTAGGTGTATATGATTTTCTTCTTTCAGACGAATCCAGTCGGAGTTATATTAAAAATTGTCCTGGCTATTCCGAGCTCTATCATTGCAGTCAGCGGGTGTTGCAGTTGAACAGTCC
>NW_015549644.1:416597-430520 GCF_001515605.1 Sinocyclocheilus anshuiensis
TTTTGTTTTGTTCTCTCTCCGCATTCGTCACTAATCACGCAACGCCGCGCGTCCTACGTCATCCTCCGGAACTGCTTCAGTGTATGACAGTCAGCGGAAGTGAGAGAAAAGGATGTATTACATTTGAAATATGGATATTTTTCTTACAAAAACACATGGATTCGCTACAGGGGGCCTTTATTCCCCCGGAGCCGTCTGCGGCACATTTTATTATGAATGCGTGAGCTTTATTTGATGACTTGTGGACTGTTCAACTGCAACACCTGCTGACTGCAATGATAGAGCTCGGAATAGCCAGGACAATTTTTAATATAACTCCGACTGGATTCGTCTGAAAGAAGAAAGTCATATACACCTAGGATGCCTTGAGGGTGAGTAAAACACAAGCTAATTTTCATTTTTGGGTGAACTAACCCTTTAACACTCCGGTAACTGGAATTTAAGTCATGTAAACAACAAATATCAATGAATTAGCACTCAAATCTCATTTATCTATCTATCTATGTATCACACATCAATGTTGATGAACACCATCTATACATTTATACACTATACTAAATATTAGAGATTATTTAAAGGGACAGTTCACTAAAAATGTTAGGCAGAGAGGTAGCATCAGCCTGCATTGATTTACATTGCATATCAAATAATTGATTTTAATCAATCTTTATTTTAATGAACCTATATTGATTCTTAAGTTCCAACATCAATCATTTAGTCTATGCTGTTTTCATTTGATGCAGGATCAAAACAAAGCTTTGTGCTTTACTTATGATATGAAACAGTCTCAGCTTTCAAATTCTGTCCATTTTATCACAAAATTCAAGTTATAAATGTCATATTTGATTCTCTTTAATGTGGCAACACGGAGGACATCTCTTCCTCTTTAATACTAGTTACAGCATGAAATAAACATGAATGAACATCAGAAGGTGTGTTGAAAGAAATGGTACCAAAATCCATATTATGTCTCATGTAATTGCTTAATCAGTGTTTCAACCACGAAAAGATGTCAATAAAACAGCTTGTAAATAATATCAAGTACCATTTACCTCAGAAAAGCCATTTAATTACCTTAACTTGTTTGTTAGGTAGAAAAAATAACTCTAGAGAGAAGCGTTCTGCTAAATATATGCAGCATATTACATATTTTTACTTAACCTGTAAGGGAGGTCTTATTTAATATGTTAGAAAAACCAAGTGGTGTAGAAACATAAGTATATCACTAATAAACTGACATAAAAACTACCTTATGTGCATTTTAAATGTTTGGATACAACTCTTTATTTGAGTTCTGACAGTTACATCTAAAAACAAATAGCAAATGAATCTGGATTCCTATACAGTTTACAACGCTAATAGAGATTTTTACCTTGAGAAAAATTGACATGTTCTGTATCTGATATAAATCCAAACGAATCGATTTTTGAATCAAATCGAATCAAGATCTGAATCGACTAGAGAAATATCTGTGAATACACGCATATATTTTACGTATAATTTTTGCGTCATTCTGCCAACATTGGTTTTTAAGAGTGAGTACACGATTATAAGGTCAACTATCCCTTTAAATCACCAATAAAGTGACATTTTCAAATGGTAAACGAGGACCATCCGAGTCACGTTTTATTCAGCCGACACATTTGCGATAAAATCAATCACATCAACTATGCAGCTTGATAACGCTGGTTTAATCCTTCACCGATCCCTGCATGCACCTGCATAGGCTGTGTCCAAAGTCCTAGTGACCTGCCAGACTGCATATTTTCAGCATCATAAGCTCGTTCGATTCGAACATCTAGTGTTTTCTGTCTGAACGGCGGTTTCAAACTTTTAAATTCGAACATCCAGCAGTTTTTAGAATCACACACGCATTAAATTCGCCGGTTTAAAGATGATGCCCGCCAGCTCGCGACTTTTTGATACACAGCCGTTGAAATGGATGGGAGGTCATTCATTAAACTAGCGCTAAAGCTAACGAGCACTGTCACCTCGGTTACAGCAGAGCCGCCGATTATTAATGCTGTGACCGAGTCTCATACGGTTTAGCCGTAGTAAAAACCCACCTGCAGGTGCTCCTGGAAGCGGATAGGCAGGATTTGAGCCATGGTTTAGGCTTTCTGTTCTCAATCCTCCCGGCCGGACTCCTCGCAAAATTTCTGCCTAGCTTCAGCGAGCGACGACCTCCTCTCCGCGGACACCCCCGAGTCAAAACAGATCAAATGCAGGTCTGTTGGCTTGATTAGACAGAGAAAGCGAGTGTCGTGTTTTCGTCGTGTCAAGCCAAACCGCCAGATGGTTGTTTTTTTTCCTCCCCTCTCTGCACGGATGGGACTCGCTCAGACCCGCAATGGCGGCGGAAACAGCTCAGACTGACAATCCGGAAGCAGCGGCGCGGACTTTGCGGCGGAAGGACATTCGCGATTTCAGCGATTTTGATAATCAAGCGGGCGATGCGCGACGCTCTGATTTGGTGTATGTGAGCGTTCGGGCGGTTAATATTTTAGATTTGATTTATAAGCGCAGGTATGAGTAGTCTAGTCGGCATGAAATAATTCGTTTAATTTTTGCCACATCATTCAGTTCTTCATATTCTATGTACGTCAGTTCCGGCTGCGCTCTGGTGGTGGTTCGTTCGTGAACGAATCGTTGTTTTTGAATGAATCTTGAGTCATTCACCGAATGGTTTTCTGAGCGCAGGCTACATTTTAAATGCAGGTTGTGAATGAGCATAATATAATTGGTTGGATATGTATGGGGAATTTGGCTATTGAAAAAACAACATTTTAACTCCGTCCATTTGAAATTATTTGAATAAAGATGAGATAATTTTGCAGAAGGGGATAAAATGTTTCAATCTTCTATGTTTTTCAATAAATTATTCTGAAAGAGAGAACAGCACTGAAGAACCTGAGCTGAACATCTCCTCAGTAAATGAAATTAGTCAACATACTGGGCGTTTCGTAGGGCTGGGAGTGACACACCAAACCAATGGTTGGCCAATCGGCCTAGTTTTGGTGGTGTGTTCCGCTCCCTTGGAACTAGTCGGACCCAGTCTGTGGCTTTTGGGGCAACTGAGCCCATCAGTAAGAGAGACCAGTCTGACTGGTGCACAAGAAAAAAAACTAATATGATGAAATTATTTCCCCTTATTTTTCACCTCCAGTTCTTTACTTTCTGGCCCAAAGGCCTGACTAAGACAGTGCCATTAGCAACTTATCAGCAGTGTTGGGGAAAGTTACTTTTAAAAGTAATGCATTACAATATTGCGTTACTTCCTAAAAAAGTAACTAATTGTGTTACTTAGTTACTTTTTATTGAAAGTAATGCGTTACGTTACTTTTTAAATCTGGGCAGGGCTTGGCTTGTTTGCTTTTAATATAAAAAGTTCTATTTCTGGGAAATGTAAAAGCCCTTTCACACCAAAAGCCTCAGGCTGAAGGAAAAGTAAATTCACGTCTGTACAGTAGAACGCAGAAGAAGAAAGTTCAACTCTTCAGCAATAAAAAAAGTAGAAGAAATGTTAGTTTATCTTGTGTAATTTTTGCTTATTAGTATGGTTGAATTGGATCATCGAAGGTCAGCAGAAAATTTGTTAATAAAATGGGATTAAATACATAAAGGATATTTGTATTATTTAACATATTTAATCATTGCAGCTTTGCGTCATATTCTGAGTTGCTTTTAACTGTTTTTAATTGAGGAAAACTAAATCTGTTTTTTTTTTGTGAGTGAGATGAATTAAAGCATGTTCACATTTATTCTAGAACTAAAGTAACATCTTACTCCCGATTTCTCTCAACATGGGCACAGGAGAGCTTTCAATCAATAAATGTGGAAAAAAAGTAACTGGCGTTACTTATTTGAAAAAGTAACTCAGATATTTTCTTGTAAATTAAAAAGTAATGTTACTTTACTAGTTACTTGAAAAAAGTAATCTGATTACGTAACTCGCGTTACTTGTAATGCGTTACCCCCAACACTGCTTATCAGACATATTTGAAGAAGCAAATACATCTGTGGTTAGCAAGAAAATAGTATATAGCACTGATCTGTTTATAGTTTGTATATCTACAGTCCTATTTCCAGGTTTCCCTTTTTTTAATGATATACTGTCACCTTCTAGTATGGAGAGTTATTTTTTCTCACGCTGAACAGAATGTATGTGCAAGTTAGCCATTGGCCATAATCTATGTGGTGTGTTCAAGTGCACATTTTTGTCCCAGGCACATGCGGAACAAGGCGACAACACGGACAGCTTTTGTCAGTGCTAGTTCTTTGATGTCAGCTTTGGTGTGTCTTGGCCTTTAAAGGGATTATTCGCCCAAAAATGAAAATTGTGTCATCATTTACTCGCCCTCAAGTCATCCCAATCCTCTATGAGTTTCTTTCTTCTGTTGAGCACAAAAGAAGATATTTAGAAAAATGTTGGTAACTAACCAGTTGACAGTAGCCATTGACTTCCATAGTATGGAAAAAAAAAAATACTATGGCTACAATGGTTTAAACAAAAAAAAGTCAATGGCTACCAGCAACTGTTTTGGCCTTTTGTGTTCAACAGAAGAAGAAAAAATTCATATAGGTTTTGAACAGCTTGAGGGTGAATAAATGATGACAATTTTCATTTTTGGGTGAATTATCCCTTTAAGAAATCAGTTGAGTGAAAGACTCAATGACTCATCACCTTATTGGTAACATGTAGAAAGGGCCACTGAACTAATCTCAACTAATCTTATTATTAGTGAACCAATTGAGTTAAAGATTTAATTGGGATGAATCAAAAATTCCCCTTGAATGTGCTGGATGCAGGACTGTTTTAAAATCAGTCATGTTTTTTCCCACACTTTAAAGATGTAATAAAAAACACTCAGTATCAAAAAGTAAAAAAAAAAAAAATTATTAACATAAAAGATATAAAATGTGTTTATTACATATTGTGACTCGAGCCATATTCAAAATCCACAGGGACCAGAGTGCTATGGCAGTAAAAGGAGATTATGTTCTGAAATCTGAGATTATAAAGTCTTTCAAATTTGTATTCAGCAGCTGCAGAATCTGTGGTGAATATTTGATCCTCTCATGTGCCCTTTCTTTGTAGCCGATGCTGTTTTCGCTCCAAGTAGCGAGCGCGAGCTTCTGTGATTGAGCTTTCATCATTTCGCTTTTCCAGCTTCTTTGCCGCATCCCCTGTGGCTTCGGTTTCAACACAAAAAAATGTCACAAAAATATGACACAACTTGACTACATCAAAATGCTCAGCCTCTTCAAACGCACCTGCTTGTCTTTTTGCTGCCTCCTTCTTCTCCCACTGCGCCATCTCTTCATCAGTTACTTCTTCCCTAGCGACACTACTCAGCTCATAGACGTCAATTTCATGCAGCTTCGGCAACAGGTCCTTCACCCACTCGTAACGGATGGGACAAACTGTTCTCACGTACACCCGTGAGGTGACCAACACGTCATGGAAGATGATCCAATCCAGATGCAATTCTTCACCAAAGAGCTGAATAAAAGAAGTTGCATTGGGTGTTTGGTTAAAACAATCATACAAAAATTAAAACTTAAAAATTAAATAATGACAAAAAAAATTCATTTTTGGAGGAACTTTTGGATGGCTTTTACTTAGTTACTTTTTATTGAAAGTAATGCGTTACGTTACTTTTTAAATCTGGGCAGGGCTTGGCTTGTTTGCTTTTAATATAAAAAGTTCTATTTCTGGGAAATGTAAAAGCCCTTTCACACCAAAAGCCTCAGGCTGAAGGAAAAGTAAATTCACGTCTGTACAGTAGAACGCAGAAGAAGAAAGTTCAACTCTTCAGCAATAAAAAAAGTAGAAGAAATGTTAGTTTATCTTGTGTAATTTTTGCTTATTAGTATGGTTGAATTGGATCATCGAAGGTCAGCAGAAAAGACACTGGTTAATAAAATGGGATTAAATACATAAATTATATTTATACTAGTTACTTGAAAAAAGTAATCTGATTACGTAACTCGCGTTACTTGTAATGCGTTACCCCCAACACTGCTTATCAGACATATTTGAAGAAGCAAATACATCTGTGGTTAGCAAGAAAATAGTATATAGCACTGATCTGTTTATAGTTTGTATATCTACAGTCCTATTTCCAGGTTTCCCTTTTTTTAATGATATACTGTCACCTTCTAGTATGGAGAGTTATTTTTTCTCACGCTGAACAGAATGTATGTGCAAGTTAGCCATTGGCCATAATCTATGTGGTGTGTTCAAGTGCACATTTTTGTCCCAGGCACATGCGGAACAAGGCGACAACACGGACAGCTTTTGTCAGTGCTAGTTCTTTGATGTCAGCTTTGGTGTGTCTTGGCCTTTAAAGGGATTATTCGCCCAAAAATGAAAATTGTGTCATCATTTACTCGCCCTCAAGTCATCCCAATCCTCTATGAGTTTCTTTCTTCTGTTGAGCACAAAAGAAGATATTTAGAAAAATGTTGGTAACTAACCAGTTGACAGTAGCCATTGACTTCCATAGTATGGAAAAAAAAAAATACTATGGCTACAATGGTTTAAACAAAAAAAAGTCAATGGCTACCAGCAACTGTTTTGGCCTTTTGTGTTCAACAGAAGAAGAAAAAATTCATATAGGTTTTGAACAGCTTGAGGGTGAATAAATGATGACAATTTTCATTTTTGGGTGAATTATCCCTTTAAGAAATCAGTTGAGTGAAAGACTCAATGACTCATCACCTTATTGGTAACATGTAGAAAGGGCCACTGAACTAATCTCAACTAATCTTATTATTAGTGAACCAATTGAGTTAAAGATTTAATTGGGATGAATCAAAAATTCCCCTTGAATGTGCTGGATGCAGGACTGTTTTAAAATCAGTCATGTTTTTTCCCACACTTTAAAGATGTAATAAAAAACACTCAGTATCAAAAAGTAAAAAAAAAAAAAATTATTAACATAAAAGATATAAAATGTGTTTATTACATATTGTGACTCGAGCCATATTCAAAATCCACAGGGACCAGAGTGCTATGGCAGTAAAAGGAGATTATGTTCTGAAATCTGAGATTATAAAGTCTTTCAAATTTGTATTCAGCAGCTGCAGAATCTGTGGTGAATATTTGATCCTCTCATGTGCCCTTTCTTTGTAGCCGATGCTGTTTTCGCTCCAAGTAGCGAGCGCGAGCTTCTGTGATTGAGCTTTCATCATTTCGCTTTTCCAGCTTCTTTGCCGCATCCCCTGTGGCTTCGGTTTCAACACAAAAAAATGTCACAAAAATATGACACAACTTGACTACATCAAAATGCTCAGCCTCTTCAAACGCACCTGCTTGTCTTTTTGCTGCCTCCTTCTTCTCCCACTGCGCCATCTCTTCATCAGTTACTTCTTCCCTAGCGACACTACTCAGCTCATAGACGTCAATTTCATGCAGCTTCGGCAACAGGTCCTTCACCCACTCGTAACGGATGGGACAAACTGTTCTCACGTACACCCGTGAGGTGACCAACACGTCATGGAAGATGATCCAATCCAGATGCAATTCTTCACCAAAGAGCTGAATAAAAGAAGTTGCATTGGGTGTTTGGTTAAAACAATCATACAAAAATTAAAACTTAAAAATTAAATAATGACAAAAAAAATTCATTTTTGGAGGAACTTTTGGATGGCTTTAATTCCTTACACATGATGAGGGGTGAATGAGAACGCTGGACCCATGTCCATCCATGGTGCAGAAAGATTTCCCAATAGATCTGAGGAAAACAGAACCGCTTTAATACTGGCTTTAATAAATACATTTTCTGTAATGAAATAACAGCGTGGCGCTCACCTCCTGGCTACATTGGTGAAATAACCCAGGCAAAGGCACTGCCGCAGCAGTTCACTCCGACTGCAGTCAAACGTCTCATGTGGAAAGTCGTTCTGCTACATAAACAGTCAAGAACAAGTCGTACGAATTCAACTAATAACAGTAAAAGCAAATACAGTTGTAGAGAAACTCTAACCTGCTTTAGGCGTAGAAGAATCTCTCTCAGTTGAGTCTCAACGCTGAAGGCTGACTTCACTGCTCGCCAGTGGATCCAGTGCTCTTTGCACCAGGCAGATGGATGGTCACTATTAGAAGAACCAAAGTAAGAATGAATACCAACATTTCACATGATTTCCATAAAGAGTTCTGGATTTATTTAGTAATGTGGTCAGTCTTTATGGTCTACCTTGCTCTGCACTTCTCAAACACACTGAGCAGCATGATAAAATCATTGGAGCCGCCAGCACAAGCTGCTATCTCTTTGTGTCTGATCTCTGCTTCCTTTTGTCCTTCTGGTTTACCTAAAAACAAAAGCAACATTTTATTTATCTAATATATTAGACTTAATGGGAAAGGACATTTAATTTTACTGTAAAATATTGTTAAAATATGAATATTGTGGGAAAAAGCATGAATTACCATATAACGTATAGTGAAAATCTACATATAAAGTATACATTATAATGTTGTAATGCCCAATTTCATTTAAAACAATTTTAGGTTTGTCTTTTATTTCTCATTTACTCACACAATGTAGTAGAGAATATTTTACAATGGGCCATTTATCGGGTTTCAGGCTATAATATAAAAATAATTTTAAGAATTTTAATATCAGTGCATCTCTAATGTTTTTAACTCAGTTTTTTGTCATGTGAGTTAATATAAGTTTGTATATTATAGTTTATATATATAGTTATAGTTACTGTATATAGTAGTATATTAAGTTTGTAATATAAGTTTAATATTAGTTTGTATTATAATTAACAGAACATTTTTGTTTTTACCATTACATTAACAGGATTTGTTTATATAATTTTTAACAGGATGAACTCCGTTAACACCGATTATGTGACATGAAGTAACTACCTTAAAGTTGCAATGAAACAGAAGTAGCGACATATAATTTTTTTTCGTATTGTGACACATCAAGTGTAACAGACTGTCGTAAAAGAAGAAAAATGTAGGGCAGGGACTTGGCTGTATTCATCAGTTGTTGATTAGATTTTGAGATGTGGGCAGTGCACTGCACTCATATACAGTCGATTTTAAGAAAGGTGTGAAGTTTTAAGCCTTCTACACACTGCACGATTTTTGGCTGTCCAAGACGAAAGATTGGCATCGTGAAACAATTGTGGCGATTTCTGTGATCGTGGCTTCTAAACAGTGGTCTTATGTCGTACAGTGAGAGGTTCAAAGACAAGGATAGCCTTTCTGACAGTGTCAGAGAAATTCAGCATGATCATCGCACAGTGTGTTTGCTACTACGACCCACGTTTACTGACCAGCCAATAAAAATGCAACATGAAATAGCACGTTGATCAACGCGACATGGTGCCTAAACTTAAAACTGCTCGCCTCAAACTCTTTTCCCTTCCTATTTCGCAGCTTCCTCTTTTTTTTCAGCACACATAAAAAGTACAACTGCCAAACTGTGATTCGTCATGCTCTTTTTGTTTACCACTCGCGCATGCTGATGACGTTTTATTCTTCAATAGTAACTTGCGTCGTAGCCTACGAGTCACTAGGTGTCATTATCGTATAGTCTGCATACAAGTCGTACCCAAGTTTATTAGATCCATGTCGCACAGTGTGATTTGTAATGCTCTTATAAGGTTGCTGAAATCATGCAGTGTGTAGAAGGCTTAAGGTCTCTGCACACTAAGTCCGAATTTTTCGTCCGAAATTTTCGCACGTTGAAAAATAAATACGACCTCACGTTGTGTCAATCACTTTTACACACTGCCTCTGAAACTTTCATCCGTCATAAAAAAATTCGGACCAGGTTCTATTTTCTGCGTTTTCGCATCCGCTACAAGCATTTTGATAGGAAAGGATGACCAATACGAAAAAAACGGAAAAACGCATATGAAAATTTCGGACTCAGTGTGCAAGGACCTTTAAGAGGACTAAATGATTGGAGAAGTCCTGCATACAACACCAGAGAGAACTCTCTCATTTCAGCAAAAGATCGAGTTCTGATATTACAGGAGGTCAAAAAAATGTAAAAATTAAAACACTAATATTTATTTCCTGCCGACTTTAAGTGATAGACATGTGTGACAACAAACAGAAATGATTACCTGGTCGAATGAAGATGTTCTCTACTGAGAGCATCGCGGCCACAGGCAGCATTACGTCTTCACACCCGAGAGCGGCAGCTTTGAGCAAAGCACGAGTAAGATTAGGAGGCAGAGGAAACTCCACCATCAACCTCCCCAGCCTGGTCACGTCACCCCTCCTGCAACAAAAAGCCCATATTAGCACATTAATTAAGATCACAGAACTGACACAGTGAACAGTACACACTATGTGCCATTATTGATATGTAATGTGAATATCAGCAGGACCGGGGGCAAAATGAGCTTCTGGAAAAATGCAGCTGGCAGTATTCTACAGTATTCTCAGCTGTTTTCTTACATAACAGGCAACAGTTTGTGGAACGCATATCACTCACCTGTCAATAGCATCATACTGATACAGCTGTTTCAGAGCGGTCAGGATAAACCGTTCCTCTGGACTGTCCAGGTAAGGAAATCTGAATATACCATAATTGAAAAAAAAAAAAAGTGTTCAAATTGAAATTATTAACAAACCGATTAAACAATCCAAAAATAACAATGCAGACCGGCAATACCTAATCACATCATGGATACCGAGACATTTCAGTGTGAGAATGACAGATGTTAGACTGGTCCGCTGAATCTCTGGAATGGTGTACTCAAGCATGCATGTGTCGCAGAAGTCTTTACTGTAAATCCTGAAGCATTTTCCTGCAGAGGTTCGTCCAGCCCTGCCTGCTCTCTGCTGAGCCTCGCTCCTGTGTGGAAACATCATCAGAACTTTTATTAAAATAGAATAAAAGAGGAAACAAAATTGTTTTCTATTGTTTGCATAAACTAGTTAATTTCTCACTAAACAGCATAGCATAGGTAGCATAACACACTCATTTTGATCACAATATTCATGGCTACAAAAATGTAAAAATATATATGAATAAAACAATTCAACAAATAATAAAAGGTATATACACAAATTATTACAAAAAAATTATATATATATATATATATATATATATATATATATATATTATAGAAAACATTATACGTAAAAAATAATTTAATAATATTAATAATAAAATAATAAATAAATTCTAAATTTTCACAGGTCACTTACTTTGATATAGGTACCACTTCCAAAATATCCAAACCAACATTTGAGTTGTGATTCAGTTGTTTCACAAATCCACTGTCAACGATATAGCTACAACACAGCAAAAAAAAAAAAAAAAAGTTACACTACAAGAGTTCCTCTGAGAATAACTACATCATTTTTGATATCTGCCATTTTACTTATTGAGGAATTGATGCTTGTTTAATATTGTACGACTTGTTTCTACCTGATTCCATCAATTGTGAGTGATGTTGCAGCGATATTCGTCGCAACCACACACTTTCTCACACCTTTTGGTGCAGGCTGGAATATTTGCCTTTGCTGATCTGTAAAAAACATTAAAAATCTTAAAACATGTATTGATCACTTTGTGATTATGCACACAATTTCACTCTTTTAGGGCTTTTAAGACAAATCTAAAGACAGGCTGACCTGTTGGCATGGATCCATATAAAGGCAGGATAAGAAGCCCTTCAACAGTTTGGTCATGGACATCATAACGGTAGTCTAAGATCTCAGCCTTCTCAAAGAGCAAATCACAGGCTTTCTCGATTTCAGACTGTCCTGTTTAAAACACAAGCACAGAGCTATAAGCTAAAGAGGAATATTGGAAATAAAAGTATATTTATTTACCACTGAAAATCTGTTGACTACTGTTAAACAAACTAAATCCAGTAAGATTTTTCTGTCAGTAAAAAGTCTCTTATGCTTACCAAGGCTGTATTTATTTGATCAAAATACAGTAAAAACAGTAATGTTGTGAAATATGATTACAATATAAAATAACTTTCTATTTGAATATATTTTAAAATGTAATTTAGTCCTGTGATGCAAAGCTGAATTTTCAGCTTTATTACTCCAGTCTTCAGTGTCACATGATCTTCAGAAATCATTCTAATATGCTGATTTGCTGCTCAAGAAACATTTCTTATTATCCTCAACGCTGAAAACAGTTGCGCTGCTTAATATTTTTATGGAAAGCATGATTCATTTTTTGCAAGATTCTTTGATGTATAGAAAATTTAAAAGAACAGCATTTACTTGAATTATTTTGTAACATAATACATGTCTTTACTGTCACTTTTGATCATATAATATGCCTGTGCTGAATAAAAGTATTAATTTCTTTAAAAAAAAATCTTGCTGACCCCAAACATTTGAAAAGTGGTGTACTCCACTGAACTTACCAGTCAGGAAGACCAAAATATCACCGGCTGCTTCATTTGTGTGCACATCTAAAGTCACCTTTACCACCTATGGATAACAAACAGAACATATTTACTGTCTGTGAACAGTCTTAGAGGTTTCAAACATGTTTCCCTGCAAACAGACTATTTGTAGTAAAGTTTGTAATAATGTATATTGTCCCAACACACCTCTTTGACGTAGACAGAACTATCTTTGTCTTTTGGGCCAATAAGATTACAGAATTTCTCCTTGACCGGATATGTACGTCCAGGAATCGTGAATACAGGACAGTTCTCATAAAAAGAGCTGAGCTTTTCTGTTTCTAATGTTGCTGACATCACAACCACTTTGAAGGGGGTTTTACGACCATGGGACCTTTTTGACAGAGTTTTCTTGAGTAACCCAAACAAAACATCCTGCAAAACAAACAATTTTATTAAAGATTTAGTGAAATATCTGCATACAAAAAAAATTAAAAATACCACAGTATTACCTAGGTGTTTTTTTAGAGCTGGGAAAATAAATCGATGCATCGCGAATCGAGAAATGATTCCGCATCGATTCTGAGATTTTCCGAATGCATAGCGATTCTTTCTCCAGTCGATTCTGGGAGTAGTTTTGAACAGCAGATGGCGCTGCACTCTTTAGAAACAGCTGTACTCTGCTAGTTTCCAAATCCTTACACACACTTGAACCTAAAATTATCATTCATAAAATTCGAAAATGTTGAAGCGACTTACAAGGGTGTTCACAGTGGGCTGTGCTTACATTAATCTGGCGTCAAAAAAGCATTCTGAGCCGAGGTGAAATTACAGGCTGTGTCCGAAATCGCCCCCTATACCCTTAAATAGGGCACTATTTGAGGGAACAGCCATTTTTAGTGGTGTCCGAAACCATAGTGGACGTTCTCGAGTGCACTCATTCAATCCCACAATGCACTGCAAAAACGAGTGTACAACTGGTGCACGCTCAACGGCTAGAGAATGCCCATAATGCACCGTGAGAGTCACGCGCCGAATGAATCCCCGCATCTCGCCAGAAGATGGCGCCCGCAGCTGAATAATCAATCCATTCATTTTTACAAAGCGCTCATCCATGGCGTACAGCATAATGTACAACGCGGGTATAAATTCATCGTAAATTGATTATTAAATTGTTTGATTAGGGTTTATACATAATTATATACTCCTTGAACAGGAGTTCAAGATAAATCCTTTAATCTTACTACTGGAGCTGCTAGTTTGCTAGTTTCAAATGATTAATAAACAGCAAGCACAAACTATGCAAAAGCGGCATTCCTTCCAGTGCACTCGGTGTCCGAATTCACTACTCGTTTTCATTCACTCCTTCTAGTGAACTGAATTAGTGACCTAATGTAGGGAATAGTGAATGAGGGTATAGGGGGCGATTTCGGACAAAGCACAGTATGTAGAAAAGAGTATGCCAAAAGTCCCCGGATGGTTTACTATTTCAGGCCGATTTTTGAAGTGTGGATCCGCGCACACTCTAATGCAGGGGTGTCCAACCCTGCTCTCATGGGTAAAATTGCC
>NW_015549644.1:431820-441433 GCF_001515605.1 Sinocyclocheilus anshuiensis
GGAGCTGCTAGTTTCAAATGATTAATAAACAGCAAGCACAAACTATGCAAAAGTGGCATTCCTTCCGGTGCACTCAGTGTCCGAATTCACTACTCGTTTTCATTCACTCCTTCTAGTGAACTGAATTAGTGACCTAATGTAGGGAATAGTGAATGAGGGTATAGGGGGCGATTTCGGACACAGCCACAGACTCAGCTGAACGCACAAGCGCTCTTCTTCATGAGCACTTGAGTGTGCGGATAAAAACTAGAGTACAGCGCCATCTGCTGTTAAAATGTAAGCTAAGAATCGATTCCAGATTGAATCGCGATGCATTCGGAAGAATCGATTCTGCATCGATTTATCGTCACAGCCCTAGTTTGGACATTGTTTATGTTAATACCATAGTATTATTTTAAGTACATTGGATTACCATGTTATTATTACCATCTGATACCATCATTTTAACAAGGAACCACTGCAGTGCTTTTTTGTACAAGGAAACTACAATCAATATTTATTTATATATATATATAAAAAATTATAACATCTTCCAAAAATTTTACTAATTTCCCAAGTAAAACCACAAATTGCGTATATATAGTCCACATACTGTATTCAGGCTCCTCTCATGTGCTTCATCCAGGATCACAATGCTGTACTGTGACAAACTGCGGTCTGCAAGAATCTCCCTCAGCATACAGCCATCTGTCATGTATTTAATCATAGTTTCCTGATATGAGAAAAAAAAAGCCATTAAAAATGACACTAATTACACTAAAAGCATAATTTTGGCAGAGGCTACTTGCACAAACCCAGATCATGCACCTTTAAAAATACAAATAGCATATTTTTATTCACTTGCAAAAAGCTTTTATCACTATTTGCAGCTTTTACCACAATAGCAAAGATGCCATTTCTCTCTAACTTAAATAGCATCTACCTTTTAGCTGCTCCCTAAAAATCATTAAATGTGTAAATCTAAAAAAAAAGTTCCCTTTTTTTTATTGTGACATGATTTTATTTGCATTTATGCCATAATGCAACACAATTTAATTCTCAGTGCTACAATGTGAAAAAGATGATTTTTAAAAAATATATGTATTAAATATTTTTATGCATTGTGGTAATATTTGTTGTACTGCCTTGAAATTATGCAAACTTTAGTGTCAATAACAACAATATATGGTCCTATATGAAATATGATGATGATATTACACTACCATTCAAATGTTTGGGGTAAGTAAGATTCTTTTAATGTTATTTACACTCAAGTCAACAAGTGTAAATAATAACAAGTGTAATACTGTAAAACAGTAATATTGTTAACAATATAACTAACTAAATGTAATTTATTCCTGTGACGGCAAAGCTGAATTTTCAGCATCCCTTACTTCTTCAGTGTCAGTTCAGTTCAGATCTTCAGTGTCACATAATCCTTCAGAAATCTGATATTCTGAACTCTAATATATTGATTTGCAGCTCAAGAAACATTTCTGTTTTTCTGTTCAACATTCTGTTGAAAGCATTATATTTTTTTTCAAGGACCCTTGATGTATAGAAAGTTCAAAAGAACAGCATTTATTTCAAATACATTTTTTTGTACAATTATAAATTATAAATGACGCTTTTGATCCATTTTAAGCATCCTTGCTGAATAAAAGCATACATTTCTTTCAAGAACAAATCGTACTAACCCCAAACTTCTGAACGGTAGTGTATATGTTGTACCCAGGAGTAAAACCAAACGTCATGAACTCGCCTTTATTCCCCGTGCTCTAAATTTGTTGTATGGATAACTTACAGGTCCTTGATTAGGATGCCTTTTCTGTGAATCTGTGTTATTCATATATATGTATGTGTATATATATGTATGTATGTGTGTGTGTGTGTGTGTGTGTGTGTGTATATATATATATATATATATATATATATATAAGCAAATTTTTTATTTTTATTTATTATGCTTGTATATCAGTTATCTTTTATTTGTTTTATACTAAGTAATGATTGTCTTGGAGTATGTGTATGTTTGACACATTTCAGGGTTTTGTGTCGCAATATCCTGTCATGTCAAACTTTAAATAAAACTAAACTAAACTAAACTAAAATATTATTGAAACTTCTGCATAGAATATTCCAAAACTTCAGAAAAAAAGGTACAAAAGCTGTCTCTGGAGTGGTACCTTTTCGGAACTTACTAATATATAACATTTAGGTAGTAATATGCATATTTTAGGTATTAATGTGTACATTTTAGGTAGTAATATGTACTTTTAAGGTACTTATAGGCACCCTTTAGAGGTAAAAAAGGTACAAAAGTGTAACTTTTAAAAAGGTACTGCCCCAGTTACAGCTTTTGTACCTTTTTTTCTGAGAGTGTAGACACAAATGTTGAAGTGTTAAATAAGAGTATCATCTCGTACCTTTGTTGAGCAGTCATCGAAGCGCACTTGGTATCCCACCTCCTCACCCAGCCGGACCCCCATCTCATGGGACACCCTCTGGGCAACAGTGATGGCCGCAACCCTCCTGGGCTGAGTCACACCAATCCTGCCATTCCTGCAAAGACCTGAAGAAAAACACACACACACACACACACACACACACACACACACACACACACACACGCTGCAGAAGAGGAATAGATCCGACACACAGGAAACGAACATGCCTGTCAATTGCTGTTCGTTAGTGGTCATGTTCATACATACCTGCTTTAAACAAGTACTGAGGCAGTTGAGTGGTCTTTCCGCTGCCAGTTTCACCCGTTACGATCAAGAAGGTGTTTTCCTTCACTGCCTGAATGAGTTTGTCTTTGTGCTGATAGATTGGCAGCTTTCTTGATTCACTGTGCTCTGTTTTTCTGCTCTTCTCTGATTTTGACATGTCTATGACCGTTCTGTGCCGTTTATCACTTCCTAACGTTGCTCAACTGTATTTTTCACCTCTTGCGATTTCTTAAAGCTCAGCAGAATATTAATAAGTCATAATCACACGTTATCTGGCACAGAAGACCTTATTTCATGTTTACAAGTTAGTTGGATGGTTTACATTAGCGTTTGAACTCGTCTCTTCTTACGCACAGCTCGCGAAAACACATTAGCGCCACCTGCAGCACTGGATGACATACGACTGCTGCGTTCACTGTAGGCTTTCAATGGTGTTCACAGTAGCAGCTGTTGTGTAAAAATGTGTATTCCGGTTGGAGTGCATCATATTATATATGTTCAGAATAAATACAATAAAGTATCAAATTAATTAAAACATACAGCACTTCATAACCAGATAGTTCTGTAGGCTACTTCCTGTAAACAAATGCTAATTAGGCTACCAGATGTACATTTGGACAAGTTAAAATCATTTTGATTTAAAAGAGAGAATTTTTATGACTAATTATATTCAGAAAACGAGTGACTTCCAGATCAAAATATCAAACAATGTATTTGCCAATTTCTGAAAACTATATGTCAACTTTGACAAACTGAAAGTTATCACCAGTATGTTTGCTGACCAACTAATATTAAAATGTATCAACTGCTGTTTGTAATATGCAAAACAAAGGAGGCAGAAGGATGATAATAATTCTGAAGCATACAATTTTCATTCAATGTTTTGTGCATGTCACTTAACAAACAGATTTTTTTTTAATGAAATGAATTATTCACATGAATTCACATGAATTCATCGAGATATTGAACTGTTTATAATGAAAAATGATGTTATGCAGACTGAAACATGTATTATGGATTCTGTGGAACTGAATTCTGTCGTCACAGTCTCACTTCAGTCTGCATATATTGGATTTTTAAACTGATAATCTGTCGGAGAAATGAAAGAAAACAATATAATTACACTTTTAGCTACAGTAATTGGTCTGAAAAAGTGCCATGTAATAAACTTTCATTCATATACAAAATAAATGACATTTAATTCAGAACAATGAAAAGTAATTACTTTTTTGTTTTTTCCGTTTTTTGCCAGCATTTACTGGAATGGAGAGCTCCGCCTGGTTGACTGAAATATTTCAAACAGATGTTCGAATTATTTCCATTCTTAGCACATACAGTTAATCTGTTTTTTTTCAAGCACAAATATTGTCTTACCGTAGTATGGTTTTGCATCCGAAGGATGACTTCTTGTTGGCTCGGGAACGGCTCTGAAGGCTGTTTTTTTTTTTTTTTTTCAAAATTAGATTAGCATAATTTATCATGTAAAGTAATATAATAAATCAAAAACAAAAAATGATGATTCACCTCTCTGAGGATGTTGCCCCTGCTGCACATCAGAACTTTGATTTGGAGCATGTATGTCATTTTCTAGATATGAAAAAAAAAAATACATTTATAATTTTACACAAAATCATAGTGAAAAAAAAAATGTTGTGTTCACACAGTGAAAATAGTCAAAATACATCATTCATACCATAAACAGTTGTAGGGCCCCTCCTCACACCTTCAGAAATAAGATCAACAGACAAATAAAATTTTTATTCTGAGGTAATCTAATCAATAATACCAATAATAACATCATAGATTCTTTGACCAGAACATTTTTGGTCTGATTTTGGTCTGTTGAAATTCCAAAATGGAATGCATAGTGCATATGAAACCAGGAATAATGTATCATATATTGACATGATTCACTTGTCCTTAGTCCCTCCCGGTTCTATTCTAATCGATGACTGAAACTTTGTATTACGAACACTTCTTGTGTTTATTTTGCCTCTTTATAATGAATTGCTTTTTGTATTCCTCATTTGTAAGTCGCTTTGGATAAAAGCGTCTGCTAAATGAATAAATGTAATTGAAAAAAATGTAATTTAGCATTTATTTGAAAAAAAAAAATAAAAAAATAATAATAAACTTGTGTAATGATATGAATGTCTTTATTGCCACTTTTGATCAATTTTATGCAAATAAAAGTAGTAATTTCTTTCTTTTTGTTATTTTTTAATCTTACACCGACACTGAATACTGGAATAATGGCTAATGAAAATTCAGCTTTGCCATGAATAAATGACATTTCAAAATATTTTAAATATAATATAAGTAAAAACATATAATATAAGTAAACACTTATAATATAAGTAATGATATTTATAATTATATTTTACAATATTACTGTTTTTACTGTATTTTTGATCAAATAAATGCAATTTTCCCCCCAAGAAAACTTCGTTTATTTCTTATTGTTAAAACACATTTTCTAACCGTTTTGCCTCTCTCTCAAATGTTCCAAGCAGCCTAGGATTAATATTTTGTATGAAGTGCAATGACATGCATTGATTTTTAAGTGTATCTTGTGTGTTTTTCAAGACCATATGCTGGTAAGTAAAGCATTTAAGAGATGTTTCTTACCCCACTTGTTTTTGTTTCTATGTTCACTGCTTTCAATATTCTGTGTTTCTTGAGGGGAATTACTACCTAAAAATGATTTTCATAGATGTCAAGAAACTCCAGAGAATGTCAAAGAACATCAAGCACTTATCGGGTGTGTTATACTGTGTACCTTCACTCTGTACTTTATTAACTGGATTCGATTTGGATGATGTATTTACACACTTTCCTGTCCATGAGAAGAGAATTAAAAAAAAAAACATTTATTTGAGTAAATACATAAATTATTAGTTGTATTTATTTTATATAATAAATATAAGAATTCTGTTAAAATTATACTATCTAAAAAAAAGTGTAAAGAAACAATGCTCACCACAGAATTTTGATAACAGGCTGAATGCAATAAAAAGGAGAATAAACAATCCAGCTCCAGCTGCAAAGTAGAACCAGGGGTTTGGCTCACTGATTCCTACAAAGAAAATTACAATTATAATGTACAGTTATAATGTAACCGTTTCAAAATCATACAGTTTTGATTAATAGCCATGGTGTCTGCTAAATGTACATGTATATACAATTGTCATTGTAGATATTAATGTCTGTACATGCACTTAAATACTAAATACAAAAAAAATTGTCTTCAAAATGTTTTTGAATATCTCCAAAGTTATTGCTTGGCATGTTGTCACACTACATAGGTTAAGTTGTCAAATTGGAACATGCTTTTAAACTGCATATTTCTGTGAATTAGAACATATAATTGTTAAACACAAAAAGTCATGCATCTGCGAGAATGTAAAAGGTAATAAAATAATGAAACCGTTGTTTTGTTAAATATATTGTATACATTTATTTTAACATTTGCCTGAATGCATGCTAGTGCAGTTATATATAGTACTAATGACAATAAGACCACTGATCTTACTGTATGGACGACGTTCAATGATCTTCACCCTCCAGCATTCACTGTTCAGCTGACATAAGTAGGTATCAATGTCTGAAGACTGCAGATCATGGATGAGGATAGAGAAGTTTCCATGTTTAGAAAGAAGGGGAAAAACATTCACTCGTCCTTCACTAGGACTTCCAAAGATGATTTTGCCATCAGTCATGATCGTTACAAGTCTGTTATTAGTGGGATAGTGGCTCCAATTCAATGTCAATGTTCCATTATAATGGCTTATATTAAAGTGACATGGGAGAAAGACTTCGGATTTCAGAGAGGCTTTGACGGTGACATCTATACATCTTGTATTCCAGCGGTCCAGAGCTTAAATTGACAGGCATAAAAAATTTATTAATACTATTATAAGTAGTCAAAATTATCACAATTTATTTTGTCCCCAATATCATATAAACTATATTATAATTGACAATAAATACTGGTATTTTGAACCTACCATTTGAAGACACCAAAGCACCAAAAAATATCCAAAGACGTGAAATGTACATGATGCATGACACTCAAGATGTCAAAAGTTTCAAGACCAAGAGTGTAGGCTGATGACCTTCACATGTTACTTCCTGTAAACACACACTCACAGCCTCTTACATGTGGCGGCCTGGGGCTGCGATTTCACAGCGTATAGTGACTCGTCATTTAGCTGCCTGTGACTGACATATGATTCTCTACTGTCAGATAAGTGATGCAGCTATGACCAAACAGTGAAAAATGTGATATGTAATGCATTTGATAACATTAAAGGCTGAGGGTAGATAGATTTTCGTTTGCATTAGTGTGTTTTGAGGTTGTAGAGTCAAATGCTGGGCTACTTACCTCAGTTCAAGCAACAGGTTTCCATTTTTACCACATCCTGTAGCAAAGTCAATGTGAGATCACCTCAGATTATTATATGCATGCGATTGTTATAAAACTAGTGAGTACAGTATTGCCAAAAATTATTCTTGTCCAACTCACTCACAAAGCATTTAATAAGGCTGCCATACAGTTTCTTCGCTTGACAGATCCAACATATTGTTGGATAAATAAGCAATCTCTGCCTTAATTTGCATATTTTGCTAAGTTATTGCAAAAAAGTAGGTTATTCACTGAAAATCAATTTCTTGATTGTAAAAAATGATGTTTACTTACTGTTACATCAAACATGCAAATTTATTTGACTGAAAAGAAGATTTTGTTCCGGCCAAAGCAGCAGGTTTTCCCCTTTTCTGAGGTTATATGTAGCCAATACCTTTGCTTACTGCATAGTTTATTTTAAGATCTGCTTGCAACAACCACAACATTAGCATATGTAAGTGTTGAGAATTGCTAACCAGTGTTTCCCCTAAATGGCTTTAAAGTAACACTGGAGGTTCACTCTCAGAAAGAAAGGTACAAAAGCTATCGCTTGGGCGGTACCTTTTCAAAAGGTACACCTTTGTACCTAAAGGGTTCATATTGGTCACTTAAAGATTCATATTAGTACATAAAGTGTACATATTAGTACCTAAAAGGTACAAAAGTGTACCTTTGAAAAGGTACCGCCTCAGTGACAGCTTTTGTACATTTTTCTTACACTGTTTAAATCATAATTTATTAGCTTTTTCTTATCATGTAGCTTCTCAGGTAGCCAAAACGGTTTGGGCCGATAATAGCCCAGATCCGGCAAGCCGGAAGAAATAACTCAGCCCGGCTGCGGTTGCCATACTCTGCATGGACATGGGATGAATGACGCCCCAGAATCGGCCCAAATACACCGGCCCGAGTCCGGCTGCCAAAACTGCCGGCATTGGGCCACAATCACGCCGACAAGAATTGAAACACTTAGCCGGTACTGGCCCGAGTCTGGGTACTAAAACTGAGCCGACACTGGGTCACAATCATGACGACACCTAGCCAGTACTAGTCTTGTTCGTAAAAAAAACAAAACATATATATATATTAGTGCTGGGCAACAATACATTTTTTAATCGCGATTAATCACATGATTGTCTGTGATTAATCGCGATTAATCGCATTATGCCCAACATTCAATAATGCATTCAAAGTAGTGTATTGTGCACTTTTTCCATTTAAAAGTACTGCTATATGAACAAAAGTGCAATAACATTTGGTTTGCAAACACTTTAAACAAATAAGGTGCTTTTTTTACAGCAGTATTCCTTTTACATTGTAGCAGTTAAAATATTTCTTGTAAATCTCAACTTATAACGTTAATGTAATCAAATTAAATATAAAACAAGCTATTTGCCACTGCCAGTGCATTAATTTTTATAGAAAATATTTTATAGTTTGTTATAGAAAAACAAGTTATGCTGTAGTCCAGAGCCTCCATCATAACATTATAACAGGCACCTTGAGACCTGCACTATCGCGGGACCTAACGCAGCAGAGTGCGGCTCGGGACAACACTTGAAGGGTGGGTGCGGGTGCGGGTGCGGGTGCGGGCGGGTAGACACTAGTGTGTGTGGGATGCGGGAGAGAAGTTACCCTGGGTTCCTTTGCAACCTTGCAGACTATTACACACAGGGGCATAATTTCCACTGGGGACAGGGGGGACATGTCCCCCAATTTTGTGTCTGAAAGTTACTCAGTAACTTGTTGTTTATTGTACATTTGCGATCGTGCAGATATTCAGAAAAACAGGACTCTAGTTTGTGTAACAGGCTAACTCCTATATAGTAGGCATTCACTGATTAAATGCAGGGTTCGTTCAACCAATAAATTTCAATGACTTTTAAGGCAATATTCATAACCTAATGCTCCATTATTTTACACAAACGTTCGGAAAATTTATGATTATTAGTGCTATTTGTTTGCTTTCTAATAAGCACAGGCTGCGACTGTGCCAGACGTTACTTCATGCAGAGAACATAAGTTAAGTATATTGTAATTTGCTTAGCCAGTATTATAAATTAAACTCAGGACCTGAATTTCGTTTTAGAAACAGTTTTGGTGGAAAACATTCAGGTACAGAAATGCTGCAGAAATGGAATAAACTGTAAATTAAAAACAGTAAATTCACTGTAAATTAAACAACAGATTAATTCTTCAAATTAAAGTTACAAAAATTATTCAGTCAAGAGCAGTGAATGATTTTGTCTTTTGTTGTTAACATTAATTAACAATAACCAATAATTAATTAACATTGTTAACAATAGCATTTGGTATGAAAGTGACAGCAGTTTTTAGTATACCTGCTGTCTGTCAGTCTGTGTTAAAGAACAAAAGAAAAAATTGTGTTTTCTGCTCAAATCTGCTCTTGACTAAATAACTTTTTCATATTTAATATGGAATAATATATAAATATAATCTATATTTATGACTTTATACATCATAGTATTTTGTTCCTGAA
>NW_015549644.1:442032-448693 GCF_001515605.1 Sinocyclocheilus anshuiensis
TGGATGAAAAGAAAGAAAGGAGATGTGAGTTGGTTGATTCAGTAAATTAGCTCAGATCAGAATAATCATATTTTCTGCCTACACCTGTTGATGTTAGCCTAACGTTGACTGAGCTAACGTTAACATACAGTGTTGCTAGGTAATTTCAGGCTGTTGTTAGCTAAATATTTAATGTAGAACAGTGGTTCCCAAACTGGGGTACGTGAGGCGACAGAGGGGGTACGTGAACAAAATGCTAAATTTTGCGGTGTTTGTGAACTAATCATTCGTGAAAGTCATTGATTCAATGATTCATTCATAAATACATCCGCTTGCTTCCTTACTGAATGAACAAATGACTCGATGACTTACGCATTAAGACAGTGGCTTACCGCCACCTACTGGCGCTTTTTTAAATTTAAAATATTATTAATATTGTATTTATAAAGATAAAAAATGCACTGGAAAGTCCATTTAGGGGGCAAATATTGTCCTTTAATGGAAAAGGTGCAGTCTAAGTGGAAGAGAGGGGGTACGCAGAAGGATGGTTAATGCCTCAGGGGGTACTCCACTCTAAAAAGTTTGGGAACCACTGATGTAGAACATTCTGTGTACCATGAAGATGAGTTCACTTTAAACCGCGCATTTTCTGTCAGCATTTTCCTACTATTCTTTTTGGCAGAATTTATCATTATAATCAACTTAATTATTTCCTGGATTTTGTATCACCATAGTCCCTAAATGTATGTAAATGCAGGAAATGGGATTCAAATCGAAAACATTTCCCCCCATTTTGTGTCCCCCCCACTTCTCAAACAAAAGTTACACCCTTGCTTGTACCTACCTAGAAAAATAATAATAATATATATATATATAAATTTGGCTATGTCATGCCATCTGTGCACTTCTATTAAATGTACAAAACAGATTTTTCACAGCTCCCTTCGACTTCAAATAGCCTACAGAATAAAAAATTACCTTTTTCAGAAATGGTAGACGAGGATGATTAAGAGATAGATACAGTCAACATTACTCAACATAATACTATTTCTTTTGTTTATTTGTATTCAAATCATTTGTGCACAACATTACAAATAATGACAAAGAATATCCAAGGAAAAGTTCATTACAATCAATGTACAATGAAGATTTTAACATAAATTTACATGTGGTTTACAAAAGTATTCAGTTATCTGAGAATCAACCCATTTTAAACACAAAAAATCAATGAATGGTAATAGAAAAACATGTCAAAACACATGAACCACATGAAAGGACAACAGTATTTACTGATAGACAAAATAACAGAATTATAATCTGAAATAGGAAATCATGATTTTTATTTTCCCCTCTTGCCGGCACCTTCTAAATTGAAGTATTATGCCTGGATGACTAAAACATATCAAACAGATATTTTGTTATTCTTTTGTTATTATAGATATTCTCAACCTTATAATTAAAAACACATTTTCCAAACATCCACATACAAATTGTGTCTTACCATAGTATACTGTAGATGTCGTAAAATCATTTGGATCTGGATTTCTGAATGCTGATTTAAAAAAAAAAAAAAGTATTAGTTTGCTAATTTTATTATTTGAGCTTAATTTATTGTCATACTAAACATATATCTTATTTTATAATATATGTATAATGGAAATAGAAATGGTGAATCACCTCGCTGTTGGATATTAGATGTTTGACTTGAAGAACCATGTTCTTGAAAAGCAAAATATTTATAGCACATTATATATTTGTTGATATTACATATTACACTAAAAATAAAATGTTTCTTTATTGGCATCTCTGGTTCCATGAAGAACCTTTAACATCCAATGTCAATTCCACCGTTATAGTGGAAAATGTTTCTTTAGATTTTTAAAACTTAAGAAAAAAAATGGGTTCTTTTAAGATCTGTTCACTGAAATATTCACTGTTAAAAAAAAACTTTTAGAAACTTGGTTTTTAAGAGTGTATGTTATATTTTGATATCACATAATATAAATAACCTATTAGCAGGAATTTCAGACTGTTTTATAAGCTTTCAAACAATCAGCAGCAATCTAATTAAATTAAATTAAATATGCATTTACTTAGGTTTTGTAATTACCGCATGTAAATATAAATACATAAATGTAAATATATCAGCTGCCATTAAATGCCAATAATAAACCTGTTTATACTTTATTCAGAATAAAAAAAAAAAATCTTAAAATCTTGAAAAATCATGTTTTACTGAAGTTACCTTCATGGTGTTCTTCATTCGTAGAGTTAGATTTGGATGATCTCATGCATTTTTCTGTCGAGGACTGCAAACGGGTTTGTAAGCCTGAATATTGTTTTACAAACAAATAAACAGGAGGATTTATTATTTGGCTAATACTGGTTCATGGAATTTTGCTGTGGATAGTGAATGAAAAGTACTGCTTACCAGTGCGATTGAATATAATAAAAAGCAGAGTGAAAATTCCAGCTCCAGCAAAAAAGAATAACCAGGAGTTGCGATTAGAGTTCAGCTGTTCAGTTTCTGAAAAAGACAAATGATGTTGTAAAAACATGTAAAATCATCCAGCTAATTTTGTCTTAATTTATTATTTGTCTCCAATAAAATACAGGCCATTATATGATTCCTGCTAAATTTGAAAGAACTAATCTTACTTGGCAATTCCATGATCTTCACCCTCCAGCATTCACTGTTCAGCTCACAAAAATAGGTGCCGATGTCTGAAGCCTGCAGATCATGGATGAGGATGGAAAAGTTTCCTCCTCTTGCCAGATTAGGGAAAGAGCTCACTCGTCCTTCACTAGGATTATCGAAGTAGATAATGCCATTGTTTGTGATCGTTACAAGACTGGACTGGTGGCTCCATTTTATTTTCTCTGTTTTATTGTAATGGCTTATAGTAAAGTGACATGGAAGAGAGACTTCAGATCTCAGAGAGGCTCTGATGGTAACATCTGTGCATCTTGTATGCCAGCGGTCCAGAGCTAAACAGAAGAACAGCATCAAAATTTTACTGATCCAATCTCTCACAGGTATTGAGACAGAAGACATATTTATATCTATAACTTACTGTTTGAAGACACCAGAGCACCAAAAAATATCCAAAGCTGTGAAATGTACACCATATTTGTCAAGGAAAAATGTCAGTGCCAGTCACCAAGAAATAGAAGCCTAATTCAAAGAAGAAGTCAAATAGTCACACAAATAGTCACGCGCTATTTCCTGTAAAAGCGCATACACACACACACACACTGCTCTTCATGCTCTACACTGAAAAAAATGCTACTTTGGACCAACCTAAAAAAATTACTGTAATTTGTTACAGCTAAATTTATTAGTTTTTATGCAGTCTAGGTGTGATTTCTACAACAAAATCGTAATCCTGCAAAAGACATATTTTTTTTTATAGCATTCACCTTCATGTTGTTCCAAACCTGTATGAGTCTGTTTCTCCTGGAACACAAGAAGCGTCTATTTAAAAAAGTGTCTCAATGTTTTGTTTTTTTTAAATTTGGTGATAGAAATGTGTGTTGATACAGTGATAGGCAGCGTTCTTCAAGATATCTTCTTTTAATGTTCCACAGAATAAATAAAGTCATATAGGTTTGAAACAACATGAGAGTGAGTAAATGATGACAGAATTTCATTTTGGGGTGTACTATCCCATTAGAAAGAAAGAAATTAAAGAAAGAATGAATCAATGAATAAAACTTCAACACATATACAAACATATACACATATACAAAAACACAAACAAAGGCATGCAAATGTATTTGGCCCAATTGTGGTTGGAATGTGGTCACAACAGTCTCAAACACATCTCCCCCACCCCAGTTAAAGCTAAGTTGCCTTTCTCAAGTGATTTTTTTTTTAATTCATTTATTTGCAGGACCACACAAAGCATGTGATAGCTTTGAAACTAGCTAACCACAGAGTTTTCTCTAAGCACTCCCAGAGACCCAGAAACTGTGCATGTGCAAAATAAGAAATCATTTCAAAATGGATCTTTTTGAAAGTTTACAAAACTTTTCATTCTCTTCTTCCTCTAATTAAATGACAGTTTTAATTGTTGGGTAGCTAGATAGCCTGTGAATAAAAGTTATTTGCAATGGACTCTATGCATGCCGACTGCCAATTTTTTCTGCTAAAAACTTTCTGCTAAGTTTCCAGTATCACATTCTCAAATAGCAAACTTTGGTAGTAACAAACTCTTTCTGTCATTTTTCCAATAACTGTTGTTAACAAATAATTACATTATATTTTAATATAGTAGACATATTATATACATTATTAACTATAGCAAACATAACATTTCAGTATATTATATTAAACTATAACGTTTTTGTAATTTTGTAATTTACATACTGGTAAAAAAAAATGTATAGCCTGAATGCAGTGTAAGTCGCTTTGGATAAAAGCGTCTGCTAAATGCATAAATTAAATTAAATTTAATTAAATTTAATTTAATTGAATTAAATGTAATTAATTAAATTAAATTGTAACAAGTGCCAGAAATATACCTTTAGTGTGAAGGTGGATGATATCAATATTGCTTTGTCCTGTACAACCTCAAGATTTAATGTTGTGCTTAATTTTCTCACAATTTACATACTGCACTGCACCAGAAGTTGCGGTGGCCACTGAGGCGAAATGCATAAGCGTATTCATTCTGCATCCAATTTATTCTATCAATTTAAAATCTGGAAATTAATTGGAATTAGAAATGCATTCTTAATTCAATTCTGAATGGTGCCATCATTCAACAAACACAGTCAAATGTTCGTGTATGTGCTGATAAACAGTTAGTCAGATCTTTAAAATGGTCTTCATTGATGTTGACATATGTTCATTTAGAAGTGTCAGTAACATAACGAAATTAAAATGAATATTTTAATCTTGTGCACACACACAAGCAAACAAACAAACTTTTTCTGAATCTTTTCAGCTGAGTTTATCTCCAGCCCTATAGTTAAACCCACTTGACATACAAATGTGTGTGTGTGTTCTGATATACATGGTTAATGAGGACACAAATGTGTATAATGACATGGGTACTACAACATAAACATGGCTTATGAGGACACTTCCTGTGTCCCAGTAAACCAAAATGGGTTAAAAAAAACATACTAAACTGTGTTTTCTGAAATTCAAAAATTGTGAGATAAACTCAGCTGTAATGTGTGTGTGTGTGTGTGTGTGTGTGTGTGTAGTGGTCAGAAATTTGTTGATGTACCATTAAATTGTTTCTGTTCGCTGATCAATGTAAATATGTGAATAAAAGCCTAAATGAAATCTATTCATCATATAAAGCGATTGTGTGTCTTCAGAAGACTTGGATTAAACTGCTCGATTCAAATGGATTTATTTTACGATCTCTTCATGAACTTCTTGAAGCATCAAGAGATTTGGATGAGTAGACTTTCAGTGGAGGGACAGAAATCTCACAGTTTTCATTGAAAATAAATATTTTTTAAAAGATTTGCATCACTTAATTTGTTAGTGTTGCAGTTATTACTGTTAACAAATAGGTAGTGTAGGTAGAATTTACCCATTATTATATATTTTTTTAAAGATTTGCATCACTTAATTTTTTAGTGTTGCAGTTATTACTGTTAACAAATGGTAGAATTTACCCATTATTATATATTTTACTTGCTAACTAATTTACTTAAAGCTGCAGTCTGTAAATTTTGCCATCTCTGTTTGAAAACCTGGAATTGCAGCTGTGTGCGGAATTATCTTCTTTGCATGGGTTGTGTGGCGGCACAGCTCCAGCGCGGATGAATCTAATGTTTTGAGGAGTATGTGTGGCAGTCAGTCACTGCACCAGTGTGGATATTGTACTTTGCACTCACAGATTGTAGCCTACGTCTTGGAATATATGACTCAATAAGCATTTTCACCGGATATTGTCAGCTGCACAAGTAAGTAACAAGTCTGCCACGTTTGTTCTGACCAACTGAGGAAAAAAGCATTACTATAAATCTCGCTACCAATGGTGATTAAGTGTAATGATCGGTTAGCTCATATCACATCAAACCGTGCAAATTATTATTATTGTTATACTTTATTCTCAAATTGTTAATGTTAACAACCCCAGAAAACTAGTTTGGAGCGCGCAAGTACCGAATGGTTTAAAACGACATAAAAAGACGTCAAAATTATAAACTTTTGTGATGATGCAACACTGACCCGATTAGGCAAGTGACAGTTCTGTCAACTGAGCTAAAGTCTTGTATTGCAGCGTGCAGCAGCTCTCTTAGTGCAGACGAGATGCGCTGATGTGAGGCAATTTTGAGAGAGTGAGAGTGAGAGTGAGCGGTACAGCTGAACCACTCATGCTGTTTTCAAATTACTGAATTAATCTGATATTCTGTGTGAATTTTTTAACTCATCTGACCTATATTGTATATTAAATAAATGTTTGCGGGAATTTTGTGCGAAACCTGCAGGAATGAGAATCAGAAGCACATTTATAGCTGGAATATAAATTTAATTTCCTTCACATGTGTTTCAAAAACACATAATCCTTTATGGATTGCAATCCACCATCAAATTATTCTAGCTGCTGTGAGAAAAGGCTATAAACGATCGGCCACCTGCTGGATCCTCACATGCGGTAGCCTAGTAGCCGGGACAACTTCTTTATGTTTACAGACGTGACGTAATGACGCAGTG